>NC_056626.2:272868326-273180392 GCF_002870075.4 Lactuca sativa | reverse complement strand
GACTCGATCAACGGATTTCCACTTTTGAGCCACTTCACTAGAAATAGAGAACCAGACTACGTCATATATCGACACGTTTACCATTTTCATTGTTGCCACCTGCATACCACATACAGGCTGCTAACAATCAATAACCCCCTTCCCAAGTCCCAACCAATTTTATAGTAATTAGGTTTCTTTATAGAAGTTTTAATATCAAAACTTATTGATTTCTATTGTAATGATACTTTTATCATATATGTAATAAAAGCTTATTTTTGTACCAATTCAATCTCTTAATAAATAGTATTAAGTATTGATAACATTTTTAAATTATTATGTTGACTTTTTTTGCTTAACTTGTAGCATCCATGATGGATAAAACAACATGATGGATTGAACGGGGGAGTTAAACCAGATCACAAACTTAATTGTCATTTATTAAATGAAAATCTATCAATATAAGATGTCACTTTTTCAATAGATATGGAGTTCAATAGCCAGGAAAGCTTTCAATAGTAAAAAAAATTATTTAATAGATATTTAAATACGTAGAGTTCAATGTATTATCGGAAAAATTGATAAAATTATATAGAATATATATATATATATATATATATATATATATATATATATATATATAATCATAGTGGTGTGACGGTCAATTAAACGATATATATATATATATATATATATATATATATATATATATATATATATATATATATATATATATATATATATATATATATAAATCAATACATTGTAGATGTTTTTAGCATTTAGATGTTTTTAGTATTTGTGTAGCTTTTGCTAATAACTTCATGATTTTTGTTTATGTTGTTAAGTTCTATAATCTTTTACAAAATATCATTGAGAACTATTCAAGGTAGATGATTTAATTTTGTATTAGTAGTTTTTTTAGTAAGATAAATATGTGAAATTAAAAAACTTTTTTGACAATTTTTTTATAAATAAAATGATGTATTTGTCGCTAGAAAATGTACCTAACTCGTCAAACTTGTAACCACTGCTGTAACAATAATTACAGGTCTTAATTAAACAGTCATTCAATAAGGCTAAAAGGTGTTATGCTGATGACACATTCTACCTAAGCTCCACCACCCTCCATTTCACTAATTGTCATTTTTGCCAGTGAATAAGGTGTGCTTATGAGAGAGAGAGAGAGAGAGAGAGAGAGAGAGAGATTTGTCTTCCATTTTCCATCGGTGGAAATGCAACGGCCGTAAAAAAAGGTTCCTGACACCGTCTACTAGCTAGCTACTAATTACATCTTAGTATCGGTAAGAATTGTATGACACCCTGCAGCCCAGCCTAAGTGGTAAGGTGACTTTTTGTTTTTTTATTACTTTGAAGTTTGAACACATTTCTAAAAAAAAAAAACAAAATAAATTTATAAAAATAACGTTTTGTTCCACGAACAACTTCATAACGCTCAGTCACGGGTAGATAAATAAAGGAAAAAGCCTTCTCTGGAGCATGCTCATGACAAGATCCCGAACTCCTACTTTGAAGGTTGGCAGCTGCAAGACCCAAGTCAATGTTTTAAGCCGGGCCTTCGACGGCGGCATGGAAGAAAGAAAGTAGTTTTGTTCTAAAGTCGAGATTTTTAAACTATAGAAGACCATCTTCGCAAGAAAGGTCTCGATCCCTTCCCACCTTAGATCGAGCTGGCATGGCAGCCAGGGAAGAAACGTATAATTTAATAAAATATTAAGTTTAAAATGTCTAAAATATCACTAAATAAAATACCATAAAAATTTATAAAATAAAGTTAATATTATTGCATATTATACTCGATCAGATACCAACGAGCTCTTAACTTAATAATATTTAAGGTGATATGTGATTTTTGATCTACTTTTACTAGATACTCACTGACATATATAGTAGTTAAATACACCCACCACCTCCCCTCTCCACTATAGTTTAAGGGTCCTGATTTGATTCTTCCACGACTCTTTTTAATTCATCCACAAGTTAACCGACTATTATGCCCCTCAGTTAAAATTAAGAGATATTGATCGAAGAGAGAGGAACGCAACGATTTGTTTCCAAACACACCACACGCCACACGTTCTTCTCCTGCGGAAACCGATCTAATTGCACCTGATGAAAAGCCCCCAAGGGAAAAAGAGGCTTTAAAGCAAAGACTTCATGTGGGATCCTAAGTAGCAGGGGCAAAAAGGTCTTTAATCCAATTACTTCATGCCATCATGATGGAACCAAAGCAGCAAGCCAGCAACATCAGCAACGACCAAGGAAAACACGCATTGTTAAAAGCATCTTTAAATCAAGAAATAATCACCAACCACAACCAGTTTAAAACTGCAACTTGTAATGGGCAATCACAGGAAGACCAATATGAAAATTTCACCAAGTGGATTTCGGGGTAATAACTGATCAACTATTCCAATTATAAATTCCTTCCATAATAAATAGCATGTAACTGAGTCGACCATATAATCAAACCCAAGAATATGCTGTAACTTTATACCTAGCTCACACAGACCATGCATGTAGCTAGGTTATGGCTTTTTACCACTAACACGCACAAAAAGAGTTGAACCCACACAAAGACCCAAACCCAGCCTAACGGGACACAAAATAATTATAAAAAAAATGAAAAGAAAAGAAAAGGGATCTAGGTATATTTCTCAAAATTCCCATACGAAGCCAACCCCGAGGAAGAAATGGAACACACACATGAGACATAGAGAATCTCAAAACACCTAGGTAACCCAAAAGATTTTGACGACCAAGAAACATATATTTGATGATTTATGGACGGAAGCTAAGTGCTTAAAACTCAAGAAAGTATGAATGAACAAAGTAAAAACAAAGATATAAATTGTCTATTCTGTGAGTTTTAGCCCAAAAGAAAGAAAACCTGGGTGAACCAATTTCCAGAAAGTATTAAAATACGTTTTATGTAAACCGAGGGCATACTTGTCAATTAACCAGAAAATTATGTGGATGAATAAAAATAAGGTATGTAAGAATGGTGTAATAATGATTTAAAATTTTTTAACAAAGATATGCATGTACCATGAGAGACTTTTCATTACTTGTGGGGCTTCAACGACCCTACCCTCTATCGCAACTTGCTAGCTAATATCCTAGTCCCTGATGGCTATGGCCTATGGGTATGCATTTTCTCGTTTTTTATTTAAATATTTAAACCAAAAGTAAAGCCAATATTTACAACGTTGATGTATAAGTTTTAACTTTATCTGCATGATCGTTGAGTTGGGTCAATTAATTAATTTCATGAGACCCGATGGAGTGTTTAAGGTTTTCACTAGCTACACAGTTATTATAGACAGTCTAGGAATGGATGTTTGAGGAGACAGTCACGGATATCATGATATAAAAGTGTATATAGGAGTATGAAATTGATTACCGTTTGCAAGATCAAGCAGAAAATCAGCTGGATTCATCGGAAAAGATGGCCGGAAATCAACCGACTCAAAGTAACTCATGGCCTCCGACGCTTTCCCAAAGTAAATGCACCTTCCTTCCGACAAAACCAGCACAGTATCAAACATCTGGAACACCCTGCTCGACGGCTGGTGCACCGACGTAACAACCGTCTTTCCCTTCTGGTGTGCCAACCCAGCTAGGGTGGACACCAGCCTGTGCGCCGCCGTCGAGTCCAGACCTGACGTCGGTTCGTCTAGTATCAATAAGCTCGGATTTACCAACATCTCATGTGCGATGCTCACGCGCTTACGTTCCCCGCCGGAGACCCCACGGATAAACGTATTACCTATGATGGTATTCTCGCATTTCGACAAACCCAGCTCTGCGATCACGGAATCCGCCACCTCCGTTTTCTCCCCCCGGGTGAGGCTCTGCGGAAGACGGAGAAGGGCGCAGAAGATTAAAGTTTCCCGGACAGTGAGGTGGGGGTACAGTACGTCGTCCTGGGTGACAAACCCAGTTCGTCGGAGTACTGTTTTCGACAATTTACGACCGTTGGCAAGTACTGTTCCGGTGAACTGGTGTCCATGTAGCCTCCCCCCAAGCGCGTTCAGGAGGGTGGACTTCCCGCTCCCCGACGGGCCCAAGACGGCCAGGAGTTCACCAGGGTGTACCATTCCAGTGATCCCCTCCAAGATGCTACGTTCTTGGATCCTACTGCAATCGTCACTAGTCGAGGTTTCACTTCCGCCCAATATGCTCCCAATCAAGTTGTTTCCACCATTATTTTCAATCTTCACTCTATAACAGATGTCAATGAACTGCAAAATCGAACAAACAATCAGCATCGATCACACGTACAAGTACAACAGAAAAAAAAAATTATATATACCTTCAGATGGACGGGAGACGAAGACGACGAGATCCCTAAGGACTGGTTTTTGGGTGGATGAGTGGTATGATGTTCTTGAGTCATATTTTTTTATTTTTTTATGTTAGAGATAAAATCATAAAATAGAAGAAAATGAAGGGAATGAACACAAGAATGAAGATGGGAGTATTTATGGAGATCATGGGGGATGTTGACAGTGGGTTCCGACGTCAAAAGAGGGTGACACACGTTAAGGGGAAAATTGGTACGTGGCAGGTGTAGGTGATGGTTGATTCTCCTTTTAGTTAAAAGTTGGCTCCACTCCCCAATTATATTTTGTGCTTTAGTTTTACATCCTTTATTTGCATGGTTCGTATCTTAAATATTTTATTATACATGTTTTATTAATTTTAAAGTTAGGTGCACATGTATAAAGAATTATAATTTGTTTGGATCTCAATAACTAGCCATGGGTTTCAACATGTTGGTGACGATTTGTGATTGTAAGAAGTTAATAATACATCTCTTTTAAACTTTTCTTGTCCTAATTTCTATATCTCGTTCGGTCTAAAAGTTTATTTATTTATTTATTTTTTCTATCCCTTTTTAACATCCGATAAATGCGTTGGCAGTGCCTCTTTTTGTTGCCCAATTGCCTTTGCTTAATGTCTTTTAGACCGCAAGGTGGTATGTGTGCAAAACTCCCGTTATTTTTTTTAGACCGCAAGGTATGTGCGCAAAACTCCCTTTATTTATTTATTTATTTTTTTTTCTGTCACATTTCTAATCCTACTTTTCTTTCCTCACCAAAAGTAAGATAATGTGCCGGAACCTTCGTTCACTTTTTATTTTTTGTTTTTTTTTTTATAAAATTAATTGATTTTGATGATTTATAAATTTTTTTAAATAAATAATAAACATAAATTTTAATAAAAAATAAAAATTAATTCATTAGTTAAAAATAACATTCAAAGATACATTAAAATAAGCAATTTTAAAAATTATATATATATATATATATATATATATATATATATATATATATATATATATATATATATATATTAGAAAAAACAAATATTAAAAAACCACAACTTAGAAAACATAATTAATATCCGAATTAAAAAAAAATACGTCACTTGGAATCACCATCCTCGGCATCGAACTCATCATCGTCGTTCTTATCAACGTCATTCTCATCATCAGAATCCTCGCTCTCGACGAACATATCCGAATTATCATTTGATTCGTCAAACATATCGTCGTGTCAATACTCTGTCTGTCACACCTCCAAACCGAAATAACAGAAATGTTTGGGGGTGGATGACGTCATGTACACTATCACAACAATTGAAAAATAGTAATCAAAGCAACAACAACTATTGTATTGATAACATAGCATTTACATTGTATTCAAAACATTACTTGTTTAACGTTAATACTTTTGGGTTTTTAGCATTCTAACACTCCTAGGTATACATGCAACCCTAAATACCTTGGATCTATGTTTTCTCTATTATACATGCAAATATGAACTTTCCAAGGTATTCATCCTAACTAGCATAATAACATTGATTCATATGAATATATCAAGTTAGAATTACATACCTCTTGATGTAGAATGTCTTCATGAAGCTTGAGTGCCTAGTGCCCCAAGTGTGACACCTCAAATGGTTCACACAACACCAAATACACTTGGAATAGATTAGAGAGAAATCCACACTTCATGAAAATCGGCTAGCCCTTTCACTCACACATAGTAGCAAATTTTTTCCAAGAATATGATCTTTATATAGTGTCACAATTAGGGTAAACCCTAATTGTCATGGCTTTCCATTTCCTTGGATCCATGGGTTCAAATACACCATGGAGCATCCTATGGGTTTTAACCCAACTTGATAATCCATGGAGTCTTAGTCCACTATACAAGTATGGATGATTTACACAATCAACCCATATATTTAATTAGTCTTCTTTTGATCACTTAATTAATCCTAGATTAAACTTGATCAATACTAATTAAATAATCTTATTAATATATTAGAACTTATAATATATTAACAAACCTTAAGTGTTATTTCTCTCATTATATTCTATCTAAATACATGATGCCATGCAACCCAAATGAACCATGTCGGGTCGGGTCAAGTCTTACCAATTATAGTTATGGACCTAGACATTAATCCAACAGTCTCCCACTTGGATAAGTCTAAAACTATTATTGCGTATGACTTCAGGAACCGATCAGCAATCGTAGCTCTCAAAAGCTTCTATCGAACTCTGACCTTGCCGATGATATCTGACCTTTGTCAATGACTTGTCCATTAGATAAGGGATCATATATTCCTCCATTCTAGATATCATATGGACTGAGACATGGATTATAATCATTCTCTCTGTCCATTTTTTGTTTCCCGATTTCCGATTTATGACGACCGACAAATTGAACAAATCAAATCAGTCTAGGTCCAGCCGAGCACTTACATTTGTCATCACCAAATCATCGAGGGGCCTATAGATATCGCTTTTATCCCGAAGGTAAAAGGAATGGATAAACTTTGACTCATATGGCTTGTTCTAATACTTGTTGAATCATACACAAAGGCACGCCCTATAACATCGAGTTACCAATACATTTACGTGCAATCAATGTATAACCAACTCATAGTAACAACTCATATCTCTAGGTTTGAAGAATATAAGATATTATCGTCTGATGATCACTCGTGATAAAATCCATGAAGTGATTCCAATGAGCGCGGGTTGAATCCAATACTCAGAACTTATGAGCACTCATGAGTGTTGTAACACCACCATGTCCAACATCTTAGACCTCTACAAGCCCAACCCATGACAGTCTTGATTCATATCTACTTCCAACATATGACCGACTGTGGATGGTTTGAATAACTTAGTCATTCAGAACAATGACCTAGTTATTCTGGAAGTCAAAACATGCAAAGTGAAACACAATAATAATTGAATCAAATATGGTCTCAGAACTTATGAATATAAATAAAACACCTTTTATTTATCACCATATGATTAAACATTATTCATTGCATACTGTTTCAGCTATCAACTTTATACTTGAATTAAAAAACAATAGTTGTCCCATGCTCCAAGCATGTACACTATGTTTTTTTAAACACTAGTCATACGATACACCAAGTATGCATATGCATATTATGTTTGTCTATGATCTTTACTTTGTGAACTAGATCGATTGAACATAACTTCAATGATTCTCATTTCACACTCCCAATTCCTTACTGCAAATGCAAGAGTTCCAAATTCATGCCATTTATTGAAATGTGTTAGATTCTAAACTTATATGCATTGAGCCTCTTGTAATGATTATGCACAAAGTCACAAAGACTTGACAACAAACGTTACAGAGCATTCCAAAGGAGATCAACTCCTTGGAAACATCATTCTTGCATTAAGTTTCCTAATCTTACACATATCTATTGAACAACTTCCACCTATGGGATCATTTCCATATTCCCCTTTTGACTATCACTTCTGAACAAGAGTTGCCTTTTTTCAGAATATGTCAATATGGTCCTTCCAACAATTAACACTATACTTCCAACTGTCCTTGAGCAACCAATCTTTGGTAAACCTTAGATTGTCCTCAACAATTGTTTAATTATTTTAGTTATATCCAGTTCTAGACCTTTTCCCTTCTTAATGCCCCAGGCATTTGGAAAATTTTAGAAAGGATGAATATTATAGCACATGCAATCGATCCTATATCTGAAGCATATGGGACACGATTCATGATGTCTCACATAAAGACATGATATGTAACACCCCAATTCTGGTATGATATTTATATATTTATTTTTTCCAAAGTTTCAGGAGGAACTCGACGAGTCAGTAGCCAGACTCATCGAGTAGAGTCGGGATTTCGAGCACGTTTAAGTTGGCGACTCGACGAGTCCATATTCCGGACTCGGCGAGTCCGCCAGTCTGGATGAAACCCTAAATTCAAGGGGTTGCACCCAATTTAAACAACTTTTGGGGCCTCAAGTCAGCCCCTATCACCCCTCAGAGCATCATTCTCGAAACCCTAGAACCCTCTTAGCATTTTTGTGTGATTTGGTGTGTTTCTTTGAAGATCTTGAGAGAAAAAGGAAGGTAGATCAAGAGGAGAAGAAGGAGATCCTAGATCCTTGTCGAATTTCAGAGTTTAGTAAGGTATATCTTGGCCCTTTTCTGTTTCTATGCAAAAATCCCCTTTTGAAAGACATTAAAGCTATTCTTGAACCATTTTTTGGCTTAGTAGTAGCATAGAGGACTCATTGAAATGATTAGCCTTCAGATCTAGCTAGGTTTGAGTTCCAGAAGCTTAGATCTAGTACATTTATGGAGCCATTTTGCATGAAAGCTCTAGATCTACTCTTATAGTGTGCTTTGAACCCTAAAACCTTCATTTGATGTTATTTACACGTAATGTTGGAAAACTTTACGTGTTAATCAAGCCCCAAGAACCCAAATCTATGAATGGAATGGACTGGTTTCAAGCAGAATCGAGCATATAGTGTTTGCATGTATACCACTCGGCAAGTCATTCTTCAAACTCGGCGAGTCGAGTCACGAGTCCCCTGTTGTCCCCTTTTCGAGTTATGCCGAGTGGAACCAGTGAGTGAGAGATGGACTCGGTGAGCTAGAGGGTTAGACTCATTCGTGGAAGAACTCGGCGAGTCAATGCCCTGACTCGGCGAGTCCAAGGTATTCTTCATGCCTCAAGAACAGACTCGGCGAGTTTTTCATACAACTCGGCGAGTCACAACTAGAGTGTTCATCTGATGAAGGAGAACTCAACGAGTTGTTCATACAACTCGGCGAGTCGGATGCAGATTGTCGGAGTGTTAGTAACAAAGAGGAACTCACCGAGTTTGTGCCAAAACTCGACGAGTAGTAGCGAGTAGAAGCATAAAGTGAGAGTAAGGACTCGACGAATTGGTGACCCAACTCGACGAGTCAGGTCAACTGAATGTTGACTTTGACCGTTAGGTTGACTTTGACCAGGGGTAAGAGAGTCATTTTACCCTCAGTATTATTATCAGTATTTGATTGATGGTACTTATGGAAATTGTAGCCGGGGTGAAACCGGAGCCGCAACAGACATATTCTAGAGCAGTTCTTTCAGCAACTAGGCTACGAGGCGAGTTTCCTTCCAGTAGGAATGGGTCTACGGCCACAATGCCGGCCCGATTAGGTAGCAGTAGTTTTCGGACTTCGGTCCGATGTAGCAGATAGTGTGTTTGATGCCTTCGTGGCTCAGACGGGATTTATGTGTTATGTGTTCTGGGCTACGGCTTGATGCAATATGTAGTATATGTGTTTATGTTAGATGATGTGTGTTATACTAGTTGATATGTGTTCCGGACTTCGGTCCGATGTAGTCAGTTCCGGACTTCGGTCCGATGCAGTTAGTGCCGGACATCTGTCCGATGCAGGGGACAAGGTCCCAGTTAGTTTCGGACTTCGGTCTGATGCAGTTTCCGGGCTTTGGTCCAATGAAGAGGGCAAGGCCCTGAGTAGTTCCGGACTTCGGTCCGATGCAGTTTCCGGACTTCGGTCTGATGTAGTGGGCAAGGCCCAGTATGTGTTATATACTAGTGTATGTATGTGGTAGTTTGGGGGGAGCTCACTAAGCTTTGTGCTTACAGTTTCAGTTTTGGTTTCAGGTGCTTCCGCAAGTAAAGGGAAAAGCTCGGGATGATGGCATCGTGCACACCACAACTTCAGCTTTATTCCTGGGAGTTTTGTTCGGATAGTTAGACATGATTTGATACAGTTCTTAATACGATACTTTTATTATGGCTTTTGAGTTACCCGACGTATGGTTTTATCATATGACATTTAGGTTATGACTTTTATTATTATTTGAAAACAAAAATTTTTGGGTCGTATTTTTTGGATGTTACAAGTTGGTATCAGAGCCTTGGTTTGAGGGATTCGGGCACACTTTCGGGTGTGTATGAACTCAAACTAAGGAAGTGGTAGAATGTTTTCAAAAGACAAGAGTTTTAGAAAAGTGAAAAGAATTTTTAGAAAGAAAAGAACTTTGAAAAGAGAAAAGGGGTGTGGTGCATGCAATCAGCCAAGCTCAAGTAAGTACTCCCAAATTACCCATACAAGTTATGTTATGATTATCAGTTTCAGTTTCAATTTTAGTTTCAGCTTCAGTCTCAGTAGAACAGCATGCTAGTATAGGACTAAGGATCTAGGAGGATGCCTTATGTGCCTGCTTTATGTGTTTCAGATTGATAAGAATTGTATGCTAGTACAGGTCCTTTTTATGAGGATAAAGTTGCTTGAGTAGTTTTTCTGTGTCTGAATGTTGTTTGCTTTGTGCTTTCTGGGGCTCTGAGTAATGGGAGTTAGCCATTAGGTGAATACATTACGTCACATGTGAACAGGGTTGGATAATCTCAGAGTGCTAGATTTGGACCTATTGCGCAGCTCTGGTATGAGTCTGACTGTAGTAGGGACGGGCCTTTACTCGAAGGATTATCCGAGCCTCGCCACATGTGATGGTATTCAGGTAATGGCTAATTGGCATTACAAGGAGGCCTTCAGCTGTGACATCCCCAAAATCACGGCCAGAAAAGACCGATTTTGTTTATGCTTTATAAAAATCAGAGTACTTCATTTTATAAAAATGTTGCGGAATTTGTTCCCAGAAAAACACGATAAATACGTTATTAAAACATTTTCGAAGAAACGTATTTATTTCATTTTAAAACGTTTGGGATGTCATTGTTAATACAGAAACATAAGCATAAACAGAACTTACAATTATTTACACTAGTGATCTACATCTCTTTAAATCTCTCAGTGTAATGTCACTTCATATCGTCACCTGTGATGTAAATAAACTGAGTGGGTCAGGTTGGGAAACCTGGTGAGTACATAGGGTTTTCAACCCACAATAATATAGTTATTATGTTTAAACAATCAAACAATCAACCCAATTACCCATCCCCATTATCTTCTTTTAGTCTTCCCTAAAGATATTATCTCAAGGGTCATCTCTTATATCATATTTACTTTTCATCTCCTTACATCGTATTTCCTTATATGATTGTTCTTACGAACTTTACCTAAGGATCATCGCCTACATTGCATAGACAATACTAATCCGGGGATTACTCCCTCAATATGTGTCTAGCAAGAGTTAGGGTATCATCGCATGATTACGCAGCCACAACATCGCCTGGACTTGTAAATCATGATAAGGGTTAGTCTATCATCGCATGAATACGTAGCCACAACATCGCCTGGACTCGTACTTCATAATAAGGGTTAGACTATCATCGCATGAATACGTAGTTACAACATCGCCTGAACTCGTAATTCATCACCTACAGGTTGCTAGCCTGCTGGTGTTTCCACGGGGTTGTCTATAATAGTCCGTGGTCGCCATCTATACTCTGGTAGATGACTACATCTCCAAATTGTCGGACAAGGTTGTAGTATCCTACATCACCAATTCATAGTCACCTATCTATCATCACCTATCTCTCATTATTTTATTTCATCATTCACCAACTATTTCATCTACCCATGTTTTATCCCAACATATTTGTAGATATAAAATAAATATACAGTTTAAATCATTTAAAACATGTATAAATCATTCATCCAGCATAGACAACAAGTATTCAAACAATATGCACACATAGCACGTAATTTATATTAAAATAAAGTAACTATGCACTCACCTGAGTAGGTGGTGACTCAGCACTCGGACAGCGCTTCGATACTCTCAAAACGATATTCCTTTGATAAAACCTAGTATCGGTACCACTAGGGTTTAGTTTAACGATAACCGCGACAAATTAATTAGTCCGCGTATTATTAAGCGTTAATAATACTCGATATAACTCATAATAATAGCCCAAATAATTATTTTAAGGACCTAATAACATTCCTATAATTATTTGAAAGCTATATTAAAAATTGCGTAAGCGTAGCACACTTACAGCGAATTTTTATTAAAAACCGGGCTTCGCTGGAGCAGCGTTTCTGAGCCGAAAGCTTTTCTTCTCGGAGCCGTCGGGCGCTCCGGGGCTTTCTTCTCGTGATAGGGAGGTTCCCTAGACTTGGGAGGGGTTTAGGGAGGCTAGAGAGAAGTTAGAGAGAGAAAGAAAGGCTTATGGTGTGAAGAAAATATGAGGAGTTCACCCTTGTATTTATAGGAAGTGTATAGTAAAGTAGTCTCCAAGCTTCGTCCGTAACTTTTGCATACGAGCTCCGTTTTTGTCTGTCTTTTTACTGTTGAGTTCCTATTAATGAGATCTTCAACTTTCATTTAGACCTCGTTGGCTAATTCTCATTCTATCTCGTATTTACAAAACTGTATCAAATTCGTCGCGCTCGAAAAGTAGGGACTAAGCTTCGTCCATAACTTTCGCATACGAGCTCCATTTTTGTCTGTCTTTTTACCGTTGAGTTCCTATTAATGAGATCTTCAACTCTCATTTAGACCTCGTTGGCTAATTCTCATTCTATCTCGTATTTACAAAACTGTATCGAATTCGCCGCGCTCGAAAAGTAGGGACTAAGCTTCGTCCATAACTTTCGCATACGAGCTCCATTTTTGTCTGTCTTTTTACCGTTGAGTTCCTATTAATGAGATCTTCAACTCTCATTTAGACCTCGTTGGCTAATTCTCATTCTATCTCGTATTTACAAAACTGTATCGAATTCGCCGCGCTCGAAAAGTAGGGACTAAGCTCCGTCCATAACTTTTGCATACGAGCTCTATTATCGACGTTCTTTATATCCACGCGTTGGTATTTACGAGTACTATAACTTTCATTTAGATCCCGTCGGCTAAAAATCGACCGATCTAAAATTCAGATTTCGGGCTGTGCACTGCTATGCTAAATCTTAGAAAAATCATAACTTCCTCATACGAAGTCAGATTTGGGCGTTCTTTTTATCGATTTTCTTATTTTTAACATATTCTACGACTTTCGTTTAGATCGCTAAGGCTAAATCTCGCTCTATCGTAAATTCACTATTTACGCTTCCCGGTATCGTGCCGGTTCCGTCGCGAAACTTCAACGGGTCATAACTTCTTCGTTATAACTCGGTTTTCGGCGTTCTTTCTATGTACGAAAACCTTGTAACATACTATACAACTTGGTTAAGATTATTTATTCTAAATAATCTTTTGTCGAAAAGTCGTTTTCGACCCCTATTGCCTCTAAATTGACTAGCCCGGATTTGCGGGCGTTACATCAGCAGCTGAGGACTGGTTTGGGTGGAGTCTGAAGTTCCTTATGGCAATATAATGGTATATTTTTATTTAAAGCATTACCTTGTAATGGTGTATATGAAACTGTTATGGTTGTAGACAACTTAGGAAATGATGTGTTGCACATTCATTCTTCCACTAGTTTGGATAAGGAATCCTTGTGGCATTGTCGTCTTGGACATGTCAACAAGAAGCGCATAGGACAACTCCAAAAGGCTGGAGTCTTGGAGTCATTCGACTTAAATTCGGATGACACTTGCGAATCTTGTTTACTTGGAAAGATGACTAAGTCACTCTTCACCGGTACTTGATTCTTCTCCAATGTCTTAGAATTATACTTAACCTTGTAAGTATAACCATATTTACTAAACTTTCGTAAATCATGACGAATAGTCTTATCGATCTTTTGTGGTGGACTTTGACTAGTGCACAAGAATGTGTACTTGATCCCTTAGTCCTTCACTTGACTCACATATACATGTGATCAAGGAATTAGTCTTAATTTTCCAATGATGAAAATTCTCATTCATCATACTATACAACTTGCATGATTCCAAGTTTCAATCCTATTGAAACTTGGGTGATGAGAATCTTTCCTTATTTGGTAAATTTAGACACTCCCACAAATGAAATAATCAAATTCATATTTCCAATATTGCTAGAAACATACAAACATCTAGTTTTCATAAATGCCATTCTAAGGAAATATAAAATAAAGTAAAACAAAATTTTATTTATTTATAGAATGTGGAAAAACTTTTCCTTACAATGCAACTTGAAATGAAAACTATGCTATTACATGTTTCCTAGAAATTTATCATAACTCCTAAGTAGTAGCTCAAAAGATCCAATCTTCAACCATGCGATAGAAATCCATCTTCACGATCAGACTCAGCATACGCTTTCTTTAAGTTTCCTTCCCTTTGCATGATCCTGCCACACATCAAAATGTAACTGAGTCACATTTTGTATTAAGAATCATCAACTGGGAACTTAACAGACTTAGATAGTGACTTACTTGAAGCAGAGTCAAACTTTTTTATTCTTCTCTCTTTCAGATCCTTCAGGTAACTAGGGCAACTTGTCTTCCAATCCCCCTTTTCTTCACAATGAAAACATATAGACTCTGTGGGAATGGTACAAAAGGCTATCCCAGACTTAGACTTTCTCTTTAACTTCCGATCAACCGGGTTGACCAAGGCCGATCCTTCTCCATTGGGAAGAGAAAGCTTTTCTGGACTTCCAATGTTACCATTGTCCATGTCCATGGAAGTTTGAGAAATAGACCTTCCACCCATATTTGCTTGACTATTGCGCCAAATCATTTATGATTCAGTAGCAATAAGCAAATAAGAAAGATCTATTAGGGTCATGTCGTGATCTGACACATAGTAGTCTTTAATAAACTTACTATATGACTCAGGAAGTGAATGAATAACCCAATCAATAGCCAACTTCCTTGGGACACCAACACCCAACATTCTCAACCTGTCAAAGTGTGACTTTATTCCTAACACATGAGTGCACACGGGTCTTCCATCTTTATGTTTCATTACTCTTAGGGCTTGAGTGATCTTGAACTTTTCAAGTCTTTGAGCTTGTGGGTCAGGGAGAATAGTTGGAGGAGGAAGAGGAAGAGAAGTATGATTTCCATGAACCAATTGCACGAAATCATCTTCATTAGGAAAGCTTGTTCCATGAGATTTGGGAAGATCATTGTTGTCTGTACCGGACATCTACAATGGGAGAAATTCAAGTTAGTTGATTTAAGTCCTTAATAGATCACCCAACATGAAATATTAAGGCTAGCACCCAACACAAAATTTTATAACTTGGAAGAGGGATGTCGTAATCCAAGCTATAAGATATTTGAAGGTAGGCGAATGACGATTCACCAATTTCCACCATGAAAAATGAAATAATTTATTAGGTTTTAATTGGATTTGAAACTCCTAGATCTTTTAAGATTCATTGAACTTTTCAATGGCATGTTTCAATCTCGATTGTGCCCTCTTATGTTTTGTGACTGGGATGTCGAGGATCACAAAACAAGGTGTGAATAACGATGCAAATCTACCCAGTACCCTTAATATATAGTCATTGTCCTACCCATTCGGCTAACGACCCTCCACCAGTCAAGAAAGCGGTGGGTGAGAGTGGACACCCATTAAACTGCCATTTTGTAGGCAATAACCTTATACCCCCCCTTATAGATTGGCTTCGTGAATGAGGCCTACTAATGGTCAAACGACTTGTTCTTATACATATATATATTATTAACTTATAATATTATTAAGTATAAGGGTTGAATTTTAACTTTTAAAATTCTAAGAGTTTGATTTGGAATTAACATATTCATCATGGAAAACTTTACAAATTCCAAAACTTGAGGGCAAGTTTTGAACTATTCAAAAACATTTCAATTCCATAACTTATGAGTTTTAAAGTAGTTTTAATGAAAAATCTTCAATTTCCATAACTTGAGGAAAAGTTATTAAAGACTTTAAAACAATTAAAAAATGAGACTCTTCAATTTTTATAACTTATGGAAATCTTATGAGGTTTAAACAATCATAAATTTGACATTTCATGTACACTTGAGGACAAGTTACACAAACACATATTATGAACATCATTTAGATTAATTTGGATTGAAAACATATTAGCACATAACTTTTCTATTAATCTAAATCAACTCATAAGGACAAGATAATTCAGATCAAACACTTTTCATGTAATTAGCCTAACCTTTAAACTAACACAAAAAATGAATCTATTGACAATTAACATGAACATTACCACATCAAAAAGAGGTTTTCAAGTTCAAAAATAGCTTAGGGTAATGTTCCTAGTCCAATTCCAGCCAAGAAACTCGAAAATATGCAGTTTGGAAGCCAAACTCGTCGAGTTCTACATGGAACTCGTCGAGTTCATGCTTTAACACATGAACTCGGCGAGTTTTTCTCCAGAACTCGTCGAGTTTCAGGTCTGGGCAGACTCTTGGCTTCGAAAAATGTATTTGCATCAAGTATATAAGAAAACAAGCCTAGGCTCTTATACCACTGATGGGTTTTGAACATTCTAACACTCCTATGGTGTACATAAAACCCTATAAACCTTGGATCTATGTTTTTCTCTATTATACATGCAAATAAGAACTTTCCAAGGTTTCACCCTAACTAGCATGCTATGAAGTAACTATACTACAAGAAACTAGTTAGGTAACATACTTTTTGATGAAGCTTGAAGTCTTGAACTTTAAGAGCTTAGCCCCAATAGTGTGGAAGCCTCAAGTGGAATCACAAATCACCAAAACCAACATGGAATAACTAGATAATAAGGATACTTAGGTTCTCTCTTAGAAATCGGCCATGCCCTCTTTTCTATGCACTAGTGCCCATTTCATGAACTAGGGCCCTCTTTATATACTGTGGATGATTAGGGTTAGATTCATGTAAATTCTAATACCCATGACCTTTCATTTCCATTGGATCCATGGGTTAAACACTCCATGGACTATTCATGAAAGCTTAGCCCAACCTAAACGAACTTGGTCCACCACAACTTGGTTCACCACATATATATAAGAGTCCATATTTAATTAGTTCCTTTTGATCGCTAGATTAATTCTAAATTAATTCTTGATCAATACTAATTAAATAATATGATTTCATATTAATATATTATAACTTATAATATATTAATATAAATCTCTAGTGTCTTTTTTTTTTCTCATTTTGTCTATCCAATTGTTCCGGTGAAGTGCAACCCAAATGGACCATGCCAAGCCGGGTCGAATACATACCAATAATAGTTATGGGCCTAGACATCTAATCCAACAATTTTGGGTCAGGTAGTGATAGTGGGAAATGGGGTTAGGGCCAATTATAGGCTTTATATATGGACTTTCAAGTCGAGGACTGGGTAATTGGGGCTTGGCCCAATAAAGGGAATGGACTTATGAACGATGTGGACTTTTAGCCAAGAAGGTTATTTTGGGTATTAACTTAGTAATTATTGTGTAATAGTTTGGGATTCCTGGTGAGGCAACAATCAGAGATCTCCAATATTTCAGCACTACTTGCGAGGTGATTATCCTCTCTATATCAATACGGTCTAAGGCACCAAGGCCGACCCTTTATGGATTTGTATCTGGATTATGGCATGATATGTTTATTGATTACATCCTGGTAGTTAGGATGGTTATATGCTTATGCTGAGTGACCTGGTTAGGTCCGTATCCCGGTTTTGGGATGTTGCTATGATTAGTGATTTGTTAAAACGGTTTAACTATTATATGATATGAACAAGTGTATGATCATTATGTGCACATATTGTTGATTGGGGGTTGGGTTGAGGCGGTACTGCTTTGTGTTGTAGGCCAACATACCCGGAGAGCGGTCCGGATAGACTGTAGGCCCTGCGAGGCGGCTCAGTCATGCCGAGGGCTCTGGAGCGGTCCAGATAGGTTGTAGGCCATGCGAGGCGGTCCAATCATGCTGGAGGCTCTTTATGCATGTTGTTTTATATTTGTTGATATGATATGGTTATGGTTATTTGAGGTTGGTATTTTGGGGGAAACTCACTAAGCTTTCAGGCTTAGAGTTTCAGTTTCTTGTTTCAGGTACATCAGGGGATCATGGCAAGGCGAAGGCGTGATCGTACATCTCCTCATGTTTTATTTATGTCTCTGGGAAAACACTGATATTAAACTATTTTGCAAATGAATTTGTAATAACTACTAGTTTAAATGCTTTGAAAAAGTTTTAAATTAGCTTGAATTTTATGGGTGTTACAAATTGGTATCATAGCCTTGGTTTGAGTGAATTGGAGGAACATTCGTGTGAATCCAGTCTCAAATCGACGAAAGATTATCGAAACAATTTTTGATGGTATTCAAAATAAGTAAAGGAGGATGTAGGGTACATGATCCGTCGGAGCCAGCAAGTAAACCCCAAAAATACCATACAGTTATTGGATTATGTGACATGTTAGTGTTGGATTTGATGTCTAAGCCCATAACTATTATTGATATATACTTGAACCGAGAGTAGCATGGTCCATTTGGGTTGCATATCATTAGGACAATATGTTAGGATGGACTATTAAGAGAAGGTTATATATTATTTATTAATATATTATAAGTTCTAATATATTAATATGAAATTATATGAGTTAATTAGTATTGATCAAGAATTAGTTTGGAATTAATTTAGTGATCAAAAGAGAAAAATTGAATCTATGGGGACTAATTATGTTAATTTGTTATATTTATATATGTGTTGGGCATATGATCCATGTTAGGCTAAGTTTATGTATGGATACGTAAAGAGTTGGGCCACATGAACTATGGATCATAAAAGCCATGGGTATGGATTTGGGTTATATCCATGACCCTAGAAATCCTACATATAAATACATGCTCCATTGCCCAAAATTGCCACTTGTATATTCTTGGAGCTTGGAGGTGTTTTTGGTGCATAGAGATTCTCTCTCAAGATCCACCTTTGTCCATGGTGTGTTGTGATTCCATTTGAGGTTGCCACACTATTGGAGCTAAGCTCTTTAAGGCCAAATACAACAAGGATTCAAGTTACAACAAAAGGTATGTTATGCTAACTCGTATCCTATATTGTTCATTTCAATTGTATGCTAGTTATAGGCTTAATACCTTGGAAACCTCACTGCATGTATAATTTGTAAAAGCATAGATCCAAGGTATTTAGGGTTGTATGTACATCATAGTATGTTGTAGTATGCTAAAACCCAATAGTGGTATCAGAGCCATGGGTTGTTTTCAATTATACTTTATGCAAGTTGCTGAAAAAAGGCTGAAAAATCGAATTTTTTGTTGTCCGGACAGATGACTCGCCGAGTCCATAGAGTGACTCGACAAGTCCATGTGTAAACTCATCCAACTCGTCAAGTTTGTTCATGCACTCGACGAGTTGGACCCCCTGACAGCATATCTTTGACTTTTTTGGCTGGAATTGGACTAGAATCATTACCCTAAGCTGTTTTTGAACTTATAAACTTGTTTTTGATGTGGTAATGATCATGCTAATCCAATTCAAAAGATAATTGTCAGAAGTTTCATGTTTTGATTAGTTTAATGGTTAGGCTAATTACATGAAAATTGTTTGATATGAGTTATCTTGTTCTTATGAGTTAGTTTAGATTAATAGAAAAAATTATGTGATAATTGTTTTCAATCCAAATTGATATAAAAGGTGTTCATAATATGTGCTTTTGTAACTTGTCCTCAGGTTATATGAAAAGTCTCATTTATGAATTTTAAACCCATAAGATTTCCATAAGTTATGAAAATGAAGAGTCTCATTTTTTAAAAAGTCTTCTATAACTTGTCCTCAAGTTATGGAACTTGAAAAGTTTTTCATTAAACCTTAATTAAACTCATAAGTTATGAAAAACCAAGAGTTTTGAAAAGTTTTAAAACTTGTCCTCAAGTTTTGTAATTTTGCAAAGTTACCCCTATGTATACTTTAATTCCAACCCTTAGTATTTTAAAAAGTTAAAATACAACCCTTATACTATTATAATATTAAAAGATAATACTTATATATATATATATATATATATAATTATACATATATATATATATATATATATATATATATATATACATATATAAATATACATACATACACACACACACACACACATATATATATATATATATATATATATATATATATATATAAGAACAAAAGTCAGTCTTACCGTTAGTAGGCCTCATTCATGAAGCCAGTCTATAAGGAGGTATAAGGTTACTTCCTATAAATTGGCAGTTTAATGGGTGTCTACTCTCACCCACCGTTTCCTTGACTGGTGGAGGGTCGTTAGCCAAACGGGTAGGACATGAATCTACTTATCCCTTCATTAAACGTATAATGATAAACACTAAGTAACCACTTATAAATTTCCAATCATAGTTACTTAGGAAAATGTGAATTTGGTTCTAACCCATGAAATTGCACTTTGCACCTTGTTAAGTCATTAGTGGAGCGTGTGTTCTTAACCAACATACTAATCTGGGACTGGCAATGCGTGGCAAAGGGTAGCTTGATGTTAATCATGGATCAATGGAGCGTGTGCGGTTAACCGGCATATTGATTAGGTGGTTGTAACATTAAGTGTACCAAGCTAATTTGCATGGTTATTCACTCCTTGTTTGTGATCCTCAGCATCCCAGTCACAAACTTGAAGGGTACAATCGAGATTTAAACATGCCATTGAAAAGTTCAATGAATCTTAAAAGATCTAGGAGTTTCAATTCATTTAAAACCTAATGTTAAATTTTGTTTTTCATGGTGGAAATTGGTAAATCATCATTTACCTACCTTCAAATATTTTGTAGCTTGGATTATGGCATACCTCTTACAAGTTATAAAATATTGTGTTGGGTCCTAGCCTTAATATTTCATGTTGGGTGGTATATTAAGGACTAAAATCAACTAAACTTGAATTTCTCCCTCATAGATGTGTAGTTATGACAACTATGGTCCTCCTTATCATTTTGGAAAAAGCTTTCTTAATGAAGATGATGTCCCACATGGCGATCAAGGTGAAAGATTAATCCCTTTTGTCGTGCATTAATAGGACTGGAAATCTTACTTCAATTCCTCCACCACCTCCAATATTTCTCCCTAACCCACAAGTTCAAGGTCACTCAATCCATGCCGGCAAGCAAAGTCTATAAGTGCTCAAGTCTTGGAGATTAAGTCACATATTGACAGGCTGCAAGAGTTGGGTGTCAAAGTCTCAAGGAAGTTGACTATTGACTGGGTTCATTAGTCACTTCCTGATGACAAATCACAACATGACCCTTATCGATCTTACATATTTGCTTATGGCCGCTGAATCACCAATGATTTGGAGCACTGGTAAAGCAAATTTTATTGGAATATTTACTTCCCAAACTTCCATGGACATTGACATTGGTAACATTAGAAGTCCAAAATAGTTTATTGTTCCTAATGGAAAAGGATCGGCCATGGTCAAGTCGTTTGACCCAATGGTAAAGACAAAGGCTAAGTCTGAGACAGTCTCGTGTACAATTTACAAAGAGTCCATAAGTTTCTTTTGCCAAGAGAAGGGGCATTGGAAGCGAAGCTGCCCTGACTACCTGAGATATCTAAAAGATAGTAACGTCAAAAAATTTGACTCTACTTCAGGTAAAGTCCACTATCTAACTCTATTAAGTTCCTATTTGGAGATTCTTAATACATGATGTAATGTAATTTCATTTTGATGTTTTGAAGAATCAAAGAAAACTAAGGAATATTAAGGAAAGAGTAAGTTGATTCTGATCGCGAAGAGATGGATCTCGATCGCATGGTTCGATGATCCGAATTTTGAGCTACTGCTTAAGAGTTATGATATATTACTTAGGAATAGATAACAACATGTTTTTCATTTGTATTTGCATTGTAAGGATAAGTTTTCGCACAAATTTTATAATAAAAGAAAAGTTTTGATCTTATTTATTTTAAGTGTCCTTACAATGGCATTTCTGAAAAAATTCTTATTTATATGATTCCATTGATAGAAATATTGGAAAATGGATTTGATTCTTACATTTGTGGCAGTGTCATAATTTACCAAATAAGGAAAGATTTTCACCACACAAGTTTCAGTTGGATAGAAACTTGGAATCATGCAACTTGTATTGTATGATGAATGAGAATTTTTTTCATCTTTGGGAAATTAGGACTAATCCCTTGTTCACATGTATATGTGAGTCAAGTGAAGGACAAGGGGATCGGATACACTTGGTTGTACGCTGGTCAGGTGCACCACAAGGAATGATAAGACTATTCGTCATGATTTACTAAAGTTTAGTGAATATGGTTATACTTACAAGTTTAAGTATAATTCTAAAACATTGGAAAGGTTTCAATGTATGGCAGGACGGGTAAGAAGAATCAAATTAGCAGAAAGATAAAAAGTTTCTCCAATCTGAAAAGATGGGAGAGTACTTTAGTATCATGTTTTATGATTATCTTAGGGATTATGAAACCATATCACAATTGATCCTCTAAGGACATCTTAGTGTATTTGTATGGCTAAGAAGGGGAATCTTGAATTGGTGAAATGGTTAAATCATAAGGTGAATCATACTTCGTTCCAAAAAAAAGTCTTAGAGTCATACTCCAAGATTGCAACTTGAGTGACTTTATCTTTAGAAGGTTTGTAACACTTCTCAAATGTAGACTAAAAAATTTCTTACTCATGTACATTTGAAATTGGTAAGTTGTGATGTTTTTGATAAAACAAAGACCAACTAAGACCAATTGTGTGAAATTTTTATCTTGATAAGTGTAACACCGTAAATTTCAAGACAAATTTTTTTATTTAAATAATCATTTTAATCTTAGAACACTTGTTTAAAATCTCATTCATAATTAAATTACAAAACATAGCCTTATTTTCACTTGCATAGAAAACCAGGATCCTCTAAAATATGACTCTTTCTCTGGTGTGTACAATCAAGCCGGTGCCTTCCCGTGATACTGAAAGAAACCTGAAAACAACATAACACAAAACACTGTAAGCACGAAGCTTAGTGAGTTCCCCAAAATACCACCCATGTAACACATATAAGCCACTCAAGGCTATAACTCTATGGGTCTGTGCACCCAACTCTGTGAACCCTCAGGTTCTAACTCTAGGAACCCTTCGGTTCCAACTCTACAAACAGGCACAACATAAATCACATAGAAATAATGCAGTACAACACATATCATACATAGCATACAAATACTCTGTCATATAACTCTGGTTACCTACTCATATCATACATAACATACAAATACTCTATCACATAACTCTGGTTACATACTCATATCATACATAGCATACAAATACTCTGTCACATAACTCTGGTTACATACTCAAAGTAAAGTATAGTGAGAAGACTCACCTTGCGTGTCTCGATGTCTCACAACCCTGGGAATCCCTCGTGCCCGATTCTCCGAGCTCTAATCCTCCTTTAACATCATATGTCCCTAGTTAACACTTTATATCTCTAATGTTGACTATCCCTAAGAAGTCAACACAGGTCCACTCTGGTCAACGGTCAACGGTCAACTTTGACCGGACTCGGCGAGTGCTAGGGCGACTCGGCGAGTCTACACGTTCTCACCAATTCTCTAAGATTCCCTTTCAACACGTCGAGTATCCCCTTGACCCGATGAGTTTCCCCCTGGAAGAATCGCGGGGCCACCCCGACTTAACTCGCCGAGTCTGAAGAACAACTCGGCGAGTCCCAGTTAATCTTCAAGCTACTCGCCGAGTCTGTTCATCGGACTCGGCGAGTCCATGCCATGCAACCGCTCAAACTGCTTCCTAAGGTCAGATCTGCTCCGACAATTCATAGGTTTGGCCTTCCTAGACTGGTTCATCACGTAAAGCCCTCATTTCGGTGCTCATAATACACCCCATGACTCATAATTTACATTTTGACCTAAGGCATAAGGATTCCAATCCAAAACCTCCATTGATTCCCGAACAGCTCAGGCATGGGACATTCTGGACTTCCAAAGGTCCCAATAAAAGGTTCCAATCGCTTGGGGGACTAAGGAGGCACTCAATCTAGCCACAAAAGGGTTCAATAAAACCTAAATCCATATACACATCAACATAGAAGGGATTAACTCGAAATCATTACCTGAATAATGTTGCTCTGTGTCCTCAACCCTCAGAATGTGGCTTCTCCTGTTGTTCCCTTAACCAAGTCTCCTTCTTCTTGCAAAATAACACTTCCAAGGTCAATGATGGTCTTCTTCTTTGCTCCAGGTGCTCACAGTCGGATTAGGGTTTCACTCACAGGACTAGGGTGAACAATGACGGCCATAAGGCCCCTGATATATGTCCCAAACCTGGACGGTTAGGGTTTCGCTAAACAGCGCGGACTCGTCGAGTCCATAACCGGACTCACCGAGTCCAGTCGCGAACCCGCGACCAGATCCGTGATCCTACTCGGCGAGTCTGAGCTCCAACTCGCCGAGTCCCCTCTTAAAACACCCAAAATCATAATTATTACAATACTTGGAATTCCGGGCTGTTACAATAAGAATCCACACTAACTCTTGAATATTTAATTTTTCAAGGAATGGTTCTTGACAAAGAGAATCTTATATGTCAAGAGTTCAGTGGGAGTCTTAAAAGATCTTGAGATAGTTTGAAGAACTAATCAAGAGTATTGCTACTCAGTAGCCCACGACTTGAGGTTTGTTACCTATCGTGTTGACATATTCTTATTTCTATATCTATTACAGTTAAAAGTTGACTATGCTTGTGAGTTCTATGAGTTCTCAATTGTTTGCATAACAACCTGGAAGCAATGGTAGGCCCTTGAGCTGCCAGGAGGCAAGAAATTAAGATTAAACAAGTTCAGTCCATATTACTTTGGATTTGTCACTAACCTTGTCTTGTGATTATGGTTATGACAAATTTACATGGATAGGAACACATACACCATAAGTGTCATAAGGTTTCTCTCTGTTTCATGAAAATTATGGTGAGGAAACGCTTTCATTAAGTAGATTTTAAGTAGATAGCAATTGTAATATTTGCAGTCTCAAAGTCGTTAGTGGAGCATGTGTGGTTAACCGACACACTAACATGGACTAGTGAGAATGGCAAAAGGTCTGAACATTATGATTACGTCAACTCTCTTCATAATTGTTCAGACACACACATGAGCTATCTAAGGAAAGGTGTATGATTTTGATAAAGTCTTATCAAAGCATCTCATATCAGAAATCTGAACTTTTGTAAGAAAGTCAATAAATATTGATTTCTAGAAGTCCAACTGATTTTTGGATGCATGTCAAAGCTAGTGGGAGCATAAGTGTTATGCTAGTATGGTAATAATCATTATGCTAGTGGAAGCATAATCAATTATGGTAAGTATTGCAAGTTAGCAATGTTAATTATAGAAAACAAAAGTTTCAATTCGATTTGAAATATTGTTTTGCTATAATTAAGGGAGAGGATTTTATACTTCATTCCAATTCTACAAGCTTATATACAGATTTTAATCAACTTTAGTCAAGGATATATACGAATGTTATGTTGGAATGGTTTAACATAAGGAAATTCTATATATATTGTGTTCTCAAAATTCTATTATGATTACGACATCCCTCTTCATAGTCTGAATTTTAAGAACATGGAAAATAAATAAATAAAATTATAGCAAAAGACTGGTCGAGTATAATGTCTTTATGTAAGACATCATGAATCGTGTCCCATATGCTTTGGGTATAGAATCGATTACATGTGCTATAATATTTATCCGTTTTAAATTTTCAAAATTCCTTGGGAATTAAGAGGGAAAAAGGATTAGAACTGGATATGACTAAAATGATTAAGCAATTTTTGAGGACAATCCGAGGTTTACCAAAGATTGGTTGCTCATGGACAGTTAGAAGTATAATGAAAATTTTGGAAAGGACCATATTGACATATTTTGGAAAAGAGGCAACTCTTGTTAAGAAGTGATAGTCAAAATGGGAATATGGAAATGTTTCCATAGGTGGAAGTTATTCTTTGAATCTATGTAAGATTAGAAAAATTAATGCAAGAAGGATGTTCAAAGGAATGTACTTTGAATTTGAGACTTCACTTCCATGGAATTGCTCTCCATTGGAATACTTTGTAATGTCTGTTGCCAAGTCATTATGACTTTTGTGCATAGTCATTACAAGAGGATCGTTGCATGTAAGTTTAGAATCTAACAGATTTCAGTAAATTTCTAAGAATCTTGTATTCTTACATTTATCATATGGATTTGGAATTGTGAATTAGCATCATTGAAATGTTGTCAATTTATCTATTTCACAAAGAAAGGACCATAGGTAAAACATAGTGTGCATCCTTGGAGCATGGGACAACTAGTGTTTTAATTCAAGTATAAACTTGATAAATCCAAAACATTATACAATGAATAATGAGTAATCAATATGACTCAAATGTTTTAGGGCCATATAGGATTAGTATTATTCTTGTGTTTCACTTTGCATGTTTTGATTTTCCGAATAACCAGGTTATTCAAATCATCCACAGTCGATCATGCTTTGGAAGTAGGTATTGAGGCAAGACTATCATGAATGGGTCTGTAGCATTAGATTAAAACCACACTCATCGAATCACTTCATGGATTTTATCATGAGTGATTAGTGAGATGATAATTTCTTATATTCTTCAAACTGAGAGATGTTAGTTGCAGTCTACAAGTTGGTTGCACATTGATTATGTGAAAACGCACCAGTTACTTGCTGTTATAAAACACATTTTTGTGTGTGATTTGCTGAGTAAATAGAGCAAGCATATGAGTCGAAGTTTACCCATTCCTTTTACCCTTGGAGGGATAAAATAAATATTTGTGGGCCCCTCGATGATTTAGTGAAGATAAAACATAAGTGCTCGGTCGGGCCTAGACTGATTTGATTTGTTTAATTAGTCAGTCGTCATAAATCTGAATTCGGGAAACAACAGATGGACAGAGAGAATGATTATAATCCATGTCTCAGACCATATGATTCTAGAATGGAGGAATATATGATCCCTTATCTAATGGACATAGCATTGACATGGTCAGAGTTCAACAACGGCTTTTAAGAGCTATGATTGCTAGTCGGGATTTTGGAGTCATACTTTCAATAATAGTTTTAGGCTTATCCAAGTGGGAGACTGTTGGATTAGATGTCTAAGACCATAACTATTATTTTTATATACTTGACCCAAGAGTAGCATGCTCCATTTGGGTTGCATATCACAGGACAATTTGTTAAGATGGACTATTGAGAGAGGGTTATATATGATTTATTAATATATTATAAGTTCTAATATATTAATTTGAAATCATATAAGTTAATTAGTATTGATCAAGAATTAGTTTGGAATTAATTTAGTGATCAAAAGAGACTAATTAAATCTATGGGGAATAATTATATTATAGTTATATGTATATGTCTGTTGGGCTTATGATCCATGTTGGACTAAGTTTATGTATGGATACATAAAGAATTGGGCCACATGAACCATGGATCATAAAACCCATGCGTATGAATTTGGGTTATATCCATGACCTTAGAAATCCCACATATAAATACATGCTCCATTGCCCAAAATCGCCACTTCTATGTTCTTAGAGCTTGGAGGTGTTTTCGGTGCATGGAGATTCTCTCTCAAGAGCCACCTTTGTCCATGGTGTGTTGTGATTCCATTTGAGGCTTCCATACTATTGGGGCTAAGCTCTTTAAGGCCAAATACAACAAGGATTCAAGCTACAACAAAAGGTATTTTATCCTAACTAGTATCATATATTGTTCATGTCAATTGTATGCTAGTTATAGGTTTAATACCTTGGAAACCTCATTGCATGTATAATTTGTGAAAACATAGATCCAAGGTATTTAGGGTTATATGTGCACCATAGGATGTTGTAGTATACTAAAACCCAAAAGTTAGAACTGTTGGATATAGTGTCTAAGCCCATAACTATATTTGGTATGTACTTGACCCGACCCGGCATGGTCCATTTGGGTTGCACTTCACCCGAACAATTTATGGATAATATTTGAGAATAGTACAAGTTATGTTTTATTAATATATTATAAGTTCTAATATATTAATATAAGATCATATTATTTAATTAGTAGTGATCTATAATTAATCTAGGATTAATTTAGTGATCAAAGATATTACTAATTAAATATGGGCTTCTATATTTATATAGTGTGGGCTTATGCTTATTTGGAATGGGCTAGGCTTGGATGGAGAAGTCCATGGATACTCCATGGAGCTTTAACCCATGGATCTCATGGAAATGAAGAGACATGGGTATTAGGGTTTACATGGATGTAACCCCAATCCACCACACTATATAAAGGAGGCTTTGGTTCTTGAAATCACACTAGTTGACACTTGTTGAGGTGAGGGCCGATTTCAAGAGAAGTGGTGACTATTCTCTCAAAGATCCAAGTTTGTGGTGATTTGTGACTTTCATTTGAGGCATCCACACTATTGGTGCTAGGCTCAAAAACTCCAAGCAATCAACTACAACTTCAAGGTAAGTATTTCTACTAGCTTTATTTGATTCATGTTCCCCATGCCATGCTAGTTAGGATATGAACCTTGGAAAAATAATTATTTGCATGTATCTTAGACAAACATAGATCCAAGGTTTTCAGAGACTAGGCTTGTTTGTTTGATACTTGTTGCAATATGCTTGAAAAAGTCGAAAAAATTGCTGTCTGACTGCTGAACTCGCCGAGTCCATGGGGGGACTCGCCGAGTTCACTTGTATCTTCAACCTACTCGCCGAGTAGGTTCATGCACTCGGCGAGTAGGGTCGACAGAGTGCAGGTTTTCGACTTTAGTTGCTGGAAATGGATTAGAAACATTACCCTAAACTGTTTTGGTACTTGAAAACTTGTTTTAGATGGTGTAATGTCTTTTCTAACTCATTTACAACAACTAGTTATCAAAATTACAAAGATTAAGTGTGATTTTGATATATGAAAGTGTTCATGATCTTGTTCTTATGATGTTTAGATGATCATAGGATTTATTTGTAACCTATGTGGTAGATTAATTCTTGATCATAATGTGATTTAATGGAGTCCATAACTTGTCCTCAAGTTATGGAAAACCAAAAGTCTCTTGGATTGAAAACCATTAAAAGAACACAAGAGTTAGAAAAGTGAAGAGTCTTCATTTTATTACTCTTTTAAACTCATAAGTTACAAGAAATGAAAAGTTTTGGATGTTTACAAAACTTGCCCCCAAGTTTTGGAACAAGTAAAGTGAAGATTAAACTTTAGTTCCAACCCTTAGAATTTTAAAAGTTAAAATTCAACCCTTATACTTATATTATTATGATTTAATAATTATATATATATATATATATATATATATATATATATATATATATATATATATATATATATATATATATATATATATGTGTGTATGTATAAGAACAAAGTCGCCTTACCGCTAGTACGCCTCATTCACGAAGCCGGTCTATAAGGTGGGTATAAGGTTGTTGCCTATAAAATGGTGACTTAATGGGTGTCCACTCTCACCCACCGCTTGCTTGACCGGTGGAGGGTCGTTAGCCGAACGGGTAAGACAAGGACTTACAAATTCTCATTTAAAGTATGATGAATATTATAAAGTAATTAAATGTTTTATTAAATTCCCAATCTTAGTTACTTTAGGAAAAATGTGTGTAACATCCAAAATTTCAAAACAATTAAAACTTTTCAAAATCACCCATTTTATTAACATTGTTACAAAAAGGTTTTCAATACATTATTTAACAGAGTAATTTCCCAGGTTCATATCATAAAACACCAACGCGAGGAACGGTACGATCACGCCCTTGCCTTGCCACAGACTCTTGAGAACCTGAAACATAAAACCACAACTGTAAGCCCGAAAGCTTAGTGAGATACCCCCAGAATACCCACCACATATACGCCTTCCGGCCCATAACATATCGCCTTACGGCCCATAACACATTGCCTTCCGGCCCATAACATATTGCCTTCCGGCCCATAAGCATAAAATGCATATATAACATAACAAATAATCATATAGCAGTTCATAGACAACAATCGAGTCAACAGATCACATATCATAGCATTACTCTAAACCAGATACCGGTCTAGCCGGTCACTAGCATAACATTACCCTATAAATCAGTCAACATACTAAATGCATACATACGCCTTTCCAGGCCATGACCTTCCGGTCCACATAGCAACGCCTTCCGACCCATAACATGTAATGCCTTCCGGCCTATATCATAACAATGACAACTACCCGGATTTCCATCCGATAAAGAGGGTCGGCCTTGGTGCCATAAACCCTAGCGATATAGTGAGGATAACTCACCTCGAAACTGCCGACTGAACAGATAGCTCAAGCTGCTCCGATCACTGATACGATCTCCACCTCTGGATAGTCACCAATGCACTGAACTCAAACAATAACAACAATTACCAAAATACCCCTGGAACCACTGGTAAATCCTTGGTCAAAGACAGGGTCAAAGTCAACCCCTGACTGACCCTACTCGCTGAGTCAACCCTATGACTCGCCGAGTCCCCATACTCAGAACTTCACTCAACCCGCGACCCAACTCGCCGAGTCACCCCAAGACTCACCGAGTTCAACGACTTTGAGTCCACTCGCCCTTGACTCACCGATTCCTTAAAATTCCCTTTCTACACGTCGAGTATCCCCTTTTTACTTGACGAGTTCCTCCTGGAAGAATCACGGGGCCACCCCGACTCAACTCGCCGAGTCTGAAGAACAACTCGACTACTCGCCGAGTCTGTTCATCGGACTCGGCGAGTCCATGCCATGCAGTCGATCAAACTGCTTCCTGAGATAGGTAAGGTTCCGAAATACACAAGCATGGGACCTTCTGGACCTCTAAAGGTCCTAATACAGGGTTATATTCGTTTGGGTAACAAGGTAATAATCCATCTACTCACCAAATGGGTTCCATAAACCCTAGATCCATGCACACATCAATATGACAGAAATGATCCGAATATTACCTGAATAACGCACTCTCTGTGTCCCCAAACCTCAGAACTCGAATCCCTTGCAGTTCCTTTAGCCAAGATTCTTCTTCTCCTTGCACAACAATTTCTTCAAGTCACCAATGGCCTTCAATCTTGCTCTAGATGTCCACAGCCGCTTAGGGTTCTTCTCAATCGACTAAAAGACGGACAATGACGGCAAATAAGTGCCTCTTATACGTCCCAACCCTGAACGGTTAGGGTTTCCGCTAAACAGCGCAGACTCGCCGAGTCCATATCTGGACTCGTCGAGTCCAGTCGCGAACCCGCGACCCGGTCTGCGATCCTACTCGGCGAGTCTAGGATCCAACTCGTTGAGTCCTCTCTTAAAACACCCCAGAAACATAATTGATGAGATTAAAACAACTTTTAATCTATAAAGATCGATTAGATCTTGAACAAGTATATGAATATGAAACTGCAAGAACACAATATAAATAACAAGGCAGAACGCAACAATAAGAACAAACAGCTTGAATCAAACGTGTCGAATGATTAAATAAAATCCTTAGAAGAGCTCGATTAAGAACATCAACTGTAAAGGATTGGAAGATTACAAGAGAGCAATATCGTAAAACTCTGGAATGCTAAAACTGAAATCTTGAATCTTAACCTAATATGCATGCAAGCGATAACTTATATAAAATACATAAAAGGCTCTCGGTTGGACAGGCCCAAACCGGAGAATACAAGGCTAATCTACGAGCCCAAAAGACGCAACACAAAACAGAACTTCAGCCTAACAATCTCCCCCTTTGCGTCAATTTGGAGCGAGACCTTCACTTCTTACTTGGGCCGGCGGCTGAAGCTGGTACCTTCTTCTTCACGGTACTAAACAGACACTTGGTTATGGAAAGGATGGTCTGTCTAAACCGGATGTACCAATTGATAATATCTTCAAAGTATTTGATGTCATCAGCCGAATTGTCCTTACACCGCTTGACGATTGATAGGACGTGTTCCAAGCAGGTAGTGGTGTAGAGGTGCTTGTCAGCTAATGCGAACAGACATTTCTGTCCTTCGGCTCTGGTGAACATCACAGAGTTTCGCCTCGAATCTATCTTGCCCATTTTCATCGTGTTTAGATCACTGGCCGATCCCACAGGCTTGACTTTCGGTTTCTTCTTAAACACTGTGGCAACCTCCTGATCCATTAGGGCCACCTCCATGATATAGCATGCCAGCATCCTTTTGACATGGTCTAAGATGGGACCATATTCGGCTTCGTTTGTCAGCAAGATGTTGTACAAGACTATCCAATCATGAGGGTTCAGATTGGGCAGATCCGCCAGAGAGATCATGTGAGCAGTTCTTGCAGATCCTCTGATAAGCTTGAACTTGACGTTTGTGAATCTCCCCACGGCAAACGGTTTCATCACCCGAACACTGACAATCTTCTGGGCGCTCCATGTAAGGTATTGAGGGCGAGCGGCCTCCAGATAAAAGTCAATGAGCTCCCTGTCAAGCTCATCGTTCGGATGCGGGACTTCGAAAATGTTGGAGAAGGCGTGGAAGATGAACGCCTTTCGAGTCAGTGGCATATCAAATTGTGAATCGACCGAGTTGATGCAGTCGAACGATACCACCGGCTCGAGCCATAGTATGCTTGGAGTCTCTATGGCCTCTTTTATCAGACGATCCCTGGTCCAGGCAGGGAAGAGCAGCTTTCGGCTCTCAAGGAGATCGTTGGCTTCTTTTTGTTTACGTTCGGCTTCTTCAGCTTCACGTGCCACACGACTGACATCGTCATCAGTATTGCGACTGTTCTTTATCTTTAACATGTCCACAATAGTCTCCTTGTCTTCATCTTCATCTTCATCTCCTCCCTCTGCAATGTTTTTGCCCTTGTCCTTCACACCCGAACCCGAGGCATGACCAGTTGGGGGTGGTTCGGTTGTGTGAGTTGCTTTTGAGGAAGGAGGTGGTTTCGATCCTTTCTTCTCATCTCCCCCTTGTTTCGGAATGGACACGAAACTAGGTAGACCTTCAATTTTACTCAAGAGGTCCATGGCCGGAGAGAGTTTCTCAGCGAGGGTACGCCTCACTGAGTGATTGAGGATGGGATCGTGTGCTTCCAGGATGTTGGATAGAGCGGCGTGGACATCCGAAACACATGTCTTGATGATTTCCCTCTCGGATCGAAGAGCCTCCAATTGTTGTTCGGAGTTGGAAAGTTGGGTGCTCTTGACCTTGAGGGCAGTAGTCTTACTCGCCAGGACGTCCATCAGGGAATTTTCAGCCGCAAGATCCTCTTGTAGCTTTGCCAAGCGGGCATCGATGGAGGCACGGAGTGCCGAGTTGTCGTCGCTGAGGTTTTGTCTGAGGGTAGCGAACGAGGATAACTCCGTCTTTACAAACTGGGCCAATTGATTAACAAGTGGTTCCAGAGTTGTTTTGGTGGCTTCGGCGCTTTCCTGCATAGACTGCAGCAGGATTGTAGCGTCATGGAATAGTTTATCGACTTTTTCGGTCGCTGCCTCACAAGCTCGGGTGGAGGCGTCTATTGCAGCAGTAGCTGAGGCCACTGAGTCATGTTGAGCCCTAGAGAAGGCATCAACTATCCTCTGAAGGGCAGCTTCAGATAAGGATGACTGCTGATTGGAAGAGGAGGCGAGAAGTTGATCAACCTTCTCGTTCAGCTCGCGGAGATGCTTCTTTGTCACAGGAGCATCATCCTCCTCATCACTTTGAACTTGAAACGGACTATAATAGACCGAATCAAAGTTCAGGTGATCACCACCAAGGTATTGATCATCGCCATCGAAGGCGTCTTCTGGAGATTGAAATTGGTATCAGAGCAGGAGGCTGTGTAATCGATACACATCTTTTCTGTGAAAAAGATTTTCATTAGGGTTTTCCGCAATCATCGATATTTATTGAGCCGTCATCTTAATTGACGTATTTTAGTATTTATTGTTTTTCCCTAATCTGCTTTATTACAAGTCTGATCTTTGAACAGGTTATTACGATCATTATGGACGCAACGCAATCAAACCCTATTAATATTTCCAACAGCATTGGTTCGACGACAAAGATTCCAATCTTATACACCCATGACTATGAAGTATGGGCACATCATTTTGAAGATTACGTGATTGGATCGGAGGACAATGGTTTTCTCATATGGGAAGCCATTATCAATGGACCGTTTTCTCATTCCGCGACACCCAGAGTTATTAAGACGCAAAAAGAATACAACGATCTGCTCAAGGACGTGACGAATATTGCGCAGGATGAGAAAGATAAATTCCAGTGCAATATTAAGGCACTAAGGTTGATCAGATTCGCCCTTCAGTCCGACACATTCAGACTAGTCAGCTCATGCACTACGGCGAAGGAAGTGTGGGATAGACTTCGCGAACTGTATTCAACAGACGAAGATCTTGAACATTCCATCCAAACCTTGCTTCTATCTGAATTTGGTGAATTCAGGCAAGGGGCCGAAGAATCTGTGACCCAGACGTTTGATCGCTTCAATCATCTTCTCAGCAAGATGATCAAACACGACATTGAAAGGAAGCTCATCGAACAAAAGGTTACTTTCTTGAACGGACTGCGATCTGAATGGAGAGCAGTTGTTTCCACAGTCAAAGCCCATGAACAGTTTAAATCATATTCTTTGGCGAAACTGGTGGGTATTCTAAAGTCCCAAGAAAAAATTGTGGTTCAAGAGAAAAATGTTGTCTCCAGTCTTGGTTCGTTGGCCCTCCTATCTAAAAGTAAAGCTGTGATGGAGGATGAAGAGCTCAATTTAGAAGAATATGACCTCTCAACTGAGGATTATGCCATGATGGTATCCAATCCTAAGAGGTTCATAAAGAAAAGATTCCCCAACAACAAAAACCGAAACTGGCAGGGGAGTTACGGCTCTGAAAAGGCGAACAATGAAACGAAGGCTGAGGAGTTCAAGAAGGAACCGAAGGCAGATGGTGATTCTGGAGTAAGCTGTTTTTACTGTGGTGGCAAGAACCAGTATGCTAAGGACTGTGTTCTTAAAAAGATGGTTGAAAAGGATGACGGAAAGGATGAAGAAGCCGTACTGCAGAAGAGATTGGATGAGTTGAGAAAGAAAAAGTCTACCGCTAACCCTTCTATTAATGCTCTTATTGTGCAGGGTTCGGTTAATGACGATGAGTTCGGTAGCACCGAAGTTTGGTCTACTGACTCAGAAGACGAAGAAGTGAGGAAGCCTACTCATGGAAAGGCTTATATGGCTAAGGAGGAAAGCAGTGGTGGAAAATGCTTCATGGTGTCAAGCGCATCTCAGATGAGGGGATACAATACCGATGGAGGAAGCAATGGACCGAAGGTGCAGGAAGATATGTGCTTCACAGCCAAACCACTTAGCCAACAGTTCAATGAGCTTGATGAACTGATAAAGAAGGTACAATCTGTTTTTATTTCATCTAAAGTACCATCATCCTCATATGAGAAAGAACTAAAAAACGTTAACACAAGAATTTCTCATTTAGATAGTAGCTTAACTCAAACTCGAGTCACCAATTCTAACCTGACTGATCAATTAAGCAGGGTGGCGTCGAAGAGTGAGGAGCGGCGTATGTGGATTGAGTTAAAAGAGTCGGAATTAATTAAAGTGAAAGACGAAAACATTTATTTACAGAGAGACAATTTGAAATTGTTAAAACAACGAAATGTTTTTTGTTTAATAGCTAAACGTTTATATTCCAATATTACTCAGCTTCACTTGGACTGTGAGATAGGCAAAAAGATCCACCGTATGATTTTACCATTCCTTGAATTCAAGGAGGACGAAATCGATGCCGAAGCTTACAATTGTGAGAGTGTGATTTCGTCTGATGATGTCAACCCAACTTATCAAATTGGACTGGACAAAATTGAGTCCTTCATTAAATCCAAAGACCATAAGGACATGCTCAAAAATCTTTTGGACGAAAATGACAGACTTAAACTGAGAACCGAAACCATACAAAAGTTTGACTCTCTAAATGCCAAAGTAAGTTCAGAAAATAAAATCGATGTTGAAAATGCATCTGAGCTTAACGAGGACGAAAACATGAGTGAAATTTCTGTAGAGGATACGGTTGACTGCTCAGAATTTGTTAAAATCGAAACTGAAAATCACAAAAATCATGTTTCTGAAAATTCTGTGGAATTCGCTAGATTGTCCCAACAAAAGTCCCCGAAATTAGTAGAAAAGGCTGTTGTGTATCAAAAAGTCAGAACCACTCCGAATCAGGTATACAAAGTGACTGGAGTAACCGAACATCAAACAGCTGAACTCACGGCTATTGTTAACGAAGACAATGCTGATGGCTGTGATGTGTTTTTCTGGGAAGCTCCTATTGACAATGGAAATGAAACCGTTGGCCTATCTGAAAGAACCTCTTGGATGAAGAAAGGGAGATACATACCTGAACCCTTGAACAAGCCTGATAATTTCAGTGAACCAAGCACAAGTGGTACAAAAGACACTCCTCAAGAGTTTGATCGTTTAGCGAAAGAAGACATTCCTTCAACGCCAACAGCTCGAAGTGAAACTTCATCAGATACTCCTTCCACTTCCTCAGGGAAAACTGAATCTTCTTCAGATATTCCCTCTGCTCCCTCGGTTCAAAGAAAAACTCCTAAAGTTCAAAAGGAATCAGCAAAGGCGACATCAAAAGCGAAAGCGAACGTTCATCATCAACCTAAACAAATGAGGGATAAAAAGATAGAAAGGAACCTAAGATACAGGAAAAACCTTTCTGAAAGGAAACAATTCTGGCACTCCCAGAATGCATACTATTCACACAAGGACAAGAATCTGAAGTATGAAAATAATCCCGTAAGAAAGCACGATGATTCCAACAACCGAAAGCCAAGGTTCGGTTCACAAGAAGATACCAACCGAAAGCCAAGGTTCGGTTCGCATGAAAATACCAACCGAAAGCAAAGGTTCGGTTCTGAAAAGGATTTCAACCGAAACCAAAGGTTCGGTTCCAAGAACAACTCCAACCGAACTCAGAGGTTCGGTTCTGAAGTCAGAAGAGAACAAGACTCAAAGGTTAAACCCACCAACGATCAAAAGCAAAAGGGTCACCTAGAGTCATCAGCAAGGAAGACACCTCCATCCAAATCCAAATCCTCTCTTCCTAATTCTTCTTGTTCATCTCCATCTTGCTCTAACGCTAATTCCATGGGTTCTCAAAAACCACGTCCATCTGCTGAACAGAAGGGAAAGCAGAAGGTCGATGAATTCAAACATGAGTCTAAAGCGAACAAACCCAATCCTAACAAAATAATAATCTAACTCTACAAGAAACCTCACAACATGGCGGCTACATTTTGCCTCACTCTTAACCCTAATAATGAATAATACATGACTATTTATAGGGAAAAGACAAGTCTTGGGCTTTTAACCTAGTATACATCAAAGGGGCCCATTGCCATCATCCATGGAGTGCTTTGAAACCCTACAATCTCCCCCTCAAAGTATGGAATGGATGACAATGCTTTAGCTTCCAAAACAAGCATCTAGCAAATAAAAAGATCTGCAACGAGGAATATATGAAGCAATCCACGAATCTTGATTCTTCAATAGTCTTCAAACACGGGCTCTAGGATATATAAATCAAGCACTGAAGTAATGTCTTTAAACTTCATTTTCGAATGTAATCCCAAAGAATCTTCATGAAAACCAAACCCGCCATAAAACCCATCTCAGAACAAAGAAACTGAATCACTTCTTGTCTTTGAAGAGCTCCCCCTCCAAGTCACAACGATCTTCAAATAAGCTAATGATATAAGCCATCAAAAAATATCATGTAACAACCCAAACTTTAAGATTCGTAACGCCACTTGATCGAGAAAATACAAGAAGTCGGAGATATAACAAGTCCTTAGCAGAGCTCGATGAAGAACTCTTGTTGTAAAGGATACTTCTCTGTAAAAACCTTAGTAGAGCTCGATGAAGAACTTCTGTAAAAAAGCTACCTTCATAATTCTCCCACAAGCTTTATTAAAAATCTTCGACTTTGAAAAGTCACAAACCCAATTTCGAATGGCCATACCAAATTCTCCCCCGATTTATAATCAAAAACATGATTATAAAGCCTTCAAAAGGTCATGAGAATGATCTTGAATGGATAAAAATTTACTATGCTCCCCCGCGACAAAAAGATATAAAAAAAATCCGGAAAAATCGTGAAAACTTGACGTTTAAAAAAAACGACTTTCCGAACCGCCAAGACTTGATGGAATCTTTATTTTTCTGTTCACAAAAAAAAATATGAGCGTTAAAGAATCCAAAACTATTCACCGGCCCTCAATGTAGTAACTTTTCTGAAAATTGGGCCGAAACTGTCACTTTCTGAAAGACAGGGGCTGGAATGGTAATTCAGGATCAACAAACCCTTTCATTTGTAACAAAAACTGGAAATGGTCCAAAAATGCCAAACTGAGAAAACAACAGGGACCAAAAGAGCCAATTCGCTGAAGTTTCAGGGACCAAAAATGAAACATTAAGTCTTCTTCCCCAATATATATGGCTGATAAAAGAAATGCGCGACTGGAACAAATGCTACAGATCATACATTCGTTTCAAGTACCAGCAACCGAACCAAGGTTCGTTTCAAGATTGCCATCTATTCACGCGAACCGAACGTTCGGTTCGTTTCATATCAAGCTTCATCAGGTGAAACCCCTTTCGCTTTCGGTTCATCCTTCGTTCACTCCAACCATTAAGAACTGAACCCAGTTTCAAAAGCAAAACCGAGCATCCCGATTAGAATAAGGAGCGAGACCATAGCCAAGCCGAATTACAGGTTCGCTTTCGGTTCATCTCCAATTTCAGTCCCAGCATAAACACGCGAACCCAAGATCGAGGTTCGTTCCATGAGCTGCTAACGCGAATCTCAAGTTCGTTCCAGGTACATTCCAAGGCCATTGATACAAAAGCGAAATCAAGCATCACGATGCAAACAAGGAGTGAAACCTTATCCTAGCCGAACAACAGGTTTGCTTTCTGACTTCCCTTCATTCGTTCCAAGGCAACAGAAGAACCCAATCATAGATTCGCTTCAATATCGTCGCTTATACCCCAAAGACAAGCACAGTAAACGAGTTTTCACAGGTAAGGCTTTCATAGCGACTTTTCTGTTGACCAATGTTCATCCCAATTAAGATCGATTCGTTTGCAGGTGAGATTTTCAAACCAATTTTGACTTCCATTCGATCGATGTTATAAAGCCCCTATTAAGAGACCTGGTTGGCGAAGCGAACAGGACGTCAAGACAAATCCGAATGCAATTACCCAAGCTAGATCACAATTCAAGTTCAGGCATTGACCACAAATCTCCTTCGTTCCAATTTCTATTCTAACAATCTGATTTTACAGTTCCGATAAAAGAATGTTTTCACACCTCCGATTTTGACTTTTGTGGTTTGACTATTCAAATTGAGATTCAACGCAGTGTATCATATGACTACAAAAATTGCCTTCAACCAACACCAAGTCAATACACCACAGATCGATTTCATCTATGAATCATTAGTAATTTGAAGAAACAAGTGAAATCGAGTCAATCAGTAAGAACCAAAAAAAACGATGAATAAAGAATAAAGGAATAACGAATTCAAGATGCGTCTTTTCCAGATGGGTCGATTAAGCCAATTGATATTCAAACGCTTACAAACGATAGCATCGGTCAATCATCGATTTGTTAATTTTGACAGGCAAGGGAGAATCAAATTGAACACTGAATGAAGATGCAATTGGAGACTCGGATGCAATATTAAAGCCAAAGAAACTTGGATCGATACTAAGCGAATGGATCATGAACAGTGAATCGGCCAAGGGATTGGGCCAGATCAAGATAAAACACGAATGGATCCAAATGGGTCAAAACAAACGATTGAAATCAACTAATTTTTGGATTAAGCAATCACCAGATCTAAGATGAACAGAAGAACGAATAAAAAAAAATCAGATGAACAGTGATGAACAGCATGAATTTCCATGAGCAGTAGCTTGAACAAAATATTGATTCCATACCACCAAAACACCAATAATCTTCAATATATGTAGAAAATCACCAAATCAAGAACCGATACTTCAAAAATCAATAGATTTTCAAAGACCCGCTCTGATACCACTTGTTGGGATTAAAACAACTTTTAATCTATAAAGATCGATTAGATCTTGAACAAGTATATGAATATGAAACTGCAAGAACACAATATAAATAACAAGGCAGAACGCAACAATAAGAACAAACAGCTTGAATCAAACGTGTCGAATGATTAAATAAAATCCTTAGAAGAGCTCGATTAAGAACATCAACTGTAAAGGATTGGAAGATTACAAGAGAGCAATATCGTAAAACTCTGGAATGCTAAAACTGAAATCTTGAATCTTAACCTAATATGCATGCAAGCGATAACTTATATACAATACATAAAAGGCTCTCGGTTGGACAGGCCCAAACCGGAGAATACAAGGCTAATCTACGAGCCCAAAAGACGCAACACAAAACAGAACTTCAGCCTAACAACAATTATTACAATACTTGAAATTCCTGAAGCGAATCACTCCTTTCCAAGGAGAGGCCTTCAGGAGTACGAGGTTGCCGACCTGAAACTCAAGCTCGGACCGGCGTCTGTCTGCATAACTTTCCCTGTCGGCTCTGGTGAATCTGCTCTGTCGACTGAAGCACGATCTCGGTACTGAACATCACTCTCTGTAACCGAAAATTACCCAAGATGCAACTCTGCTCTAAATCTCAACGATCACTCGACCCATAAGGGTTAGGAAACCATGAACCACCGGATCCCCGATCCAAAGCCCACTTTGTCCATTCCGGACCGACTGAGAGATCCATTCTCACTCTCAGAGCAACTCTCACAAGTTCTCCTCTTGCCATCACATACACATACTGAACTAGTCCCAACACCCGCAGGTTGAAAGACCCGATACACTGATGATATCCTCGAACATCTCCCAAGATGAACCACTACATCCACCCTACACTCTGATCAGAATCACACTGAGAATTTAAGATTCTCCCTCTCCCTGCATCCCTTCTGAGCCTCAACAGACATCCCAAACCGGATGGGTTCCTACTTCGCTGCCGCGAACACGATGCTCGAAGGCATACTCGAAATACTCTAACCATAACTCTGCTCTGCAGCTTTCATTCTCGTGAACTTGCACTCCCCTTCGGAGTTACACACCTTTCTCTTTTCCCTCCAAGGGACCCTCTTGGCCATAATGCCACTCCAACCGGTGCTACGGTGCTTGCCCCAAGCGACACCACCCTTTTTGCGTAACCGCTATTCACATACCCTGGTTCCCATTGCAGGGGCTCTCAATCCCATGCACTCTCTCCACTCATCAAAATCACTGCCTCAGCTAACAAGATCACTAATCCGGGGCCAGACCTTCCAATGCAATCACACTGCAACATACACGATCCGCAATCTCAACTGATCCAGCAATACCAACAGAGTCTCCAGCATGAATGGACCGACTCTCATAACACCTACTAGCCACTCGAGGCTATATCTCTGTGGGTCCGTACACCCAAACTCTGCGAACCCTCAGGTTCTAACTCTGGGAACCTTCCGGTTCCAGCTCTAGAAACATGCACAACATAATCCCGTGGGATTAGTGCAGTACAACCCATCACGTACCTCAAACATACCAATACCCTGATCGCATCACCCTTGTCACTTACTCAAGCTTGATCCCGGCCTTCTCTCAGGCCTCCACAATCAAATGCCCTAGGTCTGTATCCCGCCCCGCATACCCGACACTCGCTCTCGTCGGCCTATACTCTACGCTGACAAACACTGCTGAATCCCAACAGCTAAGCACCCTCAAATACTCATCGGTCTCCCGGAGAATTCTTCAATTCTCCCCCACTAAAGCACTGACTAACTGCCACCGATCGTCATTAACGACCTTACAAAACAATCCTGCACAAAGAGAACATTTACACACTGACTGCTTCCCACAAGCATAAGCAACCCTCAGCAACACACATCTCCTCCCTTATCAACCCACTCAAAAGAATCCGGTCTTTCAATCATCCACTCCACGACTGCAGATGGTACCCGACATTCAACCCAGTGCCGCATCTCCACTATCAACCCTCATGAACGATAACCAACGGAATTCCCAAGCAATAACCCATAACCAAACCCACAACCTGAAAAAGGATGAATACCGCATCGAAAACCGCACAAGGATACCGGCACCAAAACACCAACTATAACCATACCAACCATCAGGGAACAACGAATGCCAAAGCAAAAACCTGAAACACCATTCCTTAACCATGCCAAACCCGCGAAACAACGAATACCGCATCGAAATCCACACAAGATACCAGCACAACAATACGCCACAATCAACGCAAGATAATCAAGACATCAAGAAAGCATTATACCCGCAGCTGCCTCCGGCACTGCTCCTTCTCCCTCTGCCGCAAGCCGATAAGCACGACCCTGAGCCCTTGGGGCTCTCCTCCATCCTGTCCTCCTCCTGAACTCCTCAAGGTGGCCGGTGCTAGAGCCTGCACCGGTCCTGCAGAAAGTTGTGGACAGTTGACCCTCAAATGTCCAACCTGCCGACACTGATAACAAATCCTCGAATCCCGAATTGGCACTGACTGCCGACAATCCCGTGCACCGTGCCCCTCCTTTCCGCACTTGCGGCATGCACCACCGGACCAGCAAGCTCCGGTGTAACCCCTCCTACACTTCCCACAAGTGTGGCCGCTCCGATCCCCCACTCTAACATCAACGGTACTGGACCGTTTCGGCGCTGGCTGCGACTGCATCGGAGCCTGCCTCAGCTCACGCAACTGCAACTCAACCTCTAACTCACGCCGCATGGCGGCCTCCTGCAACACCAACAAGGTCTCACACCTCTGCGCAGACACGAACTGTCTGATACCCCTTGAGCATACTCAGATATCGGGGCATCTGAGCCTGCTCCGAAGCGAACTCAGGGCAAGACATCGCCCTCCCAATAAACATCCTGGTGATCTCAGTCACCGACTCCAAATCCTGCTTCAGCTCAAGGAACTCCCGAGCCAATCTCTCCTTTTCATCCCGCGGAACATAGCGAGTACTGAACGTCCCTCTGAATTGATCCCATGAAACCGCAACCCTCTGCGCATCGGAAAATGACCTCGTAGTCAATCTCCACCAATCCTTCGCTCCTAGCCTCAACAGGTTCAGAGCACATCTCACCCTCGGATCAGCAGGGCATAAACTCGTGGAGAAATACCCCTCCACGTCTGATAACCATCTCATAGCAACAATCGGGTCCTGAACCCTATCGAATGTGGGAGGCTTCGTATAATAGAAGTCCCGATACTGAAAACTCCGACTAGCTCCTCCCCTTGCCGCTGCTACAGCCGCCGTAGTCGCCGCGGCAACCGTCTCTGCGAGAGCCGCATATCGCTCATCGAAATACTCAATCACGGCGGTCTTGATCGACCCAAACAACTCCGGCAACTCAGCCCGGAACAATGCAGTAACCCCATCATGCAGGATCTCACGAATCCTCGCATCCCGCTCGCTCGTGCTCGTCCGATCGATAACCTTCGACGGCACCGATCCACCCGGAACTCGCTCTCCAGCTCCCGATCCCGTTCCGGATCCACTATCATCATGCCTTGAGATCTCCATAATGAAGACACCCTACCAATCTCAGACACTTCCCAAAGTCCTGGGATCCAACTCTCGCAACCCTACCCTAAAGACCATGGTTTCCCTGATACGCGTATGGGTCCTGTGCTTTCAGTAGTACGGGCCCATACTACCTTCCACACCTACCCATATTTGTATGAAGTACTACCACGGTACCCTAGGGAACATGCATAACAACTATCAACCCTCACCACTAGAGGAACACTGAGAACATCCCATAGGGGACCCTAGGCTACAGGCATCACATATCAGGCAACATTATCATGAATTCCTGAAGATCCATAGCCTAACTCTAGCATGCTGTGTTATCAAGCTCAAATAAACAAATATCATGTATGGTATCTTGGGGTTACTTACTGGCTCCGGCTGATCGTACCTCCGCGTCCTCCTTTTACCAATTTGAAAACCATTTTAATTTCTCATTTTAATTTTCACTTTTTAAAATCCTCCTCCATTTGAGACTGGAGTCACACGAATGTTTCCCCAATTCACTCAAACCAAGGCTCTGATACCAACTTGTAACATCCAAAATTTCAAAACAATTAAAACTTTTCAAAATCACCCATTTTATTAACATTGTTACAAAAAGGTTTTCAATACATTATTTAACAGAGTAATTTCCCAGGTTCATATCATAAAACACCAATGCGAGGAACGGTACGATCACGCCCTTGCCTTGCCACAGACTCTTGAGAACCTGAAACATAAAACCACAACTGTAAGCCCGAAAGCTTAGTGAGATACCCCCAGAATACCAACCACATATACGCCTTCCGGCCCATAACATATAGCCTTACGGCCCATAACACATTGCCTTCCGGCCCATAACATATTGCCTTCCGGCCCATAAGCATAAAATGCATATATAACATAACAAATAATCATATAGCAGTTCATAGACAACAATCGATTCAACAGATCACATATCATAGCATTACTCTAAACCAGATACCGGTCTAGCCGGTCACTAGCATAACATTACCCTATAAATCAGTCAACATACTAAATGCATACATACGCCTTTCCAGGCCATGACCTTCCGGTCCACATAGCAACGCCTTCCGGCCCATAACATGTAATGCCTTCCGGCCTATATCATAACAATGACAACTACCCGGATTTCCATCCGATAAAGAGGGTCGGCCTTGGTGCCATAAACCCTAGCGATATAGTGAGGATAACTCACCTCGAAACTGCCGACTGAACAGATAGCTCAAGCTGCTCCGATCACTGATACGATCTCCACCTCTAGACAGTCACCAATGCACTGAACTCAAACAATAACAACAATTACCAAAATACCCCTGGAGCCACTGGTAAATCCTTGGTCAAAGACAGGGTCAAAGTCAACCCCTGACTGACCCTACTCGCTGAGTCAACCCTATGACTCGCCGAGTCCCCATACTCAGAACTTCACTCAACCCGCGACCCAACTCGCCGAGTCACCCTAAGACTCGCCGAGTTCAACGACTCTGAGTCCACTCGCCCTTGACTCACCGATTCCTTAAAATTCCCTTTCTACACGTCGAGTATCCCTTTTTTACTCGACGAGTTCCTCCTGGAAGAATCGCGGGGCCACCCCGACTCAACTCGCCGAGTCTGAAGAACAACTCGACGAGTCCCAGTAAATCTTCAAACTACTCGCCGAGTCTGTTCATCGGACTCGGCGAGTCCATGCCATGCAGTCGATCAAACTGCTTCCTGAGATAGGTATGGTTCCGAAATACACAAGCATGGGACCTTCTGGACCTCTAAAGGTCCTAATACAGGGTTATATTCGTTTGGGTAACAAGGTAATAATCCATCTACTCACCAAATGGGTTCCATAAACCCTAGATCCATGCACACATCAATATGACAGAAATGATCCAAATATTACCTGAATAATGCACTCTCTGTGTCCCCAAACCTCAGAACTCGAATCCCTTGTAGTTCCTTTAGCGAAGATTCTTCTTCTCCTTGCACAACATTTTCTTCAAGTCACCAATGGCCTTCAATCTTGCTCTAGATGTCCACAGCCGCTTAGGGTTCTTCTCAATCGACTAAAAGACGGACAATGACGGCAAATAAGTGCCTCTTATACGTCCCAACCCTGAACGGTTAGGGTTTCCGCTAAACAGCGCAGACTCGCCGAGTCCATATCTGGACTCGTCGAGTCCAGTCGCGAACCCGCGACCCGGTCTGCGATCCTACTCGGCGAGTCTAGGATCCAACTCGCCGAGTCCCCTCTTAAAACACCCCAGAAACATAATTATTACAATACTTGAAATTCCGGGCTGTTACAATGTAATAAGGTGCTAATCCATGAAATTGCACTTTACACTTTGTTTAAGTCGTTGGTGGAGCGTGTGTGGTTAACCGACACACTAACTTGGACTTAACAAGGTAGGTAAAGGGTGACTTAGGGTTTATTATAATATCGATGGAGCGTGTGTGGTTTACCGGCACATCGATTGAGTGATAAACCTTAAGGGTACCAAGTGATTTGCATGGTTACTTCACACCTCGTTTTGTGATCCTCGGCATCCCAGTCACAAAACTTGGAGGGCACACTCGAGATTGAAACATGCATTTGAAAAGTTCATTGAATCTCAAAGAATCTAGGAATTTCTAAGAACCAATCAAAAGCCTAATATTTAAACATTTTGGTTTTCGTGGTGGAAATTAGTGAATCGTCATTCACCTACCTTTCAAATACGGTATAGCTTAGATTACGGCATACCTCTTCTAAGTTATATTATATTGTGATTGGATCCTAGCCTTAATATTACATTTGGGTGTTTTATTAAGGACTCTCTTATATTTAAACTAATCTTGGTCTCTTCTTTTCAGATGTCTTCAAACAATGCTTCTGGCTCTAATCCTAATGGCTCCTTTACCCTTATGAACTTGTGTGGGAAAGTCACCTTTGATGGATCCAACTTCAATGAGTGGATCAAAAACATCAGGATGATTACCCGCTACGAGGACAAAGAATATGTCCTTGACAAGGAGCTTAAGGAGATTGATGAGACCACTGCAACTCCTCAGGAGATCGCTGACTTTCGGGCACATGAAAGGGATGCTACGAAAGTGAATTGCATCATGATGGCCACGATGACAGCGGAACTCCAAAAGTCTTATGAGGATTTCTACCCTAATGAAATGCACCAAGATTTGATGGAAAGATACCATCAAAGTGCAAGGCAAGAGAGGTATGAAATCATCTGCTCCATGATAACAACCATGATGAAGGACGAGTCCGTCACGAGTCACATGCAGAAAATGCAAAGGTATGTGGATCGTTTGCTGAAGCTTAATGTGAACTTTCCTGAGGATCTTGCAATAGATATCATTTTGCACTCCTTACCATCGTGCTATGATCAATTCCGCATGACATATCACATGAATAAGGAAGAGGTCACACTCAGCAAACTTCAGGGACTTCTCAAGACCGCAGAATCAGGTCTTAAGGGGAAGTCGGTTGCTATCACTCCTACTCCAAACTCAACTCCGGTTTTGGCAATTGGGAAAAGTCGATGGAGGAAGAGAAAGAGATCCTCTAAGGGTACCAAGGCTCGGACCCTTGATGGCTCTTCTTCAAGTGGAACCAAGAAAGGTTTCATCACTCCTTCTTCTGACCCAAAAGAGGCTGAATGCTTCTATTGCCATGAAAAGTCTCATTGGAAGCGGAACTGCCCAAAGTACCAGCAGGATGTGAAGGATGGGAAAGTCAAACCCAACCATGCAGGTATTTACACTATCATTTCTAATAACTCACCCCATTCTAAATCTTGGGTCCTTGATACCGGTTGTGGTATTCATATTTGTTGTGACTTGCAGGGACTAAGAAGAAGTGAGAATGTGGAGCAAGGAAGAATAAACTTGATCATGGGGAATAGGAAAGCTTCACCTGTCACCAAGATTGGAGTTTATACTTTATCGCTAAGTAGTGGGTTTAATTTAGAATTGAATAAATGTTGTTATTCGCCAGGAATGGCAAGAAATATTATTTCCTTTCATGCTTTGTACAAACAAGGGTTTACCTTTTCATTTAATAATGAAGTTGGTTCTATTGATGTTTTCTATAATAATATCTTTTATTTTAAAGCATTACCTTGTGATGGTGTGTATGAAGCTGTATCTGTTGTAGATAACTTAGGAAATAATGTTTTGTGTATTGATTCTACTAATCATAATAACTTGGATAAAGCATCATTATGGCATTGTCGTCTTGGACATATAAGCAAGAAACGCATAGGCCAACTCCAAAAGGATGGAGTCTTGGAGTCGTTTGACCTAAAGTCAGATGATAGTTGCGAATCATGCTTACTTGGAAAAATGACAAAGTCACCCTTCACAGGCTCGTGTGAGAGGGGTGAAGGTTTGTTGGATCTTGTACACACGGATGTGTGTGGACCATTCAAACATGCCACAAGGGATGCTAATCGTTATTATTTGACTTTTACTGATGATTATAGTAGATATGGATATGTCTACTTAATCAAGCATAAGTCAGAGACTTTCGAGAGGTTTAAGGAATTTAAACAGGAAGTCGAGAATCAATTGGGCAGGAACATTAAGATGCTTCGATCCGATCGAGGAGGTGAGTATCTTAGTTCAGAGTTCCTCGACTATCTTAAGGAATGTGGGATTGCCTCACAATTGACACCTCCCAGGACACTACAGTTGAATGGTGTGGCTGAGAGGCGTAATCAAACCTTGTTGGACATGGTTCGTTCCATGATGAGTCGAGCTACGCTACCAATCTCATTCTGGGGGTATGCCTTAGAGACTGCCGCCCATATTCTTAATCTTGTCCCTACAAAGAAAGTTGCCAAAACTCCTCACGAGATGTGGACTGGTAAAGGACCTAAGCTAGACCACATCAAGATTTGGGGTTGCGAGGCTTTCGTGAGACGCGAGACTCATGATAAGCTCGAACCTCGAAGCGAGAGGTGTATTTTCATCGGCTACCCACAACAATCCTTTGGTTACCTCTTCTACAGACCTAGTGATAATGTGGTCTTTGTAGCAAGAAGAGGAGTTTTTCGAGAGAGAGAATTTATAAGACAAGGAAATAGTGGGAGGCAAATTGATCTTGAAGAAATTCAAGAGTCAAGTGGTGAAGGAACTTCAAACCCTAGCCCTCAACTTAAGGAGGAAACTCCTGTTGAGCCAGCTGATGTGCCTGTACCTCTTAGGCGTTCCACGAGAGTTAGGAATGCACCTGAGCATTATTATGGATTTCATATTACTGCGGAAGGTGAGACACTTATTAGTGATGAGACACTAGTAGGTCTGGATGAACCTAACAGCTACACGGAAGCCATGGCAGGCCCTGAGGCTGCTAAATGGAAAGAGGCCATGGATAGCGAGATACAATCCATGTATGACAATCAAGTTTGGAACTTGGTTGAGAATGTACCTGGTCGTAAGACTGTAGGGTGCAAATGGATCTTCAAGAAGAAGACCGACATGGATGGTAATGTACACACTTATAAGGCACGACTGGTTGCAAAAGGTTATTCTCAAACTCCGGGAGTTGATTATGATGAAACGTTTTCACCAGTGGCCAAGATAAAATCTATTAGGGTTCTGTTAGCCATAGCTGCGTTTCATGACTATGAAATATGGAAAATGGATGTCAAAACCGCTTTCCTTAATGGAAAGTTGGCTAAGGATGTTTACATGGTTCAGCCAGAGGGTTTTGTCAGTACAGAGTACCCTAATAGAGTGTGTAAACTCGAGAAATCCATCTATGGATTGAAACAGGCACCTCGCAGGTGGAATCTTTGCTTTGATGAGAAAGTCAAGGAATTTGGTTTTTCAAGGAGTAAAGATGAATCTTGCGTCTATATCAAGGCTAGTGGGAGCATAGTCAGTTTTTTGGTACTGTATGTGGATGACATACTACTCATAGGAAATGACATCCCAACCCTATAGGAAGTTAAGTCCTGGCTTGGGAAGTGCTTCACTATGAAGGACCTTGGTGAAGCTGCCTATATCCTAGGGATAAAGATTTTAAGAAACAGGAGTAAAAGGCTAATTGGACTTAGTCAAAGTACCTACTTGGACAAAGTGTTAAAAAGATTCAACATGCATAACTCCAAGAAAGGAGAGTTACCCATTCAGTGTAACGCTAGATTGAGTAAGACACAAAGCCCTAGTACTGAGGCTGAGATAGCAGCAATGAGTCGACTTCCTTATGCTTCAGCTGTAGGATCGATCATGTATGCCATGACGTGTACTCGGCCTGATGTAGCCTTTGCTTTGAGCATGGTTAGCAGGTATCAGGCGAACCCTGGCAAGGAACACTGGACTGCAGTAAAGAATATCCTTAAGTACCTACGAAGGACTAAGGACTGGGTCCTTACCTTCGGTGGGAGTGATGACTTGAGAGTTGTAGGGTATAGTGATGCTAGCTTCCAGACTGATAGGGATAATTTCCGTTCTTAGTCAGGCTGGGTCTTTACCCTAAACGGAGGAGCAATCTCTTGGAAGAGTTCCAAGCAGGAGACAGTGGCTGATTCCACTTGTGAATCAGAGTATATAGCAGCAAGCGAGGCAGCAAAGGAGGCGATATGGCTAAAGAACTTCATCGGAGACCTTGGAGTTGTACCAGCTATAATAGAGCCAATGGAGATTTTCTGTGACAGCAATAGTGCGGTTGCCTTAGCTAAGGAACCAAGGGATCACGGGAGATCCAGACACATCGACAGAAAATACCATTTTATCAGACATCGAATTGAAGAAGGACTCCTTGTGGCGAAGAGGGTATCATCGGATGAGAACCCAGCAGATCCCCTCACGAAGGGACTAAGTAGGGTTAAGAATCTCCAGCATGCTCGGAGCATAGGACTAAAGGATGATATAAGTTTTAGTAGTTAGATAAATTATGAAATTTGTAAAGTGTAATTGACATTTGATGATGAATAAAAGGTGTTTTATTTATGAGTAAAGTGTTGCTATCTCTTGTCGTTCTTTTACTATATTTCTTTTGCATGTTTTGACTTCCAGAATAATTATGTTTGGTATATCATATTATTCAAACCTCCACAGTCGGTCATATGTCGGAAGTAGGTATGAATCAAGACTGTCATGATTGGTTGCAGAGGTCTAAGGTGTTGGACATGGCTACAACAATCATGAGTGCTCATAAGTTCTGAGCATTGGACTCAACCCACGCTCACTGGAATCACTTCATGGAATTTTATCTCGAGTGATCGTGAGACGGTAATATCATATAAGTCTTCAAACCTAGAGATATGATTTGTTACTTACGAGTTGGTTATGCATTGATTGTACGAAAACGCATTGGTAACTCGATGTTATAAAACGTGCCTTTGTGTGTAATTCAATGAGTGGTAGAACAAACATATGAGTCGAAGTTTATCTGTTCCTTCTTGAATTAGAAGCTGATATCTGGGGCCCTCGATGATTTTGTTTTGACCTATGTACCGGGCCCGGTCAGAACTAAATTGATGTGTTCAGTTGAGTTCTATGTCAAACAAATCGGAAATCGGGAAACAAATGCTGGACAATAAGCAAGACAATGTTCCATGTATTTGTCCGGCTGATATCTAGAACAGAGGATTATATGATCACTTATCTAAATGGCGCGTTCTAGTTCAACAAGAGTTTAAAGAGCTACGATTGCTGATCAGTTCCTGAAGTCATACTTGCAACTATAGTTATTAGACTTATCCAAGTGGGAGACTGTTGGATATAGTGTCTAAGCCCATAACTATATTTGGTATGTACTTGACCCGACCCGGCATGGTCCATTTGGGTTGCACTTCACCCGAACAATTTATGGATAATATTTGAGAATAGTACAAGTTATGTTTTATTAATATATTATAAGTTCTAATATATTAATATAAGATCATATTATTTAATTAGTAGTGATCTATAATTAATCTAGGATTAATTTAGTGATCAAAGATATTACTAATTAAATATGGGCTTCTATATTTATATAGTGTGGGCTGATGCTTATTTGGAATGGGCTAGGCTTGGATGGAGAAGTCCATGGATACTCCATGGAGCTTTAACCCATGGATCTCATGGAAATGAAGAGACATGGGTATTAGGGTTTACATGGATGTAACCCTAATCCACCACACTATATAAAGGAGGCTTTGGTTCTTGAAATCACACTAGTTGACACTTGTTGAGGTGAGGGCCGATTTCAAGAGAAGTGGTGACTATTCTCTCAAAGTTCCAAGTTTGTGGTGATTTGTGACTTTCATTTGAGGCATCCACACTATTGGTGCTAGGCTCAAAAACTCCAAGCAATCAACTACAACTTCAAGGTAAGTATTTCTACTAGCTTTATTTGATTCATGTTCCCCATGCCATGCTAGTTAGGATATGAACCTTGGAAAAATAATTATTTGCATGTATCTTAGACAAACATAGATCCAAGGTTTATTAGGGTTGCATGTACACTTAGGAAGTGTTAGAATGCTTAAAACCCAACAAGAACAACATGCTAGTACTAGGCTAGGGATTTCTAGGAATTGCATGATATAATTGCCTGATTACATGATGCCTGCTAGCCTAGGGTTTTCCTTATATGAGCTTGACATCATTACTGTAGTTACTTGTGTATGTGTCATGGCTGTATATAATTAAGATCTTATCGCCTGAGAATATTTTATTTGGCCTTATCTTCTGTTCTTATTGATAAGGGCTTAGGGTAGGATTATATATTCGAAAGTCTGTAGGGTCCAACGTTATGTGTGGTTAGCATACTCTAGTGCTGCAGGGTTGGTGGAAGTTTCATGGATGAGTAAGTATGTGAGGTCGGTGAATCGATGTGAGTCAGTTAGCCTTCCTCTAGGAGTGAGATCGAGCGACCACCATATGTATGTACATGTTTAGGGTGTTGTGATGATAATTGAGACAAATATAGGTAGGTGTGGAAGGTAGTATGGGCTCATACTACTTGAAGCACAGGACCCATACACATAGCAAGGAAGTCACGACCCCTAGGGTATAGTTAGATGTTAGTCTCTTGTTCTTATGTGGACTATCTGATATCTTTGGTATGTTTTCAGAATGGTTGTAACGATACGCTTTGTGTCTGGATCCAGGCCAGGATCGGGATCAGGAGACAGAGACTAGGAGGAGCAGGTAGCACCTGAGCCTATGGTGTAGAGGGGTACAGAGGAGCTGGATGCTAGGATTAGAAAGATCCTGCATGAAGAGGTTGCTGCTAGGTTTTGGGCACTGCTGCCAGAGATGTTTGGGTCTATTAAGACTGCCATGGCTAAGTACTTTGATTAGAGATACGCAACCCTTGCGGAGAAGGCTGCCGCTGCAGCTGCACCGGCTGTAACAGTGACAGGAAGAAGTGGAGCCGGTCGGGGCTTCCAGTAGAGGGACTTCGATAAAACGAAGCCCCTAACTTTCAATGGGACTCAGGAACCCATCAAGGCTTTGAGGTGGGTTTCGGATGTGGAGGGGTGTTTCTTTACTTTCTCGTGTCCTACTGACCAGAAGATCAGGTATGCCTTAAACTTGCTGAGGTTCGGGGCCAAGTTTTGGTGGAAATTGATGACAGGGTTGTACACTTATGATCAGATAGCTGCTGTTACTTGGGAGCAATTGAGGGATACATTCAGCACCCGATACATTCTAAGGGTGGAGCAGGAATGATTGGCACATGAGTTTTTTGAGTTTGAGACAGAATGGGAAGTCGGTGACGGAGATCACCCATATGTTCACAGAGAGGGCGATGTTCTGCCCAGAGTTTGCTTCCGAGTAGGCTCGGATGACTCGTTATCTGAGCATGCTCAAGAGTGACATCATACAGTTTGTGTCTACCCAGCGATGTGATACTCTACTGGATCTATAGGAGGCCGCTAGGCGGTGTGATTTGGATATTGAGCTGCAGTTGAGGGAGCAGCGTCAGGCCCCGACATAGTCTCAACCGACGTCGAAACGGTCTAAGACCGCTGATTCTAGGATCGGGGGTCAGCCGATCCGCACTTGTCGCAAGTGTGGCAAGGAGGGGCACTATGCTAGGGACTGTCACCAATCCGCCCCTACATCGGATATGAGGATATGTTATAACTGTCATCAGGTTGGTCACATGAAGACCAACTGTCCACAACTTGCAGAAGACCGACGCAGGCTCTAGCATCGGCTACATTAAGGATTGCTGATTGGAGGCCAGTTAAGCCAGAGCCTCCGAAGGCTCAGGGGCATGCCTTTCAGCTTACAGTAGAGGAGGCCAGGGCAACACCGGATATGGTTGCTGGTATGTTTCTATAACTTATCTCATTTATTATATATGTTTATGCTTATCTGTTGTACCTTTCTTTAGGTACGTTTTTAGTGAACTCCTTACCTGCTTTGGTTTTATTTGACTCGGGGGTGATTCGGTCCTTCGTATCTCAGAATTTTAGTAGGGAGTTCAGTGTGCCAGTTGGTGAGCTAGAGTGTCTGTTGTGAGTCTCTATCGCTAACGAACATGGGGTTTTTGCTTTTTCGGTCTACCGAGGATGCGAGTTGGAGATTTTGGGGTGTCCTTTCCAATGGATTTGGTTCCGATTCCCATGGGGGAAGTGTGCGTGATTGTGGGGATGGATTGGCTTAGCCGATTCGGTGCTATGATAGATTACGAGGGCCAGCGGGTGGTAGTTCGAACCCCAAGTGAGGGAGAACTGATAGTATATGGAGAGGGCAGTAGAGTGGGAGTAGGGTTTTGTTCAGCTACCAGGGCTAGGCAGTATATTCAGCACGGGTGTGCAGGATATCTGGCGTATGTGGTGGATATGTGATCCAGGGATCAAATTGTAGTTTCAGAGGTTCCAGTAGTCAGGGAGTTTGCTGATGTGTTTCCGAAAGAGTTGTCTGGGATACCTCCAGAGAGGCAGTCCAAGTTTCGAATCAACCTGGTGTCGGGTGTGGCCCCTATCACCAAGGCGTCGTACCGATTGGCACCACCAGAGATGCAGGAGTTGTCGTCACAACTGCAGGAGTTGCTAGGCAAGCAACTCATTCGACCAAGCATTTCTCCATGGGGAGCAACGATCCTCTTCGTCAGGACAAAGGACAATATGCAGCCGATGTGCATTGATTATATGGAGTTGAATAACTTGACGGTGAAGAACCGTTATCCACTCCCAAGGATAACTGATCTCTTTGATCAGTTACAGGGTGCATCTTCGTTCTCCAAGATTGATTTGAGGTCAGCGTATCATCAGGTCCGGGTCAGAGAGGAGGATGTGGAGAAGATCGTGTTTTGGACTCGTTATGGTCATTATCAATTTGTCGTGATTCTGTTTGGGCTCACCAATGCGCCAGCAGTATTCATGGACCAGATGAATCAGGTCTGCAGACCGATTCTTGATTGCTCGGTCATAGTGTTCATTGATGATATCTTGGTGTATTCAAAGACCCGAGAGTAGCACGAGGAACATCTCAGGGACTTATGGGGAGTTATGAGACGCGAACGGTTGTATGCTAAGTTCTCAAAGTGTGAGTTTTGGTTGCGAGGGGTCCAGTTCCTCGGGTATCTCGTTAACCAGGATGGGATATTGGTCGACCCATCCAAAATCAAGGCAGTCATGCAGTGAGAGATGCCGAGATCTCCCTCGGATATCAGGAGTTTTTTGGGATTAGCAGGGTACTACCAGAGATTCATTCGAGATTTCTCAATGATTGTAGTACCCTTCACTCGTCTGACGAGGAAAGGGGTGGATTTCCGGTGGGGCCCTGAGCAGTAGAGGGCATTTGATACCCTCCATCAGCATTTGTGCGAGGCTCCAGTTTTGACTCTCCCGGAGAGAGTTGAGGATTTTGTGGTGTTATGTGATGCATCCATCATAGGTTTGGGGGTGGTCCTAATGCATAGAGGATAAGTGATAGCCTACGCGTCGTGGCAACTGAAGTCGCATGAGAGGAGATATCCTATGTATGATCTAGAGTTGGGAGCGGTGGTGTTCGCTCTCAAGATATGGAGACATTACCTATATGGGGTCCGTTGTACCATATGTACGTATCACAAGAGCTTGAGACACTTCATGGATCTGTCGAACCTGAATATGAGGCAGCGCAGGTGACTGGATGTAGTCAAGCACTATGATTGCGAGATCCTTTACCACCCCGGTAAAGCGAATGTGGTAACGGATACGTTGAGCCGTAAGTAAGTTGGGTCTTCCACCCCAGTGACATGTATGAGGATCACGGTGGATTCTCTGCTTGTGAGTTTGATCAAGGATGCTCAGATTGAGGGCATGCAACCTGAGAATTGGAAGATGGAAAGGATCAGGGGTGAGAACACCCAGTTTATGCAGGATAGCCGAGGATTATTGACCCGATGTGGTCGGGTATGGGTTCCGATGTCTTGTGGGGTCAAATAAATAGTCATGGAGGAGGCTCATAAGTCTCATTTCTCTATTCACCCGGGGGCCACCAAGATGTACCGAGACCTGAGTTTGAGTTACTGCTGGCCATGTATGAAGCGAGAAATTGTTTGGTATGTCAAGAGGTTCTTGACCTGTAGGATGGTCAAGGTCGAGCATCAGAGGCCACATGGTATGCTGCAGCCCCTGGAGATTCCCATGTGGAAGTGGGAACAGATCACGATGGACTTCATTACCAAGTTGTCGAGGACGGCGAGAGGGTTTGATGCTATATGGGTCATCATAGATAGATTGACCAAGAGTGCCCATTTCTTGGCTATTCGGGAGAGTTCGTCGGCCGAGATGTTGGCCGCCATGTATGTTTGCAAAATCGTCACTCGCCATAGGGTTTCAGTCTCCATTGTTTCCGAACGAGATGTTAGATTTGATGGGTTTTGAGCATTCTAACACTATTATGGTATACATGCAACCCTAGAAACCTTGGATCTATGTTTTCTCTAATATACATGAAAATTTGATTTTTCCAAGGTTTACATCCTAGTTAGAGAACATACCTTTCTTGTTGCTTGGATTCCTTAAGAACTTTGTGAGCCTAGCACCCTAAATGTGATGCCTCAAATGCTTCACACAACACCACAACACTTGGAATAACTTGAGAGAATTACACTATCACTCAAAATAGGCTATCCCTGTTGTTCTTCACTTAGTGGCCGATTTTGGTATCCAATTGGGTCCTTTTATAGTTGTGTCACAAGTAGGGTTACACCGTGTAAACCCTAAATGACATGGATTTTTCATTTCCAATAATCCATGGGTTTATAATCTCCATGGACTATCCATGGAGCACCTCATGGGTTTTAGCCCAATTCCATAAACCATGGATCATTAGCCCACTATATAAGAATGGATGATTTACACAATTAACCCCATATATTTAATTAGTCTCCTTTTGATCACTATATTAATTCTAAATTAATTCTTGATCAATACTAATTAAATAATACTATTAATATATTAGAACTTATAATATATTAATAAACCTTAAGTGTCCTTTCTCTCATTATTGTCTATCCAAGTCTTGCAATGACATGCAATCCAAATGGACCATGTCGGGTCGGGTCAAGCACATGCCAAATATAGTTATGGACTTAGACACTATATCCAATAGTCTCCCACTTGGATAAGTCTAATAACTATATTTGCAAATATGACTTTAGGATCCGACTAGCAATCATAGCTCTTTCAAAGTCTCTCGGAACTGAAATGATGATGATACGCCATTTAAGATAAGTGATCATATAATCCTCTTCTCTCAAGATATCAACTGGACAAATACATGGAACATGGTCTTACTTATTGTCCAACATTTGTGTTCTCGATCTTTGATTTGTTTCGACATAGAACTAAATTAAACACACCAATTAGGTTCTGATCGGGCCTGGTACATAAGTCAAAACCAAATCATCGAAGGGCCCAAATATCGCTTCTAATCCAAGAAGGAACATATAACTTCGACTCATATGATTGTACTAACTACTTGTTGAATTATGCACAAAAGCACATTTTATGACATCGAGTTACCAATGCGTTTTCGTACAATCAATGTATAACTAACTCATAGTCAACAACTCATATCTCTAGGTTTGAAGCGTTATATGATATTACTGTCTTACGATCACTCAAGATAAATTCCATGAAGTGATACAAGTGACCGTGGGTACGTTGATTCCAATACTCAGAACTTATGAGCACTCATGAATGCTGCAGCAACCATTGCTATGTCTAATACACTTTAGACAATCTACAAACCCAATTCATGACAATCTTAATTCAATACCTACTTCCAATGTATGAATGACTGTGGAGAGTTTGAATAACATATCATTATTTTGGAAGTCAAAACATGCTAAATTGAAACAATAGTAACTGCTCAACATAATATAGTAACACTTTACTCTTAAATAAATAACAACTTTTATTTAATCATCAAATGTCAATTACATTTTACAAGTTTCAGAAAACTATATAATTTTTAAAACTAATATCATCCTTTAGCCTGATGCGTCTCGCATGCTGTAAATGCTTAACCCTACTCAGTCCCGTCGTGAGGGGATCTGCTGGGTTCTCATCTGATGATACCCTCTTTGCCACAAGGAGTCCCTCTTCTATTCGATGTCTTATGAAATGATATTTTCTGTCAATGTGCATGTATCTATTGTGATCCCTTGGTTCCTTGGCTAAGGCAACCACACTTTCGTTGTCACAGAAAATTTCCATTGGATCTTTTATAGCTGGTACAACTCCAAGGTCTCCAATGAAGTTCTTTAGCCATATCGCCTCCTTTACTGCCTCGCTTGCTGCAATGTACTTTGATTCACAAGTTGAATCAGTTACTATCTCCTACTTGGAACTTTTCCAAGTATTTGCTCCTCCATTTAGCGTAAAGACCCAGCTTGACTGAGAACGGATATTATCCCTATCAGTCTGAAAGCTAGCATCGCTATACCCTACCACTCTCAAGTCATCACTACCACCAAGGGTAAGGACCAGTCCTTAGTCCTGCGTAGATACTTGAGAGTGTTCTTTACCGCAGTCCAGTGAGCCTTGCTAGGGTTTCCTTGATATCTATTGACCATGCTCAAAGAAAAAGGCCACATCAGGGAGAGTACAAGTCATAACATTCATGATCGAGCCCACAACGTAAGCATATGGTACAAGACTTATCTCAACTATCTCAACCTTTGTACTCGGACTCTGAGTCTTACTCAGTTTGGCGTTACTTTGGATCGGTAAGTCCCTTTTCTTGGAATCCTGCATGCTGAAACTCTTCAGCACCTTATCCAAGTAGGTACTCTGGCTAAGTCCAATTAGTCTCTTACTCCTGTCTCTCAATATCCTTTTCCCTAGGATATAGGTAGCTTCCCTAATGTCCTTCATAGCGAAACACTTCCCAAGCCAAGACTTAACCTCCTATAAGGTTGGAATTCTGTGGATGATGGGATGTACTAAAAAGTACCCAAAGTTCTGCCGAGGGTCATTATATGACTTAAAAAGCTTCAGCTCAAGCTCAACCATTTCTGAGTTATATGACATAATTTTTAATTGAGAATATTTTAAAAGTTTTTTGAAACCGGGTACCCGGTTTTGGAACCGGTTTTACCGTTTCCGGGACCGGTTCCAAACTCTAAAGAACCGATGTAGGCGGTTCTGATTCTGGTTCTAATATATTAGGAACCTACGGTTCCGGTTTCAGTTCTGGTTCCATGCAATTTGACTAGGTACACGCTTTTGCTCACCCCTAATCCACCTACAACACCAAAAAGCTAACTATGCTCCCACTAGCCCTAACATATACACATGAATCATCTTCGCTCCTCGAAAAGCCAAACTCTTTGACTTTCTCATCAAAACGCAGATTCCATCTACGAGATGCTTGTTTCAACCCATAAATGGATTTCTCAAGCTTACACACCCTATTAGGGTACTTTGCATCGACAAAACCCTCTGGCTGAGCCATGTAAACATCCTCATGCAACTTTCCATTAAGGAAAGTGGTTTTGACATCCATTTCCATATTTCATAATCATGAAATGAAGCTATGACGAGGATAACCCTAATAGACTTAATCTTTGCTACTGGGGAGAAGGTCTCATCATAGTCAACTCCAGGAGTTTGAGTAAAGCCCTTCGCAACCAGTCACGCGTTGTAAATGTGTAATTTTGCATCCATGTTAATCTTTTTCTTGAAGATCCACTTGCACCCAACTGTCCTACGACCCGATACATCGGTAACCAAGTTCCAAAACTGATTGTCATACATGGACTGAATCTCACTGTCCATAGCCTCCTTCCATTTGGCACACTCGGGGCCTGCCATGGCTTCCCTATAGTTATTAGGTTCATCCAAATCTATCAGTGTACTATAACTGATAAATGTGTCACCTTCAGTAGTGATATGACAACCATAATAAATATCAGGTTTGTTCTTAACTTTAGTGGAACGCCTCGGAGGTATAGACTTATTTATCAGCTCAACAGGAGTTTCCTCCTCAGGTTGGTCGCTAGTGTTTGAGGTTCCTTCATCACTTGATTCTTGAAGCTCTTCAAGCTCAATTTTCCTCCCACTGTTTCTTTGGCTTATGAACTCTCTCTCACAAAAGACTCCTCTTCTTGCTACAAAGACCACATTCTCACTAGGTCTGTAAAAGATGTAAAAGGATCTTTGTGGGTAGCCGATGAAAATACACCTCTCACTTCGAGGTTCGAGCTTATCATGAGACTCGCGCCTCACGAAATCCTCGCAACCCCAAATGTTGATGTGGTCTAAATTGGGAACTTTCCCAGTCCACATCTCGTGAGGTGTTTTGGAAACCTTTTTAGTAGAGACTAGATTAAGGATATGGGCGGCAGTCTCTAAGGCGTGCCCCCATTATGAGATTGGTAACAATGCTCGACTCATCATGGAACGAACCATGTCCAACAAGGTTTGATTTCACCTCTCAGCCATACCATTCAGCTGTGGTGTCCTAGGAGGTGTCAATTGTGAGACAATCCTACATTCCTTAAGATAGTCAAGGAACTCTAAGCTAAGATACTCTCCTCCTCGATCGGATTGGAGCATCTTGATGTTCTTGCCCAGTTGATTCTCCACTTCCTGCTTAAACTCTTTGAACTTTTTAAAGGTTTCTTACTTATTCTTGATTAAGTAGATATATCCATATCTACTATAAGAATCAGTAAAAGTCACATAGTAGCAATTAGCATCCCTTGTGGCGGTTTTGAAAGGTCCACGCAGATCTGTGTGTATGAGGTCCAAAAAACCCTCAACTCTCTCACAAGTACCAGTGAAGGGTGATTTTGTCATTTTTCCAAGTAAACAAGACTCGCAACTATCATTCGACTTTAAGTCAAATGATTCCAAAACTCCGGCCTTTTGGAGTTGGCCTATACGCTTCTTGTTAACATGTCCAAAACGACAATGGCACAAGGATGCTTTGTCTAAACTATTTGAAGAATCAATACACAACACATTATTACCTAGATTATCAACAACATTCACAGCCTCATATACACCATCACAAGGTAATGCTTTAAAGTAAAATACATCATTGTAATAAATATTAATAGCACCATTATCATTATCAAATGAAAAATTAAACCATTGTGTTGTACAAGCCATGAAAGGAAATAATATTTCTCACCATTTTGGACGAGTAACAACATTTATTCAAATCTAACTGTTAGGTCTACTAATTTGCGTCATGGGCTCGGTCCAGGGCCTAGTTTGAATGCCGGTATTGGGCCTGTCCAGCAGTGCATTACTTTGCATTAGGGTTTAGTATATAAAGTTGCATGCATGCAGACTTAGAAAGCATCACTTTTATTTGTTTTAAATTGATATCGCTTGTAAACCCTAGCTCGCCTCTACAGCGGAAGTTCTTCATTGAGCTCTGCTGAGGCGTGACTCAGTTTTGAATCATAAGCATTAGTTTGATTCTGTTTTGTGTTGATACTCGTATTTATCATATACTGTTTTATTGCTTTTATTGTTCTTGTGAAAGATCTAAGCGATTTAAGAGTTTTTGAACTCTTCAATTGGTATCAGAGTAGGAGACTGTGTAATTCATACACACCTTTTCTGTCGAAGAAGTTCATAGGGTTTTAATTCCGCATTGATTGATATCTATTGAGCCATCACTCTTTATTGGCGTATCTCATTAATTGTTAATCTAACCCTATCGAAAAATTACAAGTCTGATCTTTTACAGGTTTTCGATCAAAAGTATTCACAATGTCTATGGACGATTCTCATACCAATCCGATAAATATCTCCAACAGCATAGGGTCTACAACGAGAATACTGATCCTGTATACACAAGACTACGAAGTTTGGACGCATCACTTTGAAGACTATGTGATTGGATTGGAGGATAATGGGTATCTAATCTGGGAAGCAATCACTTCAGGCCCATTTTCTCACTCAAGCACATCAAAGATTGTTAAAACACAAAAAGAATACAATCAGCTTGTCAATGACGTCAAAGACATTCCTCAGGATGAAAAAGAGAAGTTTCAGTTCAATCTCAAAGCTCTACGAATGATAAGGTTTGCACTACAATCAGATACGTTTCGTTTAGTATGTTCTTGTGCTACAGCTAAGGAGATCTGGGATAGATTGATGGAATTCTATTCCACAGATGAAGATCTGGAACACTCTATTCAAACTCTCATGTTATCTGACTTTGGTGATTTTAAACAAAAGCCTGATGAAAAATTTATCTAGACTTTCGATCGTTTCAATCATCTTTTAAGTAAGATAATAAAGCATGGAATTGAAAGAAAGGTGATTGAAAAGAAGTTCACCTTCATGAACGGTCTCAGACCTGAATGGATGGCCGTTGTGTCAACTGTCAAAGCTCATGAACAGTTCAAGTCATACTCTCTTGCAAAACTTGTGGGTATTTTAAAATCCCATGAGAATGCCTTATCGAAGGAAACGATTGTGGTTTCTGCTCTGGGTTCTTTAGCTCTTGTCTCCAAAGGAAAGAGTTTGGTTGAAGAAGAAGAGGAATTAGTTCTTGCAGACTTTGATCTAACCGGCGAAGAATATGCAATGATGGTGTCAAATCCTTGAAAATTTATCAAGAAGAAATTCCCAGCCAATAAGAACCGAAACTGGCAGGGAAGTTATAGCACCGAAAGGATCAAGGAGGAACCGAAAATGGGGTCAAAGTCCGAAGAGTCAAAGAAGGAAGCTAAAATTGGAGGAGACTCAGGATTCGATTGTCATTACTGTGGAGGCAAAAATCATTTTGCTAAAGACTGCATGCTGAGAAAGAAAGAAGAGAAGACAAGCGAAGATGATGAGGAAGCGAACCTCCTGAGAAGATTGGAGGAGATAAAGAAAAGAAAAATTGTTGTTAATAACTCTACCATGAATGCTTTAATTGTGCAGGGTTCGAACAACAGTGATGAGTTTGGAGGTGTGGAGGTCTGGTCCACAGATTTAGAGGATGATGAAGTTACGAAGCCCACTCACGGAAAACCTATGATAGCAAAAGCAGAATAGACAATGGGGAGATGCTTTGCAGTGACCGAGGGTGTGTCCCAAATGAGAGGATACACAACTGATGGAGGAGTTGAAGAAGAAAAAGAGCGAGAGGATAGATGTTTCGCAGCCAAGCCTGTTAGCGCTCAGATCAGCGAATGTGATGAGTTGATCAAAAAGGTACAAAATATTCTTGCTTCTCTAAAAATACCTGTTAATGATTATGAAATGGAACTAAATAACTTAAAGTCAAAATTCTCTACCATAAGTAGCAGTCTCACCCAAACCCGTGTCACAAATTCTAACCTAACTGATCAAATCAGCAAGATTTCTTCAAAGAGTGAGAAACGAAGGATGTCGATCGAGCAAAAGGAAAAGGAGTTAATTAGATCTAAAGATGATTCTATTTATTTGCAAAGAGACAATATTAAACTTCTTAAACAAAGAAATGTTTTTTGTTTGATTGCTAAGAGACTCTATTTTAACATCACTCAGTTGCAACTTGATTGTGAAATAGGAAAGAAGATACATCACATGATTTTACCTTTCCTTGAATTAAAGGAGGATGAAATCGATGTTGAAGCCTACGACTGTGAAAGTGTTGTATCTTCTGCCGAAGTGTCACCAGCGTACAAAATAGGTCTGGACAAAATTGAAACCTATATAAAGTCCAAGGACCACAAGGACATGCTCAAGAATCTGTTAGATGAAAATGACAAATTGAAACTGAGAACCGAAACTATACAAAAATTTGACTCCTTGAATGCCAATTTAAGTTCAGAAAACAAAATCGATGTTGAAAATACATCTGAACTTAATGAGGATGATGATTCGAGTGAAATTTCTATAGAAGATTTGGTAGACTGTTCTGAATTGGCCAAAAAAGAACCCATGTCCCATAAGAACTTAATTACTAAAAACTCTGTTGAGTTTGCTCGTTCCTCTACCAACAAGTCCAAAGTTCTCAAAGCTAAATTTGTTGTGTACCAAAAGGTTCAGACTACTCCAAATCAAGTCTACACTGTGTCGGGAGTCACTCCACAACAAACTACAGAGTTAACCGCTATGGTTGAAGAAGACAATGCTGGTAGATGTGATGAATTCTTTTGGTCGGCCCCAATCGACAACGCAGACGAGACGAAGGATCTTTCTCAGAAAACCTCATGGAGAGTGAAAGGTAGATATATACCTGAACTGCTAAATGAGCCTACAAAGTACGATGTGTCGAGCACAAGTGGAACTAAACCATCTGTGGATGAACCGATGCAAACCACGAGTGATACTTCTTCAACAAAGAGTGAATGTTGTGCTCATGCTTCTAAAAGAAAAGGCCAACATTCATAGGAATCCGAAACAGGTGGCTGATCGAAAGCATCAACAAAACATAAGATATAAGAAGAATCTCTCCGAAAGAAAGCGATTTTGGAACTCTTAGAATCCTGATTTTGTAAAGATTGAAAGGAAGTCTAAATTGGAAGAAAACTCAAGGAACCAGAAGCATAGTTACAATAGGAACCAAAAAGAAAGTTTCGGTCCTCCAACAAATAGGAACCGAAAGGGTTGTTTCGATCCATCACCCATCAACAACCGAAATAGCGGTTTCGGTCTATCACCCATCAACAACCGAAAGGGTGGTTTTGGTTCATCTTCCAACTGCAACCGAACGGAGAGTTTCGGTCCCTCATCCTTCAAAAACCGAAAGAGCAGTTTCGGTCCCTCATCCAACTACAACCGAAAGCAGTTTCGGTCCTTCATTCTTCAACAACCAAAAGAAGAGTTTCGGTCCCTCATTCCATGAAAAACGAAATAGCAATTTCGGTCCTCATGCCTACAAGTCTTATCATAAAAACCAAGAATCTAATGTCTCTCCTAATTTGGAATCTTTAAATTCCAGTCCTTTTGTCAAAAACCCCTATCCTCCTAAGTCAACAAAAATTAAAGTTTTCACCATTAAAAGAAAGGATGAAACAACTTTAATTAAACGCACATATATGGTTGATATTTCTATTACTATACCATGTCCTATAAAAGGCTCACAAGGACCCAAGAAACTTTGGGTTCCTAAATCTGCTTAATATTTTGCAGGTTATACGTGACGAGCAGTTTGATGAAGAATGGTACATCGATAGTGGCTGCTCACATCACATGACAGGAAGGAAGGAAGAACTAAGAGAGTTTCGTTCTATCAAAGATGGTGGTATAGTAAAGTATGGCAGCAACTCTTTTGGAACAATTAAAGGCTACAGAATGATCACTGATGGTGAGTTCTCCATAAGGAAGGTTGCATATGTTGAAGGGCTCCAACACAACCTCATCAGTGTTTCACAGCTGGTGGTTGGTACCGGGTTAAAAGTGTCATTCGACGATGAATGCTCAGAAATTGTCGAGAAGAAGTCAAACAACATTCTGTTGAAATCAAAGCGAAAAGGCGAAATGTATCCCCTGAACCTCTATCCGATAAAAGGTAAACCTGCAGTCTGTTTGCTCACCAAAGCTCACTCCGATGAAAGCTGGTTATGGCACAGAAGACTCTCTCATTTGAACTTCAAGGACATCAACAAATTAGTCTTAGGTGATCATGTACGAGGGCTGCCAGTTCTGAAATTCGATAAAGAACATCTCTGTGCAGCATGTGAAATGGGAAAGCAGAGTCGGCAGAGTCATCCCTCTATTATCAACACTAAGGTAATAGAACCATTGGAGTTACTACATATTGATCTATGTGCTCCATCGTCCATCGAAAGCATTGGGGGAAACAAATATATTCTGGTTATAGTAGACGATTTCTCAAGGTTCACATGGACCTTCTTTCTCAAGCAAAAGTCTGAAGCTACTCCAAAGCTCAAGCTCTTCATTAAACAGATCGAGACGCAACTAAGAAACGTAGTTCGTAATATCAGGAGCGAAAATGGCCTGGAATTCAAGAACGAAGACTTTGAAGGCTTTCTTGCTGAAAAGGGGACGACTCACAATTTCTCAGCCCCCTATACTCCACAACAAAACGACAATGTTGAAAGGAGAAATCGATCCCTGTGTTAAGCTGCTCGCACCATGTTATGCTTCGCATCCTTGCCATTATACTTATGGGCTGATGCAATTGCAGATGCATGTTATACTCAGAATCGATCTTACTCAAATAGACGGTTCTCCATTACTCTATACGAGATCCTGAACAATCGAAAACCAAATGTGAAATTCTTTCATGTATTCAGTTCTAGATGCTTCATTTTCAACTCCAAAGAGAATCAAAACAAGTTCGATGCTAAGGCGGATGAAGGAATTTTCTTAGGCTACTCCCTGAACTCCAAGGCATATAGAGTTCTCAATAAACGCTCTAAGAAAATTGAAGAAACATACTATTTCACTTTTGACGATAGTTATGTTAAGAAGTTAAAAGCAACAGAAGATGCATCGCAAGATATATTTCCAAAGAATGGTCAAGTTACTATCTCAATTTCAAATCTCTTCAACTAATTCATGCTCTTGTTTGATGAGCCTCAAAAGGCAATCGACTCTGAATCAACTGCAAAAGACAATAAAGTTGATGATCTGAAACGAGTTATAGATGATGCCGCTAAGAAGATGGCTGATGATCAATCCAAAGGAACCGAAGGTACAGATGCAAGCGAACCTTCTAGTGACCGTCCTATTGTCGAGGGGGAGGGTTCTTCTCCTTATCATGATCAAGGTTCTTCATTCCAGGGGGAGAACTCATCATCAAATACATCAAGCGCTACTGAAATTCCAGCCAATGAAGGAACTACAAATAAGGGTCCTGAATAGGAATCATTCTTCGAGGGGGAGAACACCAATGTTGGTGATGACATTTTGTCTGAGCTCGAAGAAGAAGTCGATGCTGAATTGGATCCTAACTATGATCCAAAGTTTCCTCCACTTGTCAAATGGACCAAAGATCATCCCCATACTCAAATAATTGGGGAATCCTCAGAAAAAGTGTTGACTCGCTCTCAAATCAAAGCGAAACAGGCTGCCCTATTTTCAAAAGTCGAGTTCTGTATGTTCAATTCATTCGTGTCCAAAATTGAACCAAAGACTGTTAATTCAGCTCTTGATCATTCAGACTAGGTTCAAGCCATGCAGGATGAGCTAAATGAGTTTAAACGAAACAAGGTATGGCGTCTTATTCCAACACCAAAGGATGCCTCAGTTTTCGGTCTCAAATGGGTATTCAGAAACAAGATGGACAAAGAAGGAAATGTCATTCGTAATAAACCTTCGCTCCAGTGGCTAGATTGGAATCTGTTCGTATCTTTCTTGCGTACGCTGCTTACAAGAACTTTGAAGTCTATCAGATGGACGTCAAATGTGCTTTCCTTAACGGTGAACTTGAAGAAACCGTATATGTTGAGCAACCGCCAGGATTCGTGAACGATCTGTATCTTCATCATTGCTATATCCTCGAAAAAAAACTGTCTATGGCCTGAAACAAGCTCCTAGAGCATGGTATGAAACTCTCACTCGTTTCTTAAAAATGTTTAAATTCAAACAAGGTTCGATTGACCCAACCTTCTTTTGTAAGCGAGAAGGTAACCACCTTATGATAGTCCAAATTTATGTTGATGACATCATCTTTGGCTGCACGAATCCTAGCTTAACAGCTGAATTCCGAAATTTGATGGAAACTAAGTTTGAGATGAGCTCAATGGGTCCAATTAATTTCTTTCTTGGATTGAACATTAGACAGGGACCCAAAGGCATTTTTATTAATCAGGAAGCATATACCAAAACTTTGCTCACCAAGTTTGGAATGATGGGAGACTCCAAAGTAAAAGTGCCGATGGCCTTTGGAACCAAACTCACACCATCATTGGAGAAACCAGCCGCTGACACAATGCTTTATCGACAGATGATTGGGTCTCTAATGTATCTTACCGCCATTCGACCTAATATCATGTTCTCTGTCTGTTATTGTGCTCGACTTCAAGCCAACCCCCGAGAACCTCATCTTCAAGCAGTAAAGAACATCTTTCGCTATCTAAAGCAAACCTCCTCCCTCGGTCTATGGTATCCAGTCAACTCCAGATTCTTCGTTCTGTAACAGCCCGGAACCCCAAGTGTTATTTATTCATATATTTTGGTGTTTTGTGAGGGGACTCGGCGAGTTGGAGCTCAAACTCGCCGAGTAGGATCGCGGTTTTGGACGCGGGTTCACGTGGGACTCGGTGAGTCCTAGGAATGGACTCGGCGAGTCCACGCTGTTTAATGAAACCCGAATTTCCCAGTCCTGAGCCCTATTTAAGGGACCTTATGGCCTTCATTGCGGCTACCTTCGACCTTGGGAGCACCAGAGCAGCTGAGAGTTCTTGTGAGTGAGATAAGAGGCCATTATTCACCATTTTAGTGTGTATTTGCAAGAAAGGAAGAGGAAAGCCAAGCTAAGAGAGTTGGGGAGCTTAGATCTACTCCCATTTCGACAGAGGAAGCTAATTGAGGTAACATTCAGAGCTTATTCTCGTGTTTTTCTTGATATGGCCAAATCTAGGGTTTCTTCATGCCTTGTTTGCCTTGTATTTGGAGTATGAGAGGTCCCATGGGGAAATGGTACCTAGATCTGGACCTTAGTAGGTCCAGAGAGTCCCAAATGCCATGCTTTATGCCTTTCCTTTTGAGTTGGAGACTTAGGTTTCCATTTTAGATGTCATTTCATCAAAAGAAGCCTTGTAGGCGTTGCTTGGTAGCCAAGATTGAGACTTTACGTGATGAATGTGCTTGGGAGGGCTAGATCTATGAATTGTTGGAGCGGATCTGACCTCAGAAGCGAGATTAAGTCAATGCATGGCATGAACTCGCCGAGTCCGAAGAACAGACTCGGCGAGTAGCATGAAGATTGTCCTAATCACTCAGCGAGTGGTCTTGCCGAGTTAAGGGATGACTCGGTGAGTCAGGGAGAATTAGATAGGGTTGACAGGTGGACTGAGTCAAGCTGGAACTTGCCGAGTTGTTCTTGAGACTCGACGAGTTGAGTCGTGGTGGCCCCGCGATTATGCCAGGTGAAACTCGTCGAGTCAGAGAAATACTCGACGTGTCAAGAGAGGATCCAAGGGAGTCAGTGGACACGTGTAGACTCGCCGAGTCGCCCCAGTGCACTCGCCGAGTCCGGTCAAAGTTGACCGTTGACTTTTGTTGACTTTTAGGGTTTGGTCAGCGATGTGGCCTTTGGGCCAAGAGAGGGGTAAAATGGTCTTTTACCCTTAAGAGGGTATCAAGAGAGGGTTGATCCTAGACTCGAGAGTTATATTCACGAGAGTATTTGCCTTATGTCTTAGGCGGTGGCAAGTTCGAGATTCAAGTGTGGGGATATCTGCTTTCTGCTTGCCGGGTGAGTCTTCTCACTATACTTTACCTTGAGTAGGTAACCAGAGTTATGTGACAGAGTATTTGTATGCTATGTGTTGTACTGCATTATTTCTATGTGATTTATGATGTGCATGTTTACAGAGTTAGAACCGGAAGGTTCCTAGAGTTAGAACTGGAAGGTTTACAGAGTTAGAACCAGAGGGTTCATAGAGTAGGGTCCACGGACCCACAGAGTTATAGCCTCGAGTGGCTAATATGTGTATGTGTGGTATTTTGGGGAACTCACTAAGCTTCGTGCTTACAGTGTTTTGTGTTATGTGTTTCAGGTTTCTTTCAGGATCACGGGACGGCACCGGCTCGATTGTACACACCAGAGAAAGAGTCATGTTTTGAGGATCCTGGTTTATTATGCAAGTGAAAATGGAGTTATGTTTTGTAATTCGATTATGTATGAGATTTTCAGCAAAGTGTTTTTTTGAATTAAACGATTATTTTAAAATGAAAAATTGTTTTGAAATTTTCGGCGTTACACGTTCAAGCATTTTCAGATGCCGATCTGGATGGCTGTGGATTGGATCGTATAAGTACCACAGGAGGATGTCAATTTATGGATGGGAAATTAGTCAGTTGGCAATCAAAGAAACAAACTTGTGTTTCGTTATCCACTGCAGAAGCCGAATACATTGCTGCAGCCTCCTGTACATCTCAAGTTGTATGGATACAGAGTCAACTTCGGGATTATGGCCTAAACATGAAGAAAATCCCACTATATTATGACTCTGAAAGCGCAATCAGAATTTGTCACAACCCAGTGCAACACTCCAAGACGAAGCATATCGCACTGAGATACCATTTCATCAAGGATCACGTCGAAGATGGCAACGTCGAAATTCACTTCGTCAGAACGACTGATCAACTGGCAGAGATATTCATAAAGGCCCTACCTGAAGCAAGCTTCAATAAGATTTTACAAGGCCTAGGAATGATGCAAGCCGAGTCAGTACCGAAATCGCCTTCACTTCGATAAAGGTAACAAGCGAAATAGAGCAAACCTATATGAACTGAAATGAACCGAACGTTCGGTCTATTTCAGGTGAAGTTCGACCATGAACCGAAATGAACCGAGCGTTCGGTCTATTTCGGGTTCGGTCCTTCTGAGCTTAATTTTTTTAAGGCATTTCAAATGTATTCTTTTGTATAATTTTTTTTACTTCTTTTCTACTCACAAAAATCCAAAAATCTATTCATTTTTTTGTATCCATATTTCTAACATTTTTATGTTTGTCTAGTATCATTCTCGATGGCCCAGCTAAGGTAGGTAAAAGGTTATTTTTTTTTGTTAGTTAGGCATCCCTAGAAGCATGTTGTTGTATGTAGACTCAAGTCTCAACTGATTCTGAGTGAAGCCTTAATAACATGATCAACGCCAATCATGTTTTCCCAATCCAAGCTATCAAGCTCACTCTAATCATGAGCTACCTTACTCTACTCAAATTGAGTTTAGAGTTTTCTGCTAGGTCCTTTTTTTTAAAAGCAGAGGTACATTCGCTTCTTATACCATCTCGATCACCTTTCTCCATTATATTTCATTTCATCGATATAACCCCTGAGACTCTCAGTTTTAACCACTGAGGTTTATGGTTATACAAATTCTACGTTCATGATCTTAGTTTCATGTCACTATGTACTAAGTGAAACCCCAAATTCAATACCACTAATGAATTGACAGTGAATTCAAATATTCAAGCTATTACTTGTTACCCAATGAAATCTCTTTTTCTTTTTGAGTGATCTTTATGAGATTGTCTTTTACCAAGGCCTCTTTAACCCTAAAAGATCCAGTTTAATTTTTTTTGAGATTTCTTTACTTCTCTCACTATGAAATATTACACACCTACTTGTTCAACAGATCACAATGATCTCACAAGTACTTCATTCACTTTTGGTCTTATGTTAAGCATCAAAATTTTGAATTGAAGCGAAAGCTACCCTCTTTAACCTTTAAAAGAAGCCTTTCAAAAGTTCTTAATAAGTTTTTGATCGTTATTTCATGGGAAACCAAGAAAGCACTTCAATGTCTCTCTTGAATTTGAAGGAAGTGATTTTTGCCCAGAATCAAGAGTTTTATGTCAAATTACGACATCACATATAATTTCTAAAATTTCGTTTTATTTCTTTATCTTTTACACCCTTTGCACGAAAATTTTATTTTCTCCAAATTCTTGTTCTGCTTCAGATAGATCATTAAGGGCTAAAGGCACAAACATTCAAGCGTCATGAGGAGAAACGATTGGGATGAAGTGGTCGCTGACTCAGCAAAAATCCAAACGGTTAGGCGATTTGAAAAAGGTGAGTTTTATGAAAAGGCGTGAAAAAGGGAAACGTTTTTCTCTCTCCTGCGTCATCTTTGGCACGCCAACTGTTCACACATCAACTCAAGCGCTATTTTTGAGATAATCCATGATTTTAGCCTGATTCTTCTCTCTCTTCCCTGTACGTATAAAAGGAATTGGATTGGTACTCTCTCAACCTTTATCACTTCCAAAAAGCTCTCAAAGAAACCCGGCGATTTTCTGCAACTGTTCATCATCTTCTCTAAGTTCCTACAATGGCAGACTCATCATCAGTCCACAACACCTCCGTTCGTCAACCCCTGCTTACTATCATAGCTCAACAGAACCTGATCATTGATCTCACTCCGTTCGTTTATGAGCCATATATGTTGTATGTGGTTGAGTGTCTCAAATACTCACCACTCGTCGACGCACTGATGAAGGTTGAAGTTGTACCTATGTCGTTCCTATCTGTTGTCTACTCTACTGAATTCTACGACAAGGCTAATGAAGGGATTCACTTTGAACTTCACGATGAGAAGATATCTATCTCCAAGAGTCGATTATGTGCCCTAATTGGTCTTTCTCAAGATCCATCTTTGGTAAGCCCTGATTCCATTACCACTAGTCAACTGTTCACAATGTTCTATCAGATGGGGTATACTGAAACCCTAACGACTGTCACCAAGTTCAAGAAGTCATGTCTTCCTCCTCAATGGAGTGGCATCTTCACGCTATTGTTCAAAGGATTGTCTGAGAGGAGCGCTCGTTCTGACGTCACAAGCAAGTCCTTCATGACGGTGCTATATGGGTTGTACAGTGGGCTGAATCTCGATTATGGGTCTATTATTTGGCAACAGTTAGTTCAAATCTTGGTTTCTTCATCCAGGCTTTCTGAGATTTCATGTGGGCGTTTCTAGACTCTCATCACCAAATGGGCAATGGATCGTAATCGTGTTCCAATAATGGTAGACTCCTTGCTCTCTTCTATTGCCACTTTTCACATGACCAAAATTATCGTCACTGATCCGACCAAGTTCTCATACATCGGACCTATTCCTGACGCCATGCTTAATCGTATTTCGGTGTCAAGTAACGTTCTTCAACAATACAGAAAGCGTCCATCTGTTGCTCCAAGAGAGCTTACGCCGGCAATGCTTCACTCCATTGAAGAGGCTGACAAACCAGCCAAGAGGGGCAAGAAGCCTGAATCGCAGAAGGAGGGACCGGTCACCAAAGCAACAAGGGGCAGACCCCCAAGAAGATAAAAACTAATAAGGCTGCTCCTTCTCAACCTCATCCCAAAAAGCAGAAGAAGCCTGCTCAGAGACTTATTCTTCAATCCTCAAGCAGTTCGGATTCAGAATATGTCCCCCCTAAGCAGAAGAATGCTCTACCCTCAGATTCTGAGAACGAAAGTTCTGATGACGAGGCTTCGGATTGAGGGAAACTCCGCCTCGCTACCATACTCCAGAAATTCCGGTTTGTTATTTGCCTCCTTCACCTCCACCTGTCATAATTCCAGTTTCTATCCCTCCTATCTCTCCAATAACCACCTCTCACCCATTTACTACAATTCCTATTCCCACTCCCATTTTCACAGAAACAACTTCTACCACTACTACAAAACCTACCTTTACTATTCCCAATCCACCTGTAACCGAACCTACTTTCACAACCGAACCTCCACCTTCATCAAAACCCTTATCCCCCCAACTCCATCTACTGAAACAACCCCTATCTTAGGCGGCGAGGACATAGAATTCGATTCCACATATTTCAGTCCTTATAGCATACAAAGTGAGGATGATGACGATGAGCCTATCACCAAACGTCATCTCAAGGCAGTAAATGACAAGCTTGATCAACTGCTCTCCTCTTCTTCCAATGGAGCTTATACAGACGCTGCGTTAAAGGCCTTGTTCTCTTTGGTTGTTGCTGAAAATATCGCCTCATTATCTGCTGCAGCCAAGGCTATTGAAGCCTCTACTTCCCAATGTCAACAGGCTTCTCTTGCTGTTGATGCCTCGACTAAGGAGTGCAAGGAAGCGACCGCAAAAGTTGATAAGCTAGTTTCCGAAGCTCATCTATTTCTAGATTCCTTGCAGGCTGTTGCTGCCAAGAATGCTACAACTGTCAACACCTCAGTAGAGACTCTTCAAAAGACTCTTCAATCTGAGTGTTCGAATCTAGAAGCGGCATGCCATGAAATTGAAGAAGCAAACGAATCGCTCCGTGCTAATGTCAATGAACGCTTAACTCAACTAGAAGCGGACTTAGCTATGGAAAATCAGATCATGGATGAGCTCGACAGACGTACAGCACAACTCAAATTTCAAACTCATAAGCTGCGTACTGCTAATGCTGAAATTGATGATCTCAAGTCAGAATGGGAGGTTATCCGGAGTTCTGTTGCAGATGTTCACTCCATCCTCCTTCACCTTATTGAGGCGAGTGATCCACTTATCACTATAACGGTCAGAAGGCATCTGGCAGACAAGCTCAGACCAGCACTAGATGTTGTCAGCCATACCGAAGGTGTTCCGGTGTCTGGTGTCCATCCGAAACAAGGGGGGGGGGGGGGAAAGAGTCGAAGCAGCAACCTCCTCCTTCCAGCTCAAAACCAGCTGATGAACCGAAGGTTAGTGAAGCTTCGGTCAGTAACAAAGACAAGAAGAAAAAGAAGATTGGTGAAGACGACACAGACAATGAAGATGATGTGTATGTCGACATTCCCAAGAAACCTGTTCCAAAGGACAATACTTCTGAAAAACAACCGGAAGAAAGTACCAAGAAGCAACGCGTTGTGCTAGAACAGAAGCGAAAGGAGGCTGAGCTCCTTGAGAAGAAGAAGTCTATGTTTCCCGTATGGACTAAAGACTCGCTCCAGCGGTGTGCAATCGACGAGCCAACAGTTCTCTGGCTCGAACCAATAATGTCTTTCGGCCTTGATAACTCCAAGGATGCACAGTTCGATATGCCAATCACTCGAAAGGCATTCATCTTCCACTGCTTCAACTCAACTGTGCCCATTCCATCTCCGGACCCGAAGGTAGGTAGGGATCTGTTGGAGTTTTACTTGGATTTTGCTCAACCTCAATACCAGACTTGGAGCTCAAAGAAGATAACCACAGTCAAGGTAATGAAGCGCTATTCAGCAGGGAAATTTATCATTGTCAAATTTAGGGTGACTCGAGGAACCGAAGGCTCAGTCCACCATTTTTCCCTTGCTAATCTACCGAACCTCAATCCCCATGACTGGATACTCCTCAACAACATTCTTCTGTCAAATCCCCAGGAGTATCAGCCTATCATCGATCATGTCAAGCGCATGCTTGTTTGCTACATACATGAGGTAGCGAAGATGGACCAGGAGATTGCCTCTGCCATACACAAGCGACCAACGATCAAAACCATGGGCAGAGTTCGCAATGTCAACACCATGATCAAAGGGAAATCCAATTCGAAGTACCATACAGTCATGTTCCTCGGGGCCGAAGGCCAAAAATGTATGTTCACTCTTGTCGACAAACACCTCTTCTCAACGTCTTGCCTTGAGCATATCATGGAGATCATACAGAGATGCGACCAGAACAGTGTTGCTGATAAGAAGCTATTTGTTGACATGCTGAGGTGGTATATTCAGTTCAGACAAACTCTTCTAGCCATTATTCCTCGTCTGTTTAAAGTTATCAAGACTGTGAGGCCTGCTCAGAAGAAATAATCTCTCGCCTCATTTGATGCAAAGGTGGAGATTGTTAGGTTTATTAAGTTGTGTCATGGGCTCGGTCCAGTAGTGGGTCTGTCTAGTCGTGCATTACTTTGTATTAGGGTTTAGTATATAAAACTGCATGCATGCAGACTTAGAAAGCATCACTTTTATTTGTTTTAATTTGATATCGCTTGTAAACCCTAGCTCGCCTCTACAGCGGAAGTTCTTCATCGAGCTCTGCTGAGGCGTGACTCAGTTTTGAATCATAAGCATTAGTTTGATTCTGTTTTGTGTTGATACTCGTATTTATCATATACTGTTTTATTGCTTTTATCGTTCTTGTGAAAGATCTGATCAATCTAAGAGTTTTTGAACTCTTCACTAACATTAACCCATTATTAAGCAATAAAGAATAAACTCCTATCTTGGTAACATGTGATGCTTTCCTATTACCCATGATTAAGTTTATCTACCCATGCTTTACTTTCTCACTTCTTCTTAGACCCTTCAAATCAGTACACATGTGAATACCACAACCTGTATCAAGTACCCAAGAATTAGAATGCAATGAGTTATTAGACAATATAGTGTAAATACCTGCATGGGTGGGTTTAACTTTCCCATTCTTTACATCCTGCAAGTATTTGGGGCAGCTTCGTTTCTAGTGCCCCTTTTCATGGCAGTAGAAGCACTGTGCTTCATTTGGGTTTGAAGAAGGAGGAATGGAACCTTTCTTGGTTCCACTTGAATAGGAGCCATCAAAGGGGTCTTCCTCTTCTTCCCCTTTCCTTTCCCAATTGCTAGAATAGGGGTTGTAGTAGGAGTAGAAGTAACAGCTGATTTAAGGCCACTTTCAGCGGTCCTTAAAAGTCCTTGAAGCTTTCTGAGTGTGACTTCCTCCTTGTTCATATGATAAGTCATAGGAAACTTATCATAACTTGGAGGTAAGGAATGGAGAATGATGTCAATCTCCATGTCCTCAGGGAAATCCACATTAAGCTTTAATAACCGGTCCACGAACCTTTGCATTTTCTGCAAGTGCCCGGTGAGTAACTCTCTCGTCTTCATCCTAGCTGTTATCATGGAGGAAATGGTTTCATACCTCTCTTGATGAGCACTCTGATGGTACCTATCCATCTGATCCTGGTGCATCTCAAAAGGGTAGAAATCTTCATAGGATTTCTGGAGTTCTGTTGTCATTGTAGCCAACATGATACACGACACCTTAGTGGCATCGTTCTCATGGGTAGTGTACTCAACAATCTCCTCAGGAGTAACAGTCGACTCATCGATAACCTTTAGCTCCTTATCGAGGACATACTCTTTGCCCTCATAACGGGTAATCATTCTGATGTTCCTAATCCATTCATTGAAATTGGAACCATCAAAAGTAACTTTCCCACACAAGTTCATGAGTGAAAGGAGCCTTTAGGATTTGAGCCAGCAACATTGTTGGAAGACATCTGAAAGAAAGAAGGACAAGTTTTATTAGATAAAGAGCCCTTAATAAGTCAACCAAATCAAATAAGAAGGTTAGGAACCAACAACCTATTTATAATTGGAAAAGGGATGTTGTAATCCAAGTTATAAAATAGTTGAAGGTAGGTAAATGACGATTTACCAATTTCCACCACCAAAGTGAAATTGATTATTAAGTTTTATTGGTTTTTAAACTCCTAGATCTTTTGAGATACATTGAACTTTCAATGGCATGTTTGAATCTCGATTTTGCCTTTGACTGGGATGCCGAGGATCACAAACAAGGTGTGAATAACCATGCAATTTGACTTGGTACCCTTAACTTTATCACCTAATTGATGTGCCAATTAACCACACACACTCCACCGATATATGATAAAGTCAAGTTACCCTTTGCCACTCTTACTAGTCCTTGTTAGTGTGTCGGTTAATCACCCACGCTCCACTAACGACTTGGTAAGGTACAAAGTATAATTTCATGGGTTAGCACCTATTTCACATTTTCCTAAAGTAACTAAGATTAGGAATTATTAATGTATAGTTACTTTATAATTTCATTATATTTTTAATGAGAATTAAGGTCATATCCTACCCGTTCGACTAACGACCCTCTACCAATCAAGGAAGCGGTGGGTGTGAGTGGTCACCCATTAAATTGTCATTTTATAGGTAGTAACCTTATACCCCCTTATAGACCAGCTTCGTGAATGGGGCCTACTAATGGTAAGACTAACTTATCCTTATACATATCTATATATTTTAACTTTTAATATAATAATAGTATAAGGGTTGAATTTTAAACTTTTAAAATTCTAAGGTTTAATTTGGAATTAAAGTATTAGGGTGTAAGACTTTACAAATTCCAAAACTTGAGGGCAAGTATTGAAACTATTCAAGACTTTTCTTTTCCTAACTTATGAGTTTAATGGTCCATTAAAATGAAGACTCTTCATTTTTATGTAACCTCTTATTCTTTATAACACTTTTAAAGAAGTGACTGTTGTTTATCCATAACTTGAGGACAAATTATGGACTCCATCATTAGGCATTAAGATCAAGAATTAAACTAACATGCAAGTTATAAATAATTCCTATGATCTTCTAAAACTCATAAGCATGAACATTCATATCAAACAATTTCAGGAATCATATTAACACATATAAAACTTGAAATTTGATATTAACCATTGTATATGGATTAGAAAAATTATTACCACATCAAAAACAAAATTTACAAGTCCAAAACAGTTTAGTGTAATGATTCTAGTCCATTTCCAACAACAATACTCAAAAAACTACACACAGGGCTTCCTACTCGTCGAGTACATGAACTGACTCGTCGAGTAGGATGAATTTACTCATGGACTCGTCGAGCCCCCCCCATGGACTCGGCGAGTTCATACGGACAATGAACAGTTTTCGACTTTTTCAAGCAGTTTGCATCAAGTATACAGAAAACAAGCCTACGCTATGATACCATTGATGGGTTTTGAGCATCATAACACTCCTATGGTGTACATGCAACCCTAGAAACCTTGGATCTATGTTTTCTCTAATATACATGCAAATTTAATTTTTCCAAGGTTTACATCCTAACTAGCATCACATGGGGAACTTGTAATACAAAAACTAGTTAGAGAACATACCTTTCTTGTTGCTTGGATTCCTTAGGAACTTTGTGAGCCTAGCAGCCTAAATATGATGCCCTAAATGCTTCATATAACACCACAACACTTGGAATAACCTGAGAGAATTACACTATCACTCAAAATCGGCTAGCCCTCTTGTTCTTCACTTAGTGGCTGATTTTTGTAACCTATGGGGTCCTTTTGTAGTTGTGTCACAAGTAGGGTTACACCTTGTAAATCCTAATTGACATGGCTTTTTCATTTCCCATGATCCATGGGTTTATAACCTCCATGGACTATCCATGGAGCACTTCATGGGTTTTAGCCCAATTCCATAAACCATGGATCATTAGCCCACTATATAAGAATGGATGATTTACACAATCAACCCCATATATTTAATTAGTCTCCTTTTGATCATTAAATTAATTCTAAAAGAATTCTTAATCAATACTAATTAAATAATATTATTAATATATTAGAACTTATAATATATTAATAAACCTTAAGTGTCCTTTCTGTCATTATTTCTATCCAAGTGATGCAATGCCATGCAACCCAAATGGACCATGCGAGGTTGGGTCAAGCACATACCAAATATAGTTATGGACTTAGACACTATATCCAACAAGATTTACCTCCCGCTTCTAGCAGAAGTTCAACAAGGAACTTGGCACGCGGCTGCATTTTAGCACAACATTTCATCCGCAGACTGATGGTCAGAGCGAGCGGACCATTCAGACCCTCGAGGATATGTTGAGGGAGTGTGTCATTGATTTCGGTGGGAGCTGGGATTCCCACCTACCCCTTGTAGAGTTTGCTTACAACAACAACTATCATTCTAGCACTGGCGCCCCGCCCTTCGAGCTGTTGTATGGACGAAGATGTCGCACCCCGTTTTGTTGGGGTGAGGTCGTACACAGGGTGATGGGACGAAAAGAGGTAGTCATGCAGAGTACCGAGAAGATTCTGCAGATTAGGCAGCAACTGCAGACCGCTCAGGGTCGACCGAAGAGTTACGCCAACAGACGACGGTCTAAGTTAGAGTTCTAGTTAGGTGGCATGGTACTCCTGAAGGTCTCACCTTGTAAGGGTGTGATCCACTTCAGGAAGAGGGGGAAGTTGGGTCCCTGATACAAAGGGCCATTCAGGATTGTTGCGAGGGTTGGCAAGGCGACATACAGGCTCGAGCTACCGAAGGAGCTTAGTCGGATCCACAACACTTTCCATGTTTCGCAATTGTGAAAGTGCATTATGGATCAAGAGGCAGTGGTATCGTTGGATGATATTCAGGTCGATGAGTGTCAGAATTACGTAGAGAGGCTGGTGGCTATACTAGAGAGGAAGAAGAAGGTTCTACAGAACAAGGAGATACCTTTGGTGAAGTTACAGTGGGAGCATCGGAGAGGGTCCGGGTGGATGTGGGAGCCCGAGTCCGAGATGCGGGAGCATTACTCGGATCTATTTGTCGCAACAGACTTCGAGGGCGAAATCTAAGTCAAGTGGGGGAGAATTGTAGTAACCCGAGATGTGGTAGGTATTCCCAAACCCTCTTCTATCATTGCCTTGTCATTTATAGTCCTTAGGGTTGGAAGTGAAGAGTCAAGATAAGTTTAAGGACCAAGTTTGCAAACTTGGGCCATAAGGGAGTACGATGTGTGTACTTGAGAGTATGGTAAACATATTAAGGTCTGCCTTAGAAAGCTGAGCGTACACTTGTGTATGTTGGGCGTACTAATGTGAGGGTGAAACCCTAATATTTAGGGTTTGGGCCTATATAAGCAACATTATGAGCACCAAAACCTCTCTTACCTCAGCCTCCACAGATTACATTCATCCTCCTCAAACCCTACGCTCTTATGTGTGTGTTTAAGCTTATTTGGTCTGTTCATGAGTGCTTTAAGAGGAAGGTATTGCATCAAAGAGTTGGAGAAGAAGATCAAGATTGTAGTTCTGAAGTTAGCTTGTGCTTAAGAAGCTCCAGAAGGTATAAAGTTCCAAACTTTATGCATATATGCATAGATCTCATCATTTTACTTTATTAAAGCATTTCTTGTCCCAAAAGCCATAAGGTGGTTCATGTTGTGATTTGGACGAAAAGAGTTGTCCTTCCAGACTCTTGAAGGGACCTCGAGTGATAAAAATGAGGTCCTATTAGTTGTATGTGTCCCATGCAAAGAGAAATAGGGTCTTAATGGAATAAGACCAAACATTAAGAAATTTATGGATGCCCAAAGTGATAATGTTCATGACTTTATGAATCCTAGGCATGTTAGGTCTCTGGATTTGAAGTTTGGGCTTAAGTGCTTAAGCCATTAAGCACTTAATATGGTTTTGACAAACTGTTGAGTACGCCCAGTGTAAATCCAGTATGGCTAGCGTACTAGGTTAACCACCCCAATGGTGGTCAATATATGGTCGAGTACGCCCCGCGTACGTCCTCTGTTGGGCCCTTGACAAGTGGATTTTGGATTTTGGGCTGTTATGGGATAAAGTGGAATTGGGCCTCTGTTGGGCCATTTACAAAAGTTATGCCTTTATTTGAAAAGCTTCCTCAAATCCTCGGTTTGAGTTCAGATACCCCCCTAAGGTGCACCCGAATCCCTCAAACCAAGGCTCTGATACCAATTGTAACAACTCAAATTTTTCAAACAAATTTTTCATTTTTAAAACATAATTGTTTCCATTAAAAACAAGGCATAAATAGTTTAATTATTCGGTCAATACAATTATTCAAACTCCCAAGATCATAAAACAATCTTCAGTGTGTATCGATCATGCCGGCGCCTTCCCACGGTCCTTGCTAGTACCTGAAATACATACACAACAACTGTAAGCATAAATGCTTAGTGAGTTCCCCAATATACACTTACACATATACGCCTTTCCAGGCCCTGACCTTCCGGTCCTCAATACAACGCCTTCCGGCCCATAACATAATCGCCTTCCGGCCCACATATCATACATAGCACATATAACAATTAACTTACCACATATAGCATACATATCACATAACATATTCGACCTTCCGGTCACACAGTCAAACCCTTCCGGGTACAGTATAGTGAGAAGACTCACCTCGTATATGCTGAAAGCTAGCAACTCCTGAAATGACTCGTGCACAACCGACGAGCTACAACCTCCCTATAACATTACGTAACTCATTAATACTTATCTCTTCTAAGTGTGACTATCCCTAAGAAGTCAGACTTAGGTCAACTCTGGTCAACGGTCAACGGTCAGCTCAACCGGACTCGGCGAGTACCATGGCGACTCGGCGAGTCTAGACGTCTTCCAACTTTCTGAGATTCCTTATCTACTCGTCGAGTACCCTCATCGACCCGACGAGTTACTCCTGGAAGAATCGCGGGGCCACCCCGACTCCACTCGCCGAGTCTGAAGAACAACTCGGCGAGTCCCAGTAAATCTTCAAGCTACTCGCCGAGTCTGAAGAACAACTCGGCGAGTCCATGCCATGCAAACGAGTAACTGCTTCCTGAATTACGTATGGTCCCAAGATATACAACCATGGGACCCTCTGGACGTCTAAACATCTCTTTACTGTGGGTATAACATCTGGGTAATAACATAATAACCCATCTAATCACTAAATGGGTTTTTCATAAACCCTAGGTTCATAGGCACATTAACTAACATAATTGATCCGAGTATTACCTGAGAACGTTCTCTCTGTGTCCCCCAAACCTCAGGACTCGATCCTCCTTGATATTCCTTTGACCAATTTCTTCTTCTTCTTGTCTAACTAATTCTTCCAAGTTCCAAAAGCTTTCTCTCCTGCTCTATACGTCCACAGCGATTAGGGTTCTTCTCAATCGACCAAAAGACTGAAAATGACGGCCTAAGAGGCGTTATATACGATTCAAACTGAACGGTTAGGGTTTCTGCTGAACAGCGTCGACTCGCCGAGTCCATACCTGGACTCGTCGAGTCCCGTCGCGATCCCGCGACCAAGTCTGCGATCCTACTCGGCGAGTCTAGGCTCCAACTCGCCGAGTCCCCTCTTAAATCACCCCAAAAACATAATTTTAATAATACCTGAGATTCCGGGCTGTTACAACTCTCCCCCACTTGGATTAGACTCCGCCCTCGAAGTCTCACTCTGCAAATAGTTCCGGATGCTGCTCCCGCATTTCGCGCTCCGGTTCCCAAATCATTTCTGATCCCTTACGGTGTTGCCATTGAACCAACACCAGAGGTACTTCCTTGTTCCTCAGAACCTTGATCTTCCGATCCCTGATCGCCACTGGTCTCTCCGCGTAATTCAGGCTCGCATCCACCTGAATATCCTCCAATGGAACCACTGCCGACTCATCGGCTATGCACTTCCTCAACTGCGATACATGAAAAGTGTCATGGATCTGACCCAACTCCGCTGGCAACTCCAACCGATAGGCTACCCGGCCTACCCTTGCAACCACACGAAATGGCCCAATATACCGGGGCCCCAATTTGCCCCTCTTCCTGAATCGAATCACTCCTTTCCAAGGAGAGACCTTCAGGAGAACGAAGTCGCCGACTTGAAATTCAAGCTCGGATCGGCGCCTGTCTGCATAACTCTTCTGTCGGCTCTGGGCAGTCAATAATCTTTGTCTCACTTGTTGAATCTGCTCTGTCGTCTGGAGTATGATCTCCATGCTGCCCATCACTCTCTGTCCCACCTCTCCCCAGCAAATGGGAGTCCGACACCTCCTACCATACAACAGCTCGAAAGGCGGCATACCAATGCTCGAATGATGGCTGTTGTTGTAGGAAAACTCCGCCAATGGTAAATACGCATCCCAACTACCCCCGAAGTCTAATACACACGCTCGGAGCATGTCCTCCAGTGTCTGAATTGTCCGCTCGCTCTGACCGTCTGTCTGGGGATGGTATGCGGTACTAAAATGCAACTTAGTACCCAGCTCCTCATGGAATTTCTTCCAGAACCTGGAAGTGAAGCGCACATCGCGGTCTGACACAATCGAGATCGGCACTCCGTGCCGAGATGCCACCTCTTTCACGTATATCTCCGCTAACTTTTCCGCTGAAGAACTCTCACTGATGGCAAGGAAGTGTGCACTCTTCGTCAACCTATCCACAATCACCCAAATTGCGTCTACTCCCCTAGCAGTCCTTGGCAATTTGGTGATAAAATCCATAGTGATCTGTTCCCACTTCCACTCGGGGATCTCCAATGGCTGTAACTTGCCATGCGGTCTCTGGTGCTCAGCTTTAACCCTACGGCAGGTCAAGCACCTCTCAACGAACCATGTCACGTCCCTCTTCATACAGGGCCACCAATATTCCTTCCTTAAATCCAAATACATCTTTGTAGCACCGGGATGGATCGAGAATTTCGATTTATGAGCCTCTTCCATCAACGTAATACGCGTACCGCCCACGAACAGCACCCAAATCCGACCCTGAAACGTCATAAGGCCTCGACTATCCTTGACAAACTCTGAGATTAACCCCACAACCCGCTCTTTCTTCTGCATTTCTGGTCGCACAGCCTCAGCCTGTGCCCTACGAATATCATCCAATACAGGAGTCATCACGGTCAGTCTCAAGCACACATCTCGCAATGGAGTGCTCTCCGCCCTGCGGCTCAATGCATCGGCTACCACATTAGCCTTGCCTGGGTGGTACAGGATCTCACAATCATAATCCTTGACCACATCCAACCACCTCCTCTGACGCATATTTAGGTTGGGTTGATCCATCAAATACTTCAAACTCTTATGGTCCGTGTATATCGTACATCGAACCCCATACAAGTAGTGACGCCAAATCTTGAGAGCGAACACTACTGCCCCCAACTCTAAATCATGCGTGGGATATCTCGCCTCATGAGGCTTCAGCTGCCTCGACGCATAAGCTATCACATGACCCCTCTGCATCAACACTGCACCCAATCCCGAAATCGATGCGTCGCAATATACCACGAAATCTTCCATCCCTTCTGGAAGAGCTAATATCGGGGCTTCGCACAATCTTTGGCGAAGTGTCTCAAAGGAGGTCTGCTGCTCGGGCCCCCATGAGAACGTAACACCCTTCCGGGTCAATCTGGTGAGTGGCACAGCGATCTTGGAGAAATCCTTGATAAATCTCCGATAATACCCTGCCAACCCAAGGAAACTTCTGATCTCAGAGGGTGACTTCGGCACCTCCCAACTCATCACCGCCTCAACCTTGGCCGGATCGACCAATATCCCTTTCTGATTAACCACATGTCCTAGAAACTGGACCTCCCGCAACCAGAATTCACATTTGGAGAACTTTGCATAAAGTTTCTCCGACCTCAATACCTCAAGGACCTCCCTCAAATGCTCCTCATGCTGCTCTCTCGATCTCGAATACACCAGAATGTCGTCGATAAATACGATCACCGACCGATCCAACATCGGCCTGCATACCCTGTTCATGAGATCCATGAACACAGCCGGGGCATTGGTGAGTCCAAAAGGCATCACCACAAACTCATAATGCCCATATCGCGTCCTAAACGCTGTCTTCTGGACGTCTTCATCCCGTACTCTCACCTGATGGTAACCTGACCTCAGATCGATCTTGGAAAACCAAGATGCTCCCTGCAACTGATCGAATAAATCATTGATCCTCGACAACGGGTAACGGTTCTTGACCGTTAGCTTGTTCAACTCCCGGTAATCAATGCACATCCGGTGTGAACCATCCTTCTTTTTGACGAACAGAATAGGTGCTCCCCATGGCGAGCTGCTCGGCCGAATGAATCCCTTCCCCAGCAACTCCTGGAGTTGCGAGGACAACTCTTGCATCTCTGGAGGTGCAAGACGATAGGGCACTTTAGCAATAGGTGCTGCCCCCGGAACCAGATCAATACTAAACTCTACTTGCCTCACAGGCGGTACTCCCGGCAACTCCTCGGGAAAGACATCTGAAAATTCGCGCACCACCGGAACTTCCTCAACTGACTTCGGTTTCTCGGAAACCTCCCGCGTATCCATCACATATGCCACAAAACCTTTACAGCCCTGCCGTAGACACTGCCTCGCCCTAGCGGCCGAACAAAAAGCTGATCCCGAATGGGTACCCTCGCCGTACACCGAAAGAACTCCCCCTCTAGGGTCTCGTATAGTCACCAACTGACGCTCACAGTCGATGACAGCGCCGAACCGGCTCAGCCAGTCCATGCCCACGATGACACAGACATCCCCCATCACGATAGGAATCAGATCAATTGGGAATCCAATCCCGAAAATCTCTAGTACACATCCCCGAAGAACCTCCGTAGCACAAATCACCTTCTCGTCAGCTATAGAAACTCTCAAAGGTCGACTCAACGACTCACGACTAACGCCGATATGCTGACTAAAGGCTAAGGACACAAAGGACCTACTCGCACCCGAGTCAAATAACACTAAGGCAGGCACAGAGTTCACAAGGAAAGTACCTACGCATATAATAACATAAGCATAACATCTTGACATTAAAATAAATACATGAATTACAACATACCTGCCACAACATCGGGCGCAGCGCGGACCTCCTCCGCAGTCAGCTGAAAGGCTCTCCCACGAGCCCTCGGGGCCTCGACCTTCACCGGTCGAGTCTCAGTAGTCCTGGCAACAGGTGCAGATCCCTGACGAAGCTGAGGGCACTCGGCCTTCCGATGGCCGGTCTGGTTGCAATGAAAGCAAACCGTAAATCCCTTGGGACACTCCCTAGCAATGTGTCCCTCCTTGCCACACTTGTAGCAAGCACCGGCTCGACACGCCCCATCGTGATCCTTACCACACTTTACGCAAGTGCGGTTCTTCGAACCTCCCGTCCTCGAATCGGCGGACTTGATCCGCTTGGCTGCCGGCTGAGACTGAGCCGGTCGCCGGTCTGCCTGCTGAGACTCGGCCTCCTCCCTGGCCTGAGTCTCTAACTCGATCTCACGCTTCCTGGCATTCGCCTGAAGCTCAGTAAAAGTATGGTAAGTGGAGTTTGACACAAACTCCCGGATCTCCCTCCTCAGAACACCTAAGTACCGGCTCATCCGAGCCTGCTCTGTGGCCACTAGCTCGGGGCAAAACATCGCCCTCTCATGGAACTTCCGCGTGATCGCCGCCACCGAATCAGTACCCTGCTTGAGGGTTAAGAACTCCTGAACCAATCGTTCCCGCTCCACCGGGGGAACGTACTCATCCCTGAACATGGTAGTGAACCCCTCCCATGTCACTGCCGCAGTCTCTGCTAAAGTGAAGTTCGCCGTCACGAACTTCCACCAGTCCTTGGCTCCCAGACGGAGCTGGTTCAAAGCGAACCGTACCCTCAGGTGCTCCGGGCATGAACAAGTGTAGAAGCACCCCTCCATATCTGCGATCCACCTCATCGCAGCAATCGGATCCTGCGTCCCATCGAACTCTGGTGGCTTCGTGTTGCTGAACTCTCGGAACAGCAATGAATCACCCCCCTGTGGCCTAGCAGCGGCCACAGCTGCGGTAGCTGCAGCGGTTGCAGCCTCAGTCAATGCGGCGTACCGCTCGTCGAACGTCTCCATCAGGGTGGTCTTGATAGACCCAAACATCTCCGGGATCTCAGCCCGGATCGCCGCCGCCACCTCCTCGTGGATCATCTGACGAATATCCTCGTCACTCACACCGCTCGTACTTGCCCCGTGCCGCGGTCTAACCATGATATCTCTGAAATACAACATAAAACTATCAGAGATTCTACCGAGTATAATCATACTCGTCACGCAACCCTACTCAGTCCCAGATATCCAGGGATTCTTACTTGGGCCTCCCACTGACCCGGTGTCCTCGGTAGTACGGGCCCAATACTACCGACCACACCGCATCAATGTTCATCCCAAGTCCTTCTCCCCAAACTCCAGATAGTGAGTACTCTACTTCTGATACGCTCTATCTACCCGCATACTAGCAAAGCATCTCATATAGGCAACTTCCCTAGATTAAGGCATCACAAATCAGGCCACTCTAGTCCTATCATGAATACCTAGTCTTCTAGCATGCATAACAATTCATATCATATAATATTGTAAGGTATTTTGGGGATCTTTACCGTTCGGGCGCTGACTGATCGTACACACTGCTTCTTTCTTGCTTACCACAAAACCATTTACAAAAGTTATGCCTTTATTTGAAAAGCTTCCTCAAATCCTCGGTTTGAGTTCAGATACCCCCCTAAGGTGCACCCGAATCCCTCAAACCAAGGCTCTGATACCAATTGTAACAACTCAAATTTTTCAAACAAATTTTTCATTTTTAAAACATAATTGTTTCCATTAAAAACAAGGCATAAATAGTTTAATTATTCGGTCAATACAATTATTCAAACTCCCAAGATCATAAAACAATCTTCAGTGTGTATCGATCATGCCGGCGCCTTCCCACGGTCCTCGCTAGTACCTGAAATACATACACAACAACTGTAAGCATAAATGCTTAGTGAGTTCCCCAATATACACTTACACATATACGCCTTTCCAGGCCCTGACCTTCCGGTCCTCAATACAACGCCTTCCGGCCCATAACATAATCGCCTTCCGGCCCATAACATATTGCCTTCCGGCCCACATATCATACATAGCACATATAACAATTAACTTACCACATATAGCATACATATCACATAACATATTCGACCTTCCGGTCACACAGTCAAACCCTTCCGGGTACAGTATAGTGAGAAGACTCACCTCGTATATGCTGAAAGCTAGCAACTCCTGAAATGACTCGTGCACAACCGACGAGCTACAACCTCCCTATAACATTACGTAACTCATTAATACTTATCTCTTCTAAGTGTGACTATCCCTAAGAAGTCAGACTTAGGTCAACTCTGGTCAACGGTCAACGGTCAGCTCAACCGGACTCGGCGAGTACCATGGCGACTCGGCGAGTCTAGACGTCTTCCAACTTTCTGAGATTCCTTATCTACTCGTCGAGTACCCTCATCGACCCGACGAGTTACTCTTGGAAGAATCGCGGGGCCACCCCGACTCCACTCGCCGAGTCTGAAGAACAACTCGGCGAGTCCCAGTAAATCTTCAAGCTACTCGCCGAGTCTGAAGAACAACTCGGCGAGTCCATGCCATGCAGACGAGTAACTGCTTCCTGAATTACGTATGGTCCCAAGATATACAACCATGGGACCCTCTGGACGTCTAAACATCTCTTTACTGTGGGTATAACATCTGGGTAATAACATAATAACCCATCTAATCACTAAATGGGTTTTTCATAAACCCTAGGTTCATAGGCACATTAACTAACATAATTGATCCGAGTATTACCTGAGAACGTTCTCTCTGTGTCCCCCAAACCTCAGGACTCGATCCTCCTTGATATTCCTTTGACCAATTTCTTCTTCTTCTTGTCTAACCAATTCTTCCAAGTTCCAAAAGCTTTCTCTCCTGCTCTATACGTCCACAGCGATTAGGGTTCTTCTCAATCGACCAAAAGACTGAAAATGACGGCCTAAGAGGCGTTATATACGATTCAAACTGAACGGTTAGGGTTTCTGCTGAACAGCGTCGACTCGCCGAGTCCATACCTGGACTCGTCGAGTCCCGTCGCGATCCCGCGACCAAGTCTGCGATCCTACTCGGCGAGTCTAGGCTCCAACTCGCCGAGTCCCCTCTTAAATCACCCCAAAAACATAATTTTAATAATACCTGAGATTCCGGGCTGTTACATATTCATTTGTCAGTTTACACATTTGGAGGTAAGATACCATATGTTATCTTATAATAGTTGAAATGAACTCACTTATTTCACATAAGATGCACTAAAACTTGATGAGTCAAATTACCAAGAGATTTACTATGAACTTGACCATACCGTTCATGGTTTTTGACCTAAATTTTGGGATGTCACACCCACCAACATGCTTGATAGTTAATTCTAAAAAACCTTTATTTGAACATATCATGTACAAGTTTTACGTTGAAAAAACCTCACATACCTTGGCAATGAGATTCGTGGAAGAATTCTCGAGTCTTAACAAGTCCTTTCCCTAAGTAGCCTTTTTTGGGATGAGTTCTCGAAATGTTTTGTTGAGGTACTACTTTTTCCATAAATAACATTTGCATATGATCTTTCATGGAAAAATCATCCATCATTCATGTGTTGCTATTAAGAATCCAATGGATTTGAAGCCATTGTCCCCTTCTTATTATGTAATGACTGCTCTGACCCATAATGAACCCTCTAGAATCGAGCTACCAAAACGAACAAATGAATATTACCAATATATGTTGTTGATAGGACCCTATCCATCTCCACTGCATCTTCAACGCCAATAAAATGAATGAAACCAAAATGTTTCCCCATCTTTGATAGTTTACGTGCGATGTACACAATCTTCCTGTATTTTTCAAACACCTACTACATAGCCTTTAAATCAAGAAAATTTAGGAAATTGGTAACACAGAAGGTGCAGGCTAATAGTTCCACTTTTTTTATTATGGTTTATGTATATTCTTACTTGAATCTCCTAGATTACTCTTGAATTGATTCATCCCAATCTTCCAAGTCCAACCGTTATTAGGTTTTCAGGTGTGATTAGCGTCTCCCATATCGAATCGATCATAAGAAATGAGATAAGAAGTAGAATCGCAATACACAAAACCTCTCTCACCCCTTCCCCTCAGTCACCGGAGCTCAAAGACTAGCTGTTGAGAAAGTCAACGTCAACCTTAGAGGGAGTCAATGATCACCGACTTTAGAGAAATATTTTTAAGTCTCTTAGTTGGTGTCAAATAGATAGTTCCTGACCAAGAATTCTCTCATATATCCATCACTTAAATATACAAGGGATCCAAAGTACAGTTTTCATGGTAAGAGATTTTTTCTTTTCTTGAGATTGATGTACTTGTTTGTGATTTATGTTTAACATCGCAACCTAGTTAGTTGATGAATTGGACATGGTTGTAGTAGCGAATTCGTGCAATACGCGTACATCGTAGAGACAAACATATCATCATCAACAACATCATTGTTAGACAAGTTGAACATATCCATTTTTTGTAGAAGTATTAAACAATGAGTTGAATGAATTTGGTATAGATTTTTTCTATTATAGATAAATACTTTTTTTTTCTAATATGACTGTTAATGGTCAAAGTCTTTGAAAAACGTTCGAATTCCAAAGCCAAAATACATGTTGCAGCTCGTTACCATCGCAATGTCGGACACCATACAATAACCCTAGGGTGGTGTTCCTAGCGTTACCACACCGTTAAGGGACATCTAGCTTGGCAAAAAGGCCTCATACCAAGCAGTCTAAAGAAAACACATTTTTTACTGTATTTGTTGGTGCGGTTTCCTATAAACCGTATTAATAGGAATACAAAAGCATTTTTATGTACTCTAGACCAAAACCGCACCATTAAACATGTTTATTTGGTGCAAATTTTTGTAAAACACAGCATTGAAACACAGTTCTTTGGTGCAAATTTATAAATCACAACATTAAAACGTGGTTTTATCCATTTAGGGTTTTAATGTTTGTAAACATAAAAAACTCTTCTTCATCATCAAGATCCTCTCCCAAACTCATCAAAAATTCAAAATTTATCCATTAAATCCTTATCTTCATTAAAGGTAATTTTATTCTTGTTATTTTTTTATTTTCTTTCACCTATTTATGTATTAATCGATTGTTTATTGTTATTCTTGGAAAATAAATCGTTAATATTACCACCAGACAATTTTGTAATATTTTTATGCATTGAGTACAATTATATTACATATCGTAACATTTTCCATAATGAGATGACAAGTTTTTATACTTAAATATATATAGTATGATGTATATGACATTTTTCTATAACTTAAGGGACTAAATCTATGTAGTTCTATAACTTACCCATAAGATGAAATTAATAAATTAAACACACAATTATGAGAGAAACCGATTAATAGAATATGAACTGTATCGTCTTTATTTACCACACCCCCAAACCTAAACGGCGGAAACATTCGGGGGCGGAGGACGTCATGTACATCATCACCACAAGTGTATACAACAAGTGTATAATACTAGTCAAAGTAACAACAACCATCGTATTGATAATATATAATTTACATTGAGTTCAAAACATTACATGATTTAAATTAAAACTATAGCAAAAGATAAGACGTGATACTACTATGCTCTGTCTTCAAATCGCCTGTGAAAGTACTTGTCTACTGTTTTTCCTGAGAATACAAGTGATTTTGAAAGTGTATCAACATTTAAGTTGGTGAGTTCATAAGCATTTTTGGTGTTTGAAAACTACGTTCTTTAGTTTTAAAGAATGATGCTTTGAAATAAGAAATTATATTTGTTTCCAAAAAGTTGAATCGTAAATCATTTGTTTGTTGAGTAATTGTATTTATCCTAGAAAATCCTATATTTTCCATAAATCGAGTTGTAGTCTAATATAAATAAAGACAGAAAAGTATAAGTATATTACCATACTTAAATTAATAATATGTAGTTTTATTCGTTTATAAAACTATTCGAAAAGATATGTTTTTACGTAAAATTTCTGTAACGCCTGTGTTTCCGGGCTTTCCATTTTTAGCAATGTAATAGTCTAGGTTAACCTTTGTAACCCGTTTTGAAATAATAAGAGTGTATTATTTGAGTAGTATGTGTTTTGTGCTTAATTGCTTAATTATGTGGTTCGATTAATTAAGAATAAAAATAAGCGTCAAAATTTAAGTGTAAAATAAACTTAATATCTTTGGATAATGTTGTAGTAGTTGAAATGAGGTTTTCGAATATATATAGAACGCCCAAATCTGACTTCGTATGAGGAAGTTATGATTTATCGAAGTTTTGGCTTAGCGGTATGCAGCCTGAAATACTCGATTTGAGATCGAGCGGTTTTTAGCCGAAGCAATCTAAACGAGGATCGAAGGTCTCGTTGTTGGTATCGAAGCAATAAAAAGTTAGGCGAGAACAGACGTCAAACGAAGAAGTTATGAATTTATAACGAAGTTTTTCTGTCGCGGCCTATTAAAAATAAATAATAAAAATAAAGTCGAAATTAGCCGACGGAGTCTAAACGAAAGTTGTAGAGCGTAGTCTCACCTTCGTGTGGATATAAAGAACGTCGAAAACGGAGTTCGTATGAAGAAGATATGAATTTCTGAAGTTTATTAAGTAATTTGTATTTATTTTTAATCTTTAATTTCGGCATTATCCGAAGGGGAGTCAGCGGTCCGATCCGAGGTACGCCCCGCGTTCGCCGAGGATGTCAACACTCGCACTCGAGGACTTCGGATACGTAAGCAGTGACGAATTCTGACGCGTACGCCCCACGTACGGCTGTACGCCTCGCGTACTCCGAGGCTCCAGCCTCCTATAAATAGGATGCGAGGGCAGCCGACTCTTTTGCTAATTTTCTCTCTTCTCTCTCCCGTTTTGCATCGTTTTGCGTGCCAGAAATACCCTGAAGCCCCGGTATCATTCTCGAGCCTCGAGGCAAGTCCCGAGATCCCGAAGATCCCGAGAAGTGCGATTCCCGAGTTGAAGCTCTGCCCGCAAGAAGTTCGATTTTTGTGAAGATCTTTCAGATCTGCTGAGGATTACTACTTCTGCAAGTCGTAGTGTTGTCCGATCGTCTTCTGATCAAGTGAGTGTATACTACCTTTCATAAACACGATAATAATACAAGTATGGTTCGAGTGTATTAAGTATATTGTTGTTTATGTGTGTGAGTGTGTAGTTACTTTCTTCTAACGCATGATTATGAAGTATTTTATACGAAATATGTGTTATGTGTAGAATTTGTTGTTATGTGTGTGAATGTATGTTCACCCTCTTCCATCTCATAGATCTGAATTGCTTTCTATGAAATACGTGTTACGTGGGTATGCCTCATCTGTTATGTGGAATATATATATTGAATGAAAATGATATACAGGTTCCAAACTACGTATGAAAGTATATATTTTATCTACTAATATGTTGGGTAGAACATGGGTAGATAGTTGGTGTGTAATAAACAGATGAGAGGCCTCGATGTTGTTGTTGTTGTTGATCTAGTTATTCAGCGGAGTATGGATAACGACCACAGACTCTTTCTAGACAGTCCAGTGGAACGCTAGCAGGTTCATAACCTGTATGTGTTGTGAACGATGTGTTCACCGGTGTACTTTATCCCCCACATGGTTGCCTTTAGGATATCTATTGTTGAGGAAACCCCTTCGCAGTGATGTCCGTCCCGATGAAAATCCTAGATTAGGTCCCTTGAGATAGATGTTATTTTAGGGACGTAAAGTGAGGATAACGGGAATGGGTAATCGGGATAGTGTTGGTTGGTGAAATTAAATATAATTTATTTATTGTGGGTAGAAAATCCTATATGCTCACCAGGCTCCCAAGCCTGACCCACTCAGTTTTATTTGTATTACAGGTAGTGGCGCGAGGGCATAAGATGGTTGAATCATCAAGTTGTTTTGTTTACAAGTCTGTATATGTATATATATGTTGAATGACTTGTAATGTTATCGTTTATGCTTTATAGTCTGTATCGGAACATGACATCCCGAGTTTTGATTATGTAATGAAAATGCATCTCTTGATGAAATGCTTTGATAAATATTATTTTATCATGTTTTGTTTTGGGAACAAATTCCGCAACTCTTTCAAATCAAAAGGATTTACTCTGAAATTATTTAAAAGCATAAATGAAAATCGGTCTTTTCTGGCTGAAATTTTGGGGATGTCATAGTTGGTATTAGCGCATTAGTTTAAGCGAACTAGGAATTTGTATGATTTCTAGACTTAAACTTAGAATGCTAAGTAGAATTGTGAGTTGTGTGTCTGTTGAATTTTAGACACGAGCACTAGTTTATTTTAGGAAAGTTCCCTAAAATGCTTTTATGTGCTAAATGTTATATGTTGCCATATATGATATTAATTGTTGGGATCTACGGTCTGTCGCCGACCGGATCTGCAAACCTTATGTGTATAGGATTCTAAGCGTATGTATTCGGTATTAGAACTAGCATGTAAACATTTCGGAGTAATAAGGATGATTTGAATATATATCGTGAATGAAGATCTAAATTTCTCCTTATTCGGTATGTAGATCAAAAATGGTGAGAACAAGGAGTGGCGTTGGAAACGCGGATGAAAACAGGAATCAACCGCCAGTGATTGAGCAAATCCCTATTGTAGCAGCAGCACCAGAACCAATAACAATGGTTGCGGTGCAAGCCATGATTCGGACTATGCTAGCCGAACAAAGGGAGGAGATGCGACAGATGTTGCATGATAATAGGGATGAACCTATCATACCTATTGAGGAACCCGAATTGATTCCCGAGCAATCAGAGGAAGGGAAAAATAGTCGCATTATGAGTCTAGTTGGGACTCAAGGAGAACGAAGGAACGATCCGGAAAGGAAAAACAACAAGGATGGGCGAATGTACAAGAACTTCTTGGGCGCCAAGCCGCCAAGTCTTTCTGGAAGCCCAAAGCCTGTTGAGATAATGGATTGGATCTCCGAAATGGAGATGGTATTTGAAAGTTGCGACTGTAGCAACAAACAGAAGACTGTCTTTGCAGTCAGACAACTGAAGACGGGAGTCTTGAGTTGGTGGAAGTTGTTGGCAGATACTATGCCACGAGGAGAAGCCCTGAAAATGTCATGGGAGGAGTTCTTGGAGCAACTAAGGGTGCAGTATTGTTCAAAAATAGATCTGATTGATATGAACAATGAGTTCCAAAACTTGAAGAAGGGGAAGATGAGCATAGACGACTATGCTACTGGATTTACTGAGAAAATGAAGTTGTTTCCGTACCTAGTGCCAACGGAACTCTCCAAGATAGAGAGGTTTGCTAATGGACTGCCTGCCGACTTTGGTCCGACAGTCAAGATGGCAACTACTCTGAAAACGGCTGTTCGTGCAGCTAAGAATGTGGAGGCCCAGCAGAAGGAAAAGGGTTTGGAAAGGATAGATGTTGGTGAAAGGAGGAAGTTCGATGGAAATTCAGGGTCCAATAAGAAAAACAAGTTCTCGAAGTCCGGTTCGAGGGGAAGTGGAGGTGAAGCGAAATGGTGCGACAAATGTAAGAAGAAGCATCATGGAAGATGTGAGGTGGCGAACACATGCTACAAGTGTGGAAAGCCAGGGCACTATGCCAATGAATGTACCCTCACTAAGAAAGTTTGCTATGGTTGTGGTGAGGAGGGACACATGTCGAGGGACTGCCCGAAGAAGAAGGAGGCAGCTACACCCAACATTCCACCAAAGCCAAAGGCGAGAGCATTTCAGATGACACTGGAAGCTACTAAAGATGAAGTTGATGTCGCTTCAGGTACCTTTCTCGTTAACGAATTGCCTGCCTAAATTTTATTTGATTCTGGAGCCAACTACTCCTTTATATCGCATGAATTTGGTAGAAAGCTAGCTTTGCCTGTTGTTAGACTAGATGATGCCTTATTAGTCGAAGTTGCTAGTGGCAAGTTTGTACCTGTTAGCCATCGTATGAAAAACATCTTAATTGATCTGAATGGGAATAAGTTCCACGAGGAATTATTGCCTATAGAACTAAACGGTTTCGACAATGTTTTGGGAATGGATTAGCTTAGCGCCAACGATGCCGAAATTTTATGCAAGAAGAAAATAGTCAAAGTAAACCCGCCTGGGAAAGATTCGTTTATGGTGTATGGGGACAAACGCAGAGTGAATTCTGGAATCATTTCATTGATGAAAGCCAGAAAATGTTTGACCAAGGGGTGTACATCATATCTAGCATTCGTGATTGATGCTAAGAAGGAAAAGAAGGTGATGCAGAATATTCCAGTTGTGTGTGATTATCCGAAAGTATTTCCCGAAGATCTTCCTGGATTACCGCCTGATCGACAAGTGGAATTCCGTATTGACTTGTTGCCAGGAACAACGCCAATTGCGAAAGCACCTTATCGATTAGCACCGACGGAGATGAAGGAGCTAATGATGCAACTTCAGGAGTTATTGGACAAGGGTTTCATTAGATCTAGTTCATCACCCTGGGGTGCTCCGGTGTTATTTGTAAAAAAGAAAGATGGAAGTATGAGAATATGCATTGATTATAGAGAGCTGAATAAGGCAACAATAAAGAATAGATATCCGTTGCCAAGGATTGACGACCTATTTGATCAATTGCAAGGTTCGATCTATTTCTCGAAGATCGATCTAAGGTGAGGATATCATCAGCTGAAAGTAAGAGAGCAGGATATAGAGAAGACTGCATTCAGAACTAGATATGGACACTACGAGTTCTTGGTTATGTCGTTTGGACTAACCAATGCTCCGGCAGCATTCATGGATTTAATGAATAGGGTTTGTAATCCTTTCCTTGATAAATCCGTGATAGTGTTCATAGATGACATTCTGATTTACTCGAAAAGCCAAGGGGAGCATGGCAGACACTTGCGAGAGGTGTTAGAAGTCTTGAAGAAGGAGAAACTGTATGCTAAGTTCTCCAAATGTGATTTTTGGATTCGTGAAGTCCAATTCTTGGGTCACGTGGTCAACCAAGAAGGGATAATGGTTGATCCAGCGAAGATCGAAGCTGTGATGAAGTGGGAGAAACCGAAAAGTCCCACAGAGATTCGAAGCTTTTTAGGATTAGCTGGATATTACCGAAGGTTTATCCAAGGCTTTTCTTCGATCGCTACTCCGTTGACAGCTTTGACCCACAAAGGAGCTACTTATGCTTGGAGTGATAAGCATAAAGAAGCATTCGAGAAGCTAAAGAAGAAGGTATGCGAGGCACCGATACTTTCTCTACCCAATGGAGTTGAAGACTTCGCTGTTTATAGCGATGCGTCTGGGGTTGGATTGGGTTGTGTTTTGACCCAAAGAGAAAAGGTGATAGCATATGCGTCTCGACAGCTGAAAGAGCATGAAAAGAACTACCCGACTCATGATTTGGAGTTGGCAGCGGTAGTTTTCGCTCTGAAAATATGGAGGCATTACCTCTATGGCACGAAGTGCAAACTTTTCACTGATCATAAGAGTCTCCAATATCTCTTTAATCAGAAGGAATTGAATATGAGGCAACGACGCTGGCTAGAATTACTTAAAGACTACGACTGTGAGATACTTTACCACCCCGGTAAAGCTAATGTTGTTGCTGATGCTCTCAGTCGGAAAGTCAATCTTGAAAGGAAAAGGCCAAGAGCGTTGAGAATTGAAGTTGTCTCGACTATTGTGGAAAGTATAAAGAAAGCTCAAGAGGAAGCTTCTGAAAAGAATGACCGAAAGGAGGAACGTTTGGGCAAAACGTTGGTGTTCGGTGTAAATAGTCACGGACTGAAGGTGTTCCAAGATCAGATTTGGGTGCCTAAGTCCGGAGGAATTAGAGGTCTTCTGATGGAAGAAGCTCACAAGACCATGTACTCGATTCATCCGGGTAGCACTAAAATGTATAGGGACCTAAAACCCTACTACTGGTGGCCGACGATGAAGCTTGATGTTGCAAAGTATGTGGCTGAGTGTGTGACTTGCGCGAGAGTAAAGAGACAACATCAGAGACCGTATGGGAGTTTAGAACCTTTGCCTGTGCCAATGGGTAAGTGGGAAGACATTGCTATGGATTTTGTCACTAAACTGCCCAGAACAAAGAATGGTCACGACATGATTTGGGTGGTCGTTGATCGATTCACTAAGAGTGCGCATTTAATAGCGGCCAAGGAGAAATGGTCTATGGAGAAGCTTGCGAATTCTTACGTGAAGGAAATTGTGAGGCTTCACGGTGTTCCGTTAACGATTGTGTCGGATCGTGATAGTCGTTTCACCTCATGATTTTGGAAAAGTCTACAAGAGGAATTGGGTACTAAGTTGTGTTTAAGTACAGCTTACCATCCACAGACTGATGGTCAGAGCGAAAGAACGATACAAACACTTGAAGATATGCTAAGAGCATGTACTCTAGAATTCCTAGGTAATTGGGATGAACATTTACCGTTGGTAGAATTTTCCTACAATAATAGTTTCCACTCGAGCATTAAGATGGCACCTTACCAAGCTTTGTATGGATAGAAGTGTCGTACGCCGTCTTGTTGGCTTGAGGCTGGGGAAAAGCAGTTAATGGGACCGGAGTTGGTTCATCAAACTACTGAAAAGTTGAAAATAATTAGGGAAAGAATGTTAGCAGCTCAGGATCGTCAAAAGAGCTATGCTGACAAGAAGCGAAGACCGATGACTTTTGAGGTTGGAGATTCGGTTTTGCTTAAAGTCTCACCGTGGAAGGGACTTATAAGATTTGGTAAAAGGGGAAAGTTGAGTCCAAGGTTTATTGGACCATTTAAAGTTCTTCAGAGGATTGGGAACCAAGCTTACAAGCTCGAACTACCAGAAGAACTGAATGGAATTCATAACACTTTTCATATGTGTTATTTGAGGAAGTTCACGGGAGAAGTTCCCGACATAATCCCAATTTCTAAATTGAGAATTGATGAGAACAAAAGGTTGATTAAGGAACCAGAGGCAATCGTTGACCGAAAGACTAAGAAATTGCGACGCAAGATGGTTGGGTTAGTGCTTGTCCGATGGAAACACACGAATGGGCCGAATCTCACCTGGGAGACGGAGAGTGACATGATGGGTCGCTATCTGCATTTGTTTGTTGATGTGTGATTCCGGGAACGGAATCATTCTAAGGTGGAGAGACTTGTAACGCCTGTGTTTCCGGGCTTGCCATTTTTAGCAATGTAATAGTCTAGGTTCACCTTTGTAACCCGTTTTGAAATAATAAGAGTGTATTATTTGAGTAGTATGTGTTTTGTGCTTAATTGCTTAATTATGTGCTTTGATTAATTAAGAATAAAAATAAGCGTCAAAATTTAAGTGTAAAATAAACTTAATATCTTTGGATAATGTTGTAGTAGTTGAAAAGAGGTTTCCGAATATATATAGAACGCCCAAATCTGACTTCGTATGAGGAAGTTATGATTTATCGAAGTTTCGGCTTAGCGGGATGCAGCCTGAAATACTTGATTTGAGATCGAGCAGTTTTTAGCAGAAGCAATCTAAACGAGGATCGAAGGTCTCGTTGTTGGTATCGAAGCGATAAAAAGTTAGGCGAGAACAGACGTCAAACGAAGAAGTTATGAATTTATAACGAAGTTTTTCTGTCGCGGCCTATTAAAAATAAATAATAAAAATAAATTTGAAATTAGCCGACGGAGTCTAAACGAAAGTTGTAGAGCGTAGTCTCACCTTCGCGTGGATATAAAGAACGTCGAAAACGGAGTTCGTATGAAGAAGATAGGAATTTCCGAAGTTTATTAATTAATTTGTATTTATTTTTAATCTTTAATTCCGGCATTATCCGAAGAGGAGTCAGCGGTCCGATCCGAGGTACGCCCCGCGTACGCCTGTACGCCCCGCGTACTCCGAGGATGTCGACACTCGCACTCGAGGACTTCGGATACGTAAGCGGTGACGAATTCGGACGCGTACGCCCCGCGTACTCCGAGGCTCCAGCCTCCTATAAATAGGATGCGAGGGCAGCCAACTCTTTTGCTAATTTTCTCTCTTCTCTCTCCCGTTTTGCATCGTTTTGCGTGCCAGAAATACCCCGAAGCCCCGGTATCATTCTCGACCCCCGAGGCAAGTCCCGAGATCCCGAAGAGCCCGAGAAGTGCGATTCCCGAGTCGAAGCTCTGCCCGCGAGAAGTTCGATTTTTGTGAAGATCTTCTAGATCTGCTGAGGATTACTACTTCTGCAAGTCGTAGTGTTGTCCGATCGTCTTCTGATCAAGTGAGTGTATACTACCTTTCATAAACACGATAATAATACAAGTATGGTTCGAGTGTATTAAGTATATTGTTGTTTATGTGTGTGAGTGTGTAGTTACTTTCTTCTAACGCATGATTATGAAGTATTTTATACGAAATACGTGTTATGTGTAGAATTTGTTGTTATGTGTGTGAATGTATGTTCACCCTCTTCCATCTCATAGATCTGAATTGCTTTCTATGAAATACGTGTTACGTGGGTATGCCTCATCTGTTATGTGGAATATATATTAAATGAAAATGATATACAGGTTTCAAACTATGTATGAAAGTATATATTTTATCTACTAATATGTTGGGTAGAACATGGGTAGATAGTTGGTGTGTAATAAACAGATGAGAGGCCTCGATGTTGTTGTTGTTGTTGATCTAGTTATTCAGCGGAGTATGGATAACGACCACAGACTCTTTCTAGACAATCCAGTGGAACGCTAGCAGGTTCATAACCTGTAGGTGTTGTGAACGATGTGTTCACCGGTGTACTCTATCCCCCTCATGGTTGCCTTTAGGATATCTATTGTTGAGGAAAACCCTTTGCAGTGATGTCCGTCCGGATGAAAATCCTAGATTAGGTCCCTTGAGATAGATGTTATTTTAGGGACGTAAAGTGAGGATAACGGGAATGGGTAATCGGGATAGTGTTGGTTGGTGAAATTAAATATAATTTATTTATTGTGGGTTGAAAAACCTATATGCTCACCAGGCTCCCAAGCCTGACCCACTCAGTTTTATTTGTATTACAGGTAGTGGCGCGAGGGCATAAGATGGTTAAATCATCAAGTTGTTTTGTTTACAAGTCTGTATATGTATATATTTGTTGAATGACTTGTAATGTTATCGTTTATGCTTTATAGTCTGTATCGGAACATGACATCCTGAGTTTTGATTATGTAATGAAAATGCATCTCTTGGTGAAATGCTTTGATAAATATTATTTTATCATGTTTTGTTTTGGGAACAAATTCCGCAACTCTTTCAAATCAAAAAGATTTACTCTGAAATTATTTAAAAGCATAAATGAAAATCGGTCTTTTCTGGCTGAGATTTTGGGGATGTCACAATTTCACATATAGTTGTTTATTCGATTGTTTGTAAAATACTGACGTTTATCCCAGAAAATCCTATATTTTCCCTTAGTTGAGTTGTAGTCTAATATGAATCAAGACTGAAAAGTGTAAGTAAATATGTCATACTTAACTTGAATAACTTGTACTTTTATATTTAAATAAAGCTAGCTGACGTTGTGTTTACTCTCGATTCTGAGTATGATCATAATATCCTACTATAATTACTTAATACAAACGAGTTATATGAAAGGAACCATAAAGATACTATTCCATAAGATTATTTGAGAAGCATATTACTACGTGCACGAGTCATTGTTTCTACGTGCGAGTTCTTATAACAATACTAGACGTTTGTACCGATGTTGACATTTGTCACCCCGGGGACTGTAGCTAACAGTTAGGGTGCAGAATCGCTAGTCCTGTATAGATCTATACACAAATTCACGTTCTCCCTCCAGGAAACTCTGGTTATAAGTGCGGACTTTCGTTGGATACTAAACAAAGTCATTGTCTCACATATATACTGCTAAAAACAAGTTCACGAGTAATACGATGAAAATCCTTTTAGTAAATAAAATACAAGTTTTTATTTATCTTTGTTTACTATAAAATCGTTGATCGACTCGTAAATTATACTTAATATAATTTATATGCTTGTTTTCATAGCATTTTTATAACCGAAATGGTTAACCCTTTCATAATATTTATAAAACATAAAAATAATCGTATTTTTATATAAACGTCGTTCTGTTCTGAAAAGGGGTATTAATATTATACAAACTATAGCAATTGTAGTTTAAAATGTATATTATGTCAAAATCACAATTGTGTTATTTTAACATGTGTTGTTTGTAATGTTTACATATTTGATAATTTTATTGCTTCAGGTAATAATACATAAGGGATAAGAAACATAATCAATGGTTTGTATTTTAACACAAATTTTCTTGTGTTATACTTGTATTCCCCCCTATAAAACGTATAAAAAGTTTGGAATAGTGTAGGGTATGAACTCACTTGATAAGTGGTGAATCATGCACTTTTTCGTTTCTAGGAATGAGCTTTCTTGACGTAATCGCGAGCTTCTGGTGAAAAACCGAGCTTCACGCGGCCCGAGTTTCGATTTTAAACGATTATTTTCTCGGGAACTTCGCAGCGTCGGGACATGCGTTGGGTGTTAGGGGTGTTATCGGGGCGTCGAGGGGTAAAAAGTGGCTTGAGAGAGATTTTTAGGGTGATATGATGAGAGAAAAACCAAAAAAACCCGGAGAGTCTCGCATCGTATTTATAGGGGTGGGCTGAACCTCGGACGCAGGGCATACCAGCGAGGAACATTGGGCGTTGCGGAGTGCATGACGCTCCTCCTCTTACGTACTACGTTCGGCGACCTTCGTGCGTCATCGCTAAATGAAGCCTCGGATGGGACATGTGATGTAACCAGGGGGCGACGTGGACTAACCGAGACCCTGCATTGCGAACGCGGGGCGTTCCCTTCAGGCCAGCCTCAAAGTGTGTGTCCAAAACTTTAAAAATCCGTAAATTCCACATGCGTGCTCCGTTTTTGACGCACTTTATATCCATGCGTAGGTGAGAATATACTCTACAACTTTTGTTTAGACTCTGTTGGCTAGCTTTGAATTTATTTTTAATATTATAATTTTAGCAGGTCGGGACAGAAAAAATCCATTGAAAATTCATAACTTCTACAGCTGACGTCCGTTCTCGTCTGTCTTTTTACCGCTGGACTACTATTGACGAGACCTTCGATTCTCGTTTATGTTGCATCGGCTAAAATGTAACATCGTGATTTACCAGGTATATTATTTTGTTTAATTATTTTGGAGTTTGAGGAGGAACTCGGCGAGTTGGAGCCAAGACTCGCCGAGTAGGGTCGCGGATGTTCATCCGGGTTCACGTCTGGAGTCGGCGAGTCCATGCTGTTTAATGAAACCCTAATTCCCCGGGTTTGGAGCCTATTTAAGGGCACTTATAGCCTTCCATTGCGGCTACCAGTCCCTTGAGAGAACCCTTAGTGAGCTAAATCATTGTGAGAGAGAAGAAGTCACTTTTTGATCCTTGAACCCTTGGTTTAGCAAGAAGAACGTAAAAGAGCAAAGAGGGGGTGTGATTCAAGTAGTCCTAGAGTTCAGAGACTTCATTTTAAGGTAATAGTTCGAACCTCCTTCAGTTTTGGTGTTCATCATTAGATTTAGGGTTTTCTAACCCCTTTGGAGAGTGATTATGTGGAGCAAATGGTCCCTCTTCGAGTTTGTGCCTTGGATCTAGACTCAAAGAGATCCAGAGACCTTGACCCTTGGAGCTTTATGGACTAGTTTGGGGTTATTGGCCTTAGGTTTCCATCTTTGGGACTAAATATCCTTTTGATGCCTTGTGGTGGTTATACAAGCGTCGATTTTTGAACTTTACGTGACAATCATGCTTGGGGAGGCCAGATCTATGCGTTGGGGAAACAAATATGACCTCAGGAGGTCAATAGAGTTTGTGCATGGCATGAACTCGTCGAGTTGTTCTTGAGACTTGGCGAGTAGGGTTAGGGTTTCACGTAATTTGCTCAGTGAATTGACTTGCCGAGTTGGGGGATGACTCAGTGAGTCAGGAGGGGGTTAGAGGACTAGAGTTCAAGGCGGTACTCGCCGAGTTGTTCTTGAGACTCGGCGAGTTGAGTCGGGGTAGCCCCGCAATTCCTGTCTGGCATGACTCGTCGTGCATAGGGGGGGGGGGGGGGACTCGGTGTGTCAAGTGGGACAAAGAGTTAGAGGACATGTGTTAACTCGCCGAGTCACCAAGGTCCACTCGGCGAGTAGGGTCAAAGTGTGACCGTTGACTTTTGTTGACTTTTAGAGTTTGGTCATCAATGGAGTCCTTGTGACAAGAGGGGGGTAAAATAGTCTTTTACCCTTCTGAGGGTGCCAATGACAGGTTGAGTCTAGTCTCGAGAGTTATATTTATAAGAGTATTTATTTATGTGAATAGGCGGAGGCTAGGCAATATTTTCCATCGAGTCAGAGATTTACCGAGACGCCTGAGGTGAGTCTTCTCACTATACTTTACCTAGTGTGGTAGCAGAGTTATGTGACAGAGTACTATATAGTCATATGCCAGTTTATTTGCATGTTATTGATGTGTTGTGATTTATTGTGATATGTGATATGCATGATTCAGAGTTACAGAGTTGGGACTTTCGGGTCCCTAGAGTTAGGGCCAGAGGGCCCACAGAGAGTTGGGGCTGGAGGGCCCCACTGAGACACATTGACCAGAGGGTCGACAGAGTTTCAGCCTCGAGTGGCTATTATGTGTTAGAGTGGTATTTTGGGGAACTCACTAAGCTTATGCTTACAGTGTTACGTGTTATGTGTTTCAGGTACCAGTGATGACCGTGGGAAGGCACCGACTTGATTCGTACACACACACGGGATTTTATGTATTTTGATCTTGGGAGATATTTTGTGAAACAAAGACATGATACTATGACATTTTATGAATGAATGAGTTGTAAAAATTTGTTTGAAAATGCGAAAAATTATTTTAATTTTTACGGTGTTACAATTTCGTATCAGAGCCTTGGTTTGAGGGATTCGGGTGCACCTTCGGGCGTATCTGAACTCAAACTGAGGATTTGAGGAAATTTCGATAATAAAATAGTTTTCAAAAGAGTAAAAAGAGCTTTCGAGACAAAACAGAGCAGAGTCGTGTGTACGAACAGCCAGCGCCCGAACGGTGATTTCCCAAAATACCATTACAATAAGTGTATTAAGATATGATATGACATATTGTATGATGAGTTATATTATGCATGCTAGAGTAGACTAGGTATTCTTATTAGGACTAGAGTTGCCTGATATGTGATGCCTTAGTCTAGGATGTCTTGTTACTAGGGATATATCAGAGTGTTTAGATAGCAGCAAGGAGGTTGTGAGAGATCTGCTAGCGAGCATCGTATGATTAGAGAGAGTAGAGTACTTGGGATTTGGGACTCTGGGAGAAGGACTTGGGGTGAAAGCTGATGTGGTGTGGACGGTAGTATTGGGCCCGTACTACTGAAGACACCAGGTCAGTGCACAGTCCAAGTAAGAATCCTTAGAGTACCAAGAAACAAGTAGGGTGGAGTATTCGAGTGTGAGTATACTCGAGCAAGTCCCTGATAATTTTATGTTGTATTTCAGAGAGAGGGAGATCATGGTTAGGACACGCCACACACCAGAGGACAGCGGTTTGAGTGACGAGGAGATTCGTAGGATCATCCACGAGGAGGTGGCTGCGGCCATCAGGGCAGAGATACCAGAGATGTTCGGGTCTATCAAGACCACACTGATTGAGACATTTGATGAGAGATACGCTGCTCTTTCTGAGGCTGTTGTTGCTGCAGCCACTGCGGCTATAGCGGCGACTAGGCCGCAGGGTGGTGATGTGTTACTGTTCCGAGAGTTCAGCAACACAAAACCACCGGAGTTTGACGGGACCCAGGACCCGATTGCGGCGGTGAGGTGGATTTCAGACATAGAGGGGTGTTTCTTCACTTGCTCATCTCCAGAGCATTTGAGAGTCCGGTTCGCACTGAACCAGCTTCGCTTGGGAGCGAAGGATTGGTGGAAGTTTGTGACAGCACACTCTGAGCTTGCTGCAGTGACCTGGGAGAGGTTCACTGCTATGTTCCGAGATGAGTATGTTCCCCAGGTGGAGAGGGAGCGTTTGGCCCAGGAGTTTCTGACCCTTAAGCAGGGTACTGAGTCTGTTACAGCGATTACTAGGTGTTCCATGAGCGGGCGATGTTCTGCCCATAGCACGTGTCCTATGAGCAGGCACGTATGAGCCGGTATCTGAGCATTTTGAGGAGGGATATACAAGAGTTCGTGGCGAACTCAACGTATCGGACATTTGCCGAGCTTCAGGCAAATGCCCGGAAAAGGGAGATAGAGCTGGAGACCCAGGCTAGGGAAGAGGCCGAGTCTCAGGGGAGGGATCGGCGACTGGTGCAGTCTCAGTCGGTAGCCAAGTGGGCCAAGCCCGCTGATTCGAGATCAGGGAACCAGAGGGGCCGCACTTTTGGCAAGTTCGGTAAGAGCCACGATGGGGTGTGCAGAGCAGGGTCTTGCTACGAATGTGGCAAGGAAGGGCATATGGCCAAGGATTGCCCCAAGGGGTTTGTAGTATGTTTTCACTGCAACTAGACCGGACACCGGAAGGCAGAGTGTCCACAGCTGCGGGGATCAGCACAGGGAGCATCTCAGGGTTCGGCCCCTGCTGCAATCAGAGCTACTGAGAGTCACCCAGTGAAGGCCGAGGCACCGAAGGCACGAGGGAGAGCCTTTCAATTGACCGCGGAGGAGGTCCGCGCAGCGCCCGATGTCGTTACTGGTATGTATTATGTCATGTATTTATTTTGATATTGAGAGTTTGTGCTTATATTATGTTATACGTAGGTACTTTTCTTGTGAGTTCTGTACTTGCTTTGGTGTTATTTGACTCGGGTGTGAGTCGGTCTTTTGTATCTCTGGCTTTTAGTCAGCACATCAGTGTTAGTCGGGAGGCGTTGAGTCGACCTCTGAGAGTTTCCATAGCTGACGAGAGGACCGTGTATGCCACAGAGGTGATCCGAGGGTGTGTACTCGAGATTTTCGGTGCTGAGTTTCTGATAGATTTAGTCCCTATTGCGATGGGGGATGTCTGTATCATCGTGGGCATGGACTGGTTGAGCAGATTTGGAGCGATCATCGACTGCGAGCGACAACTAGTGACCATACGAGACCCTAGTGGGGGAGTTCTTACGGTGTATGGCGAGGGTACACGTTCTGGGTCAGGATTTTGTTCGGCCGCTAGAGCGAGACAGTGTATACAGCAGGGCTGTAGGGGCTTTGTAGTGTATGTGATGGATATAAGGGTTGATTCAGAGAGACCGAAGTCAGTTGATGAGGTTCCAATAGTGCGTGAGTTCCCGGGCGTATTTCCAGAGGAGTTGTCGGGCGTACCTCCTGAGAGGCAGGTGGAGTTCAGTATTGATTTGGTTCTGGGGGCCATGCCTATCGCCAAGGCGCCCTATCGCCTTGCGCCACCAGAGATGCAGGAGTTATCCTCGTAGCTTCAGGAACTGCTGGGAAAGGGGTTTATTCGGCCAAGTAGTTCGTCGTGGGGAGCTCCTATCCTTTTTGTCAAGAAAAAGGATGGTTCACACCGGATGTGCATTGATTACCGGGAGTTGAACAAGCTGACGGTCAAGAACCGTTACCCATTGTCGAGGATCGGCGATTTGTTCGATCAGTTGTAGGGAGCATCTTGGTTTTCCAAGATCGACTTGAGGTCTGGATATCATCAGGTGAGGGTGCGAGATGAGGGTATCCAGAAGACAGCGTTTAGAACTCATTACGGGCATTACGAGTTCGTGGTGATGCCTTTCGGGCTCACCAACGCACCAACGGTGTTCATGGATCTCATGAACAGGGTGTGTAGACCGATGTTGGATCACTCGGTGATTGTATTCATCGACGACATTTTGGTGTATTTGAGATCTAGAGAGCAGCATGAGGAGCATCTGAGGGAGATCCTAGGGGTCTTGAGATCGGAGAGGCTTTATGCCAAGTTCTCCAAGTGTGATTTCTGGTTACGAGAGGTCCAGTTCCTAGGACATCTCGTTAACCAGAAAGGGATATTGGTCGACCCGGCCAAGATTGAGGCAGTGATGAGTTGGGAGGTGCCGAGGTCACCCACCGAGATCAAGAGTTTCTTAGGGCTGGCAGGCTATTACCGGAGATTTATCAGGGATTTCTCCAAGATCGTCGTGCCACTCACCAGTTTGACCCGGAAGGGTGTTGTTTTTTCATGAGGCCCAGAGCAGCAGGCCTCCTTCGAGACACTTCGCCAGAGACTGTGCGAAGCCCCAGTCTTAGCCCTCCCGGAGGGGATGGAGGACTTTGTGGTGTATTGTGACGCGTCGATATCGGGGTTGGGAGCGGTACTGATGCAGAGAGGGCATGTGATAGCGCACGCATCGAGGCAGTTGAAGCCTCATGAGACGAGGTATCCCACCCACGATCTAGAGTTGGGGGCAGTGGTGTTCGCCCTCAAGATCTGGCGTCACTATCTATATGGGGTCCGATGTACCATATACACGGATCACAAGAGCCTGAAGTACTTGATGGATCAGCCCAACCTGAATATGCGGCAGAGGAGATGGCTGGATGTGGTGAAGGATTACGACTGCGAGATCTTGTACCACATGGGTAAGGCTAATGTTGTAGCCGATGCACTAAGCCAAAGGGCAGAGAGCGCCCCGATGCGAGATGTTTGTTTGAGGTTGACAGTGATGACTCCGATGTTGGACACCATTCGTGGGGCCCAGGCTGAGGCCGTGAGATCAGAAAACCAGAAGAGAGAGCCAGTTGTCGGGTTGGTATTGGAGTTCGTTACCGATAGTCAGGGGCTTATGACATTCCAGGGTCGTATCTGGGTACCGTTTGTGGGCGGGACGCGTACCATTTTGATGGAAGAGGCTCATCGATCGAAGTTCTCGATCCATCCGGGGGCCACTAAGATGTATTTGGATCTGAAGAGGGAGTATTGGTGGCCCTGTATGAAGAGGGATGTCGTGTGGTTTGTTGAGAGGTGCTTAACCTATCGTAGGGTTAAGGTCGAGCATCAGAGACCGCATGGTAAGTTGCAGCCGTTGGAGGTTCCCGAGTGGAAGTGGGAACAAATTACCATGGATTTTATCACCAAATTGCCAAGGACTGCTAGGGGAGTCGATGCCATTTGGGTGATTGTGGACAGGTTGACAAAGAGCGCTCACTTCCTTGCTATCAGTGAGAGCTCTTCCGTAGAGAAGTTGGCAGAGATGTACGTAAGGGAAGTGGTATCGCGGCATGGAGTGCCAATCTTTATTGTCTCAGACCGAGATGTGCGTTTCACATCCAGATTCTAGACGATGAGGAATTGGGTACTAGGCTACATTTTAGTACCGCATACCACCCCCAGACTGACGGACAGAGCGAGCGGACGATTCAGACGCTCGAGGATATGCTCCAGGCTTGTGTGTTGGATTTCGGTGGGAGTCGGGACACGTATTTGCCCTTGGCAGAGTTTTCCTACAACAAAAGCCATCATTCGAGCATTGGTATGCCACCCTTTGAGCTGTTGTATGGGAGGAGGTGTCAGACCCCCATTTGTTGGGGAGAAGTCAGACAGCGTGTGATGGGTAGTACTGAGATCGTGCTTCAGACGACTGAGCAGATACGTCAGGTCAGGCAGAGGTTATTGACCGTTCAAAGTCGTCAGAAGAGTTATGCAGACAGGCGCCGGTCCGAACTCGAGTTCCAGGTCGGCGACATTGTACTCCTGAAGGTCTCTCCTTGGAAAGGAGTGATCTGATTCAGGAAGAGGGGCAAGTTGGGGCCCCGATATATCGGTCCTTTTCGGGTAATCGCGAGTGTAGGCAGGGTAACCTACCGGTTGGAGCTACCTGCAGAGCTTGGTCAGATCCATGACACTTTCCATGTGTTGCAGCTGCGAAAGTGTATAGCTGATGAGTCGGTAGTGGTTCCATTAGAGGATATTCAGGTGGATGTGGGCCTGAACTACGTTGAGAGACCGGTGGCTATTCGGTATCGAAAGATCAAGGTTCTGAGGAACAAAGAGGTGTCTCTGGTGCATGTCTAGTGGCAACACCGGAAGGGTTCAGAGCTTCCTTGGGAGCCGGAGCGCGAGATGCGTGAGCAGCATCCAAAGTTGTTTCCAGAGTGAGACTTCGAGGGCGAACTCTGATTCTAGTGGGGGAGAATTGTAACATCCTGATTTCCCAGGTATATTATTTTGTTTAATTATTTTGGAGTTTGAGGAGGAACTCGGTGAGTTGGAGCCAAGACTCGTCGAGTAGGGTCGCGAATGTTCATCTGGGTTCACGTCTGGACTCGACGAGTCCATTAGTGGACTCGTTGAGTCCACGCTGTTTAATAAAACGCGAATTCCCCGGGTTTGGAGCCTATTTATGGGCACTTATAGCCTTCCATTATATTGCGGCTATCAGTCCCTTGAGAGAACCCTTAGTGAGCTAAATCGTTGTGAGAGAGAAGAAGTCACTTTTTGATCCTTGAACCCTTGGTTTAGCAAGAAGAAGGTGACAAGAGCAAAGAGGAGGTGTGATTCAAGCAGTCCCAGAGTTCAAAGACTTCATTTTGAGGTAATAGTTCGAACCTCCTTCAGTTTTGGTGTTGATCATTAGATTTCGGGTTTTCTAACCCCTTCAGAGAGTGATTATGTGGAGCAAATGGTCCCTCTTCGAGTTTGTGCCTTGGATCCGGACTCAAAGAGGTCCAGAGACCTTGACCCTTGGAGTTGTATGGACCAGTTTGGGGTTATTGGCCTTAGGTTGCCATCGTTGGGACTAAATCTCCTTTTGATGTCTTGTGGTGGTTATACAAGCGTCAAGTTTCGAACTTTACGTGACAATCATGCTTGGGGAGGCCAGATCTATGGGTTGGGGAAACAGATCTGACCTCAGGAGGTCAATAGAGTTTGTGCATGGCATGAACTCGCCGAGATTTTCTTGAGACTCGGCGAGTAGGGTTAGGGTTTCACGTAATTTGCTCAGTGAATAGACTTGCCGAGTTGGGGAATGAGTCAGTGAGTCTGGAGGGGGTTAGAGGACTAGAGTTCAAGGCGGTACTCGCCGAGTTGTTCTTGATACTCGGCGAGTTGAGTCGGGGTGGCCCCGCAATTCCTGTCTGGCATGACTCGTCTGGCATAGGGGGGGACTCGGCGTGTCAAGTGGGACAAAGAGTTAGAGGACATGTGTGAACTCGCCGAGTCACCAGGGTGCACTCGGCGAGTAGGGTCAAAGTGTGACCGTTGACTTTTAGAGTTTGGTCATCGATGGAGTCCTTGTGACAAGAGGGGAGTAAAATAGTCTTTTACCCTTCTGAGGGTGCCAATGACAGGTTGAGTCTAGTCTCGAGAGTTATATTTATAAGAGTATTTATTTATGTGAATAGGCGGAGGCTAGGCAATATTTTCCATCGAGTCAGAGATTTACCGAGACGCCTGAGGTGAGTCTTCTCACTATATTTTACCTAGTGTGGTAGTAGAGTTATGTGACAGAGTACTATAGAGTCATATGCCAGTTTATTTGCATGTTATTGATGTGTTGTGATTTATTGTGATATGTGATATGCATGATTCAGAGTTACAGAGTTGGGACTTTCGGGTCCCTAGAGTTAGGGCCAGAGGGCTCACAGAGAGTTGGGGCTGGAGGGCCCCACTGTGACACATTGACCAGAGGGTCGACAGAGTTTCAGCCTCGAGTGGCTATTATGTGTTAGAGTGGTATTTTGGGGAACTCACTAAGCTTATGCTTACAGTGTTACGTGTTATGTGTTTCAGGTACTAGTGATGACCGCGGGAAGGCGCTGGCTTGATTCGTACACACACACGGGGTTTTATGTATTTTGATCTTGGGAGATATTTTGTGAAACAAAGACATGATACTATGACATTTTATGAATGAATGAGTTGTAAAAATGTGTTTGAAAATGCGAAAAATTGTTTTAATTTTTACGGTGTTACATAAAAATCACTCGATCTATATTTCGAGTTTTTAGTTGTCTACTGTTATTCTGAAACTTAAAAAAATCATAACTTCCTCACACGAAGTCAGATTGGACGTTCTTTTTATGTATTTTTACGGTTTAACGTATTCTACGACTCATATTTAGATACCTAAGGCTAAAAAGTATTTTATTGAAATTTCGCTTTTTACGCTTAACAATTTTTTACCGGTATTGTCGCGGATCTTCGATCGGTCATAACTTCTTCGTTATAACTCGGATTTTAGTGTTCTTTATGCTTTTGGAAACCTAGTTATGATCTCTAACGCTTTATTTATCACAATCAAGATTATTAAACAAGTTATTTTTGACCTAAATTTGACTGGTGTTACATTATCCCCTATTAGAGAGAATTTTGTCCCGATATTCACATTTTGAATGAGACATCAATGGTTGAGGAAAGGTGAGTGTTATTTGATCTTCTTGTTCTCTAGTGAATCCAGATCCTAGCGTGGGTGTTCCAACGGACCTTCATTATTCCGTCTATTGTTTTGATCAATACAGTTCGTGTGGATTGGGCTTACTTGTCTGCATTCTCTTGATTTTCCCTATCTATATCCTCTTGTTGGTTCCTTTACGAAGTGTAATTCTTATTTAATTTGACTTTATTGAGTGGAATTTCTAAAATCTCATCGGTTGGATGTTGTTTCAAATCGGGCGTGAAAAATAGGTTGTATATTACCAAATTCTTGTGGCCGTTTGGGTTTATAGATCAATGGTCAATCCCGCTTGTCTCTAGTTGCTCGTGGATCCAAATGGTCTTCGTTTTATGATCCTTGGATTGATGAAGGTGTTTTTGGTCACTTGGCCCTTTTGTCTATTTGTAGGTCCTAGCTTTAATACAACCTAATTGTGATTTGCTCAAGTGTTCATATAGTGCTCCGTTCGAAGTGGGATTGGCATCGGGGGTAGGTATTATTTGGAAGAGGACTCGACCGTTGATGGGTGAGCGTCTTATACCTTGACAAAATGTATTACAAGGACATGATCCATACTATCTAACGTCTGAATGTTTTTCTTATTCCGATTGTTCGTTTAGGGATGGTAAGCTATATATGCCTCTCTGCGCATTCACTTGGTAATGATTGGTTAACTGTATTTGTCTAAATCTCTATATTTGAACTTGTATTGCCATACTAGTGGCATTCCTAAATAGTCTACTAGGGATACTTCGAAATAGTTATGGAAGGTATGGTATACTTCGCATAAGTACTTCTGAATTTTGAAATGGAAGTTGATTCGGAAGTTTGTGTCGGGTTTGTCGTTACAGATTGAAAGGGTTTTGTTAGCTATTTAATTAGGGTGAAGGGCCTTTTGTAACACAGGAAATATGTATGGTGAGGACCACATTAATCCATGTCGAAAAATGACATCGCAACTTCTTAATGAATCATGCGTTAAGTCGATTAAAAAAACGTTTGTTAGAGCGATAGTCCTTTCTATGTATACCCTCTAGTGTTTTCTATATGAACTTTATAGTGTTTTCAGTTTTATCATTGATATTACTACTGCAAATGATTCGTACCGCAGTATGCGAGTACTAGCAGTAAGAGTGTTCTGATAAATTGTGATGATATTTCATGGTATGATCCCTATAAGCTCTCTCTACAATCTCTTGGTGTATACAAGTCATGCATAATTAAGATTGATAAGACTGTTGACTGAGTGACTCTGCCCTATATCCCCAACCAGACAAGGAACAAGGAATGAGGTGGAATCACTCACTCTAGGCCTGTAGAAATTTTATTTACAAATGACTCTGATGCACACGCTGAATCATTATAACTTACCTACAAGGATCCTTAGTGAAAGTTGTGATTTCGTTCGAATGAAAGAGTAACCTAAAATTAATTGGAAACAATTTTAGTTAAAATCGATGTAGAGTTATTGTTGTTTGGAACATACCAAAATTCTTAGTAGCGTTCCTTTTTGTTCCTTCATGTCTTGTTGTTTAAACTCCTCCTACTCCTCCATCATTCCTCTCTGTTGGACAATATTGCTTGAAATGTCCGGTTTCACCACTTGCATAGCAATTTCGTCTCACTCTAACATTGGTGGTTGAGGTGATGTATTGGGCTGGAGTCCTACAATGGTTGACAGTGTGTCCTTTCTTATTGCATCTTTCGCAATACATCTCTTGGCGGACTCCATTATGATGGTAGTTACACTTGTTGTAGTGTGGATGGTTCCCATGATATGGTGTTTTCATGGTTGAGGTAGTAGGTCAGTAGGGGTATGGATTACCATCGCCGGCTGCCTTTTGGCGGTTCTTGGAGTTGAACAGCCCTTTCTCTTGTTCTAGGGTTTTTGCTTCATGTTCTTAGGTTTGCTTTTTGGGGAGTTCTGTCACACCCCCAAACTAGAACGGCGGAATATTTCGGGGGTGGAGGACGTCATGTCAAGTATCATAACAAATGAATAGTAAAGAAAGTACACACCACCATAATATAAATATATTTGAAAAGTTTACATGATTGTATGTTTTACATGCTTGCAAAAGAAATCAAATACAATATGGTGATCCAAATTATCTTACTAACGCCAACGCGTTAGTCTTCAAAAGTAGTTGCTACCTGGTTTAGCGTTTTCCTGAGAATACAAGTTATTTCACAGAAAAAGTGTCAACAATAAAGTTGGTGAGTTCATAAGTAGTGTTTTGAGAAAATGAATACCATTTGAAAGTTCGTGTATGTTTTCCAGAAAATCCCTTATTTTCTATTAAATGTATGAGATGAGTATGAAAGATCATTGTATAAACTATACGTATTTGAAACAGGAAAATCCCTTATTTTCCTAAAAGTGAAATGTAGTCTCAAATGACTAAGACTATAAGTTGTACGTAGCTATGACATGCTTAAAAAATGATGTATAGTCTTATTATGAAACAAAACCATAAGAAGATCGTATTTGTAAATGAAAAGTGACCGTAATAGTCACTTTCTCCGTGAAAACATAATACCATAATAATTGTCTATCCAGTGAGTTTTTATAACCGTACTATCATAGTTTTCCTATAGCGACGTTCTTCAAGCGTCGAAATGAAATGACACTTGTCACCCCGGGGACTGTAGCTAGCAGTCAGGGTGGGGGATCATTAGTCCCGTATTGTCACACCCCGAAAACCGAAGGCGGAAACATTTCCGGGGTTGACTCCACGTTGAGTATCAAATCCAATGTACGTAGTAAGTAAAGTAAATCAACCATTACATTACATACATGAAAGTTTTACATTCGTTTCAAAAGCATAAGTTATACAAGTGATACATATCATATATAAACAACACGAAACGAGTCTTCTACGCACTTCTTCTTCACCAAAAGAGATCGTCGGGTACCTGTCTAATGCGAACCTGAGAATACAAGCGGTTTGAAAATCAGCATAAAGTTGGTGAGTTCATAAGCGGTTAGTTTTTCTGAAAATGTACGAGTTCCTTTGGTTTCCTGAAAAAGTGTTTATCCAAGAAAATCCCATATTTTCTTATGTAAAGTTAGTTTCCAAATCCTAAAAGTAAAGTAAACGATGTACAATGAAAACATGATTGTTCTTGTGAATTGTAGTTCAGTTATTTAACTTGTTATACTTTTCTAGTTACGTACTACTGTTACTCAGGAAGAACCCCATGTTCTCCGGACTGTGTGTGTGTGTGTGAGTGAACTATTACCAATTGTAATTATGTTTATCGTCCTCCCCAGGAAAACCCCATGTTTTCCTGAATATGTGTGTGTATCTTTACCGATTCTGGTTATGTTCAGTGTTCTCCCCAGGAAAACCCCATGTTCTCCCGACTGTGTGTGTATGTGTATCATTACCGATTCTGGTTATGTTCAGTGTTCTCCCCAGGAAAAACCCCATGTTTTCCTGAATGTGTGTGTATGTGTATGTCTGTCATCCTTGAACGTACAATAGTTTTATTACGTACATAAAAATAATAAATACTCGTTAAGTGTTAATAATCCTGATTGCGAGTCCTTAACCATACTCAGACTAGATATGACTCGGAAAAGGGCCAGTACCCTTTTTATGACTTTCGTCACCCTTGAACCTTTCGGTTCGGCTGTAGCTAGCAGCCAGGTGTGGGATTGTCAGTCCCGTATAGATCTATACACTCAAGCCACGCTCTCCTACATTCGGAGATTCTGGTTACATGGGTAGTCCTCCACTCTCGTGCCACGGGACGTGTTACCAAGGACGTGTCTCCAATCTTTAAGATTACTCATCACTTCTCGCCTAGGGAAGTAGTATCTACGACTAACTAAGTTCTAACGTGCCTGTCCTTTACACTCGAGCCTAGGTGTTTTATTAAGGACATTACACTCGAGCCTAGGTGTTGTCTAATGATGACTGTCCTTTACACTCGATCCTAGGTGTATTATTAAGGACTTTACGAATGATATACGTTATCTTATGATGATTGTCCTTTACACTCGATCCTAGGAGTATTATTAAGGACATTACAATTGATTTGTGTATTATGATGGTATTTATCTATCACACTCGAGCCTAGGTGTATTGTTAAGGACATACAGATGTTTTATGTTTTCTGATGGTTTCTGTCTTTTACACTCGAACCTTAGTGTTTTATGACAGACATTACAATGGTTTATGTGTTCTATCAGTTTAAGTGTGAACAATCAAACGTAAAGTATACAATATAACAGTGTATAATAAGAATTGAAAATCGGGTTAAAACAAACAACTCTGCAAGTTAAAAATAGTTTGTTAAAAGGTTTTAAATTCTTAAAAATATACAATTATGAAACCATTTAACTGAAATCGTAAGTTTAAGTACAAGATATTCTTGTACTTTTGCTTGTATTCCCCCCCCCCTGAAAACATTGAAAAACCATTTAAAAAGGGTAGGGGTATGAACTCACCGGACGCGGAAATGTGTCGATTTCAGATGCTAAACGTCGAATCGAGGCCTGATAACATGCGAGGTTCCTATGTAAAATGAAATGGCATACAAATATATCTAATTAGATTCATAAACTCTAATTAGATATGAAGTTACACTCCAACGAACGAAAACACCTCAAAACGGGTGTTTGGAGTGACCCGGGTGACATCTACGGACGTGTATTGATGCGAGGGACTTGGGATTTGAGTTTACTCTTCAAGAGTAAACACCCTAATGAAGTTTGCGGCCATATACCCCTATATACATGAGTTCACGGCCATGAACTCATGTTTGGGTGGTTTTGAGTGCTAAAATTGATTAAATAGACAAGGGAATGTTGGAATGGATTTTTCTAATGCCATGGATTTAATTGAATCAACATATACATCACGTTTGAGAGTTCACGGCTTTAAACTTGGAGTTTACGGCCGTAAACTCTCCCATGCTCAAACCATATTTAATTTGTGATGCTTAGGACAATCACATGTGATTCTAGTTAATTTTCCAAGGCTTGGGGTGAATTTAGGGCATCAAACAACATATAATTAGGAGTTTACGGCCCTGGAGCATGTTCTATGGCCGTAAACTCTCATATGTGAGGTTTTTTTATGTTTAAGGTCCCTAACTATTTTTGGTTGGTTCTATGATTTATTCCAAGGCTTTTGGTGGTGTTGGATGGCTTTCTAACACATTGGAAATGAGTTTACACCCATTTTTGAGGAGTTTACGGCCCAAGCACATGCCTTGGCCGTAAACTCATACAAATCCCTCAAAATTCATGTTTGAAGTGTTCTAAGTCCATTACCAAATTTCTAAAAGTCATATCTAGGTCTAGTTTGAGTCATGGAAGAGTTTAAGAGCTTAAAAACCCTTTAAATATGGGTTTACGGCCTAAGCACCTTCCTAGGCCGTAAACTCATATACAAGGCTCTAAATCATGAATGAATCTCGAATTTGAAGGTCCAATATGATACACAATGAGTATAGGAAGATACCTTGAAGATTTGAAGCCTTAAACTTGAGATTTGGACCTTTAAATCTAGTTTGAGGAGAGAGGTTGGAGTGATAGTTGTAGAATGAAGCAAAAGCTTCAAAATGAAGACTTGGATCACTTTAAATAGTGTCTAAGTTCGGGACACGGTAAAATTTTACCCGATACCGGCGTTAGACGGGGCTTTTGGTCGCACCCGGCCAATTTGTCGTAACCCGATATGGTTGATTCTAGAAATGGTCTGATCATTAATACGAGGTGTTAGAATGAGTTCTAAGGGTATTAAGACACTCATTAAGTCATAAAATAAAATAATCAATAATGACTTAATAAAATGCTGAAATCGGAAACGAAATCGGAAACGGCGATTGGATGATCGGAACGAGTCGCGAAAAGGGTTACATTTAGGGATATGAATTTCGGGTTGTTACATTATCCCCCCGTTAGAGGGAATTTCGTCCCAAAATTCAAAGATTCGAACACAGATCACGAAGTGAAAAGAGATATGAGGATGAATCTACTGCTTCAGGTCTTCAAGCTCCTAAGTGGAATCGGGTCTCCGCTCGACATTCCAGCAAACCCTCACTGTCAGGATGTGGCTTTGTTACGCATGGTTAACCTCTCAATCCACGATCTCAATTGATTCATCCATGAAGGTTCGGATTTTCATTGGTTTTGACCTCGTCAAAGGGTGACTAAGGTTTTCGTCAGGTTAGCACTTCTCACAAAAAAAAATGATGTGGAATACCGGATGCTCGCTGCTGAGTTTCCTGAAGATAGCTCGGAGAGGGATATGGAATCGATTCCTAACAAGGATCTCGAAGAGTCTAAGGTTCCACAAGTTAAGTTTTCCGCACTTCCCGAGGCGTACTATGTCTTTCCAGAGTAAGACCTCCAACAAGTGAGTACATTTTCACATGGCAGAGTAACTAAGGGTCCGATGGTTCTAAGGGAAACTTCTACATGAGTCTATGATTATAGTCGGTGGAACCCAAGAATCGACAGGTTTCCATGGGTGTTCCCGGTGTCGACTAATTCTTTATTGCCTTTGCCTTTGGAAGGGTTTACGAGTATGACTGCTTTGCTTATCTACGGACCAAGAAAATGGTTCGACCGAAGGGCGCCACTACTACCTCGTAGTGATCGCATCAAGCCCTGATTGCTGACTTGCACACATCGTGCTCACTGAGGTTTGGCTACGAGAAAATTCCTGGGATTAGGTCGATGCGAGACTGGACTATGCGTTCGGAAAGAATTTTCAGGAATTCTTTGGAAACAGTATCGGGGAAAGAATCATGGACTTCTCGTTTCTCGATGATCACTCGGACGAGAGATACATGGGAAGACTTTTTAAGCTTTGATGTACGAAGATCCTGAAGGTCGAGTCGGAGGAAGGTTAGAACGAATGGCTTTCTCGCAACTAGGAAAGACAGCATGAATGAGGCTCAGTCGTTACATGCTAAAGGTGACATCAAAGCATTTCATAAAAAGTTTGCCAATAGGTCGAATGGAAAGAATAATCGCTCGGATTAAGAATACAATCTACGGATACGACACAAGCGTTCTCGTTCTCACGTGATAACCATCTCGAAGGTATACATTTTCGGTTACTCTCAAACGACGGGGTTAGAAGATGTTCCAATGGATGGTTAACGAATCGCTTTCGGTGCTAGAATCGAAAAGAATCACAAGCATATAAATTTAACAAGGGGAAATATACATGTGGCAACGGTGGGATCGGTGGCTGTCTCCTCTTGTCTTATCGCTAGAACTCTTCCGGTGTTGCCAGGTGTTACTGTTTTGGGGCAGTTTCGCTTAAGATGCCCAACTTCTCCACAACCATAGCAGGCCCGACCAATGCCCACTTCGGAAGTTTGACTCGTTGATTGGGTTGGTGTCTTACAGTTTTTCGCCATGTGACCCTTTATGCCACATTTGTTGCAAATTACCTCTATACATGGACCGGAAGGAAGATGATGATAATTGCACTTGCCACAACTAGGAAGGGTCCCAGCATACCTATTAGCAGGTTTTCGGGTTGAGGATCCATCAACAAAAACAGTTGCAGGGGAAGTGACAACTTGAACTGCCACCGTTTGCTGTCTCTTCGAAGACTCGTGCGATGCCTGAATTTTCTCTTTCTTCCCAAATTTTCTTTTCTCACCACTCCTCACTGTCGGCTCAGGAGTGGTAGCAGCCTCCTCAAGGTCTTCGCTATGATCGACTAGGATCTGTGCTAAGAGTTTGGCGCTGTCGTATGTATCCGGCCTTGTGGCTATGACGTTTCCTTTCATTGGCTGGGTCAGCCCCCAGATGAATCTTTCTATCTTCTTACTCTCTGGGGTAACCATTCTCGGGCAGAGTAGTGCCAAGTCGTCGAACCTAGAAGTATAAGCAGTGATGTCGGAACCTTTCATCTTCAGGTTCCAAAGTTCATGTTCTAACTTCTGCATTTCGCCCCGATGGCAGTACTAAGCCAGCAGAAGTTCCTTCATGACTTCCCAACCCATGGCGTTGGCTATAGGTAAGGTTAGGGATTTGACTCGGCCATTCCACCAAGTCAAGGCTTTGTCGATAAAGGTGCAAGCGGCAAACTTCACCTTGTCTGAATTTGAACAGGCGCAAATTTCAAAGATGGATTCGATCTTCTTGAACCATCAGGTGAGGGAAATGACACCTCCAGTGCCATCAAAGGATGTGGGTTTGGCGTTCATGAAATCCTTATAGGAACCCTCTTTCCGGTGTCCCTGACTGCTTTCTTGGTTTTGGGTTTCGGTATCACCTCCCGAACCACCGGAACCACAAGAGTTCCGTTGAGACATGGCAGCTGCTACCGCGACTGTAACAGCTGCCTGGAATACTACTGGATCAATTTGGGGAGGAGGTGGTGGCGGAGGGTTGTTGGTCTTGGAGCTGGGTCTCTTTCTTGGAGGCATCTTGATCTAATAAGATCAAGGAAGAGAGGATGATAAGTCCTCTGAATTGAATCAAGAGATATGACAGATATATGTTGAATAAGCGATAAAGCAGGATAGATTTATCAAGACATGAAAATTATCGCTAAGAGGATGATCAAAGAACAATGTATGAACGAGGATTTCTACCAAGGATTGGCTCGAGAAATACTCCCATAGTATTTCATGATTCGTTACGACACTAGCTCGATGTTTGTGGTATTAGGGTAAGTTTAAGGCATGCCGCATACCACAGTCACTCCTATGCACATGTTGGCCGTGTCTCGAATGAATATAGTTGGACAGGCTATATTGATCCTAGACACGACTACATAACTGCCCAGGTTTAACCACAGCGTACAACACCCATTTACTTATGTTCTGCTCTATTTGTAGTTACGGATCTCGACGGTTCGGTATACTTATATACTTTTGAAAATACTTATATTTTGAAGGATACTTTTAGTTCAGAGCACTTAGGCCCCTTAATGTTTATAGTTTTATACCATGTAAGGTTTGGTATACTTCATTCACTATAAACAAGGGCTCTGATACCAATCTGTCACACCCCGAAAACCAAACGCGGAAACATTTCCGGGGTTGACTCCACGTTGAGTATCAAATCCAATGTACATAGTAAGTAAAGTAAATCAACCATTACATTGCATATATGAAAGTTTTACATTCGTTTCAAAAGCATAAGTTATACAAGTGATACATATCATATATAAACAACACGAAACGAGTCTTCTACGCACTTCTTCTTCACCAAAAGAGATCGTCGGGTACCTGTCTAATGTGAACCTGAGAATACAAGCGGTTTGAAAATCAGCATAAAGCTGGTGAGTTCATAAGCGGTTAGTTTTTATAAAAATGTACAAGATCCTTTGGTTTCCTGAAAAAGTGTTTATCCAAGAAAATCCCATATTTTCTTATGTAAAGTTAGTTTCCAAATCCGAAAAGTAAAGTAAACGATGTACAATGAAAACATGATTGTTCTTGTGAATTGTAGTTCAGTTATTTAACTTGTTATACTTTTCTAGTTACGTACTACTGTTACTCAGGAAGAACCCCATGTTCTCCGGACTGTGTGTGTGTGTGAACTATTACCAATTGTAATTATGTTTAGTATCCTCCCCAGGAAAACCCCATGTTTTCTTGAATATGTGTGTGTATCTTTACCGATTCTGGTTATGTTCAGTGTTCTCCCCAGGAAAACCCCATGTTCTCCCGACTGTGTGTGTATGTGTATCAGTACCGATTCTGGTTATGTTCAGTGTTCTCCCCAGGAAAAACCCCATGTTTTCCTGAATGTGTGTGTATGTGTATGTCTGTCATCCTTGAACGTACATTAGTTTTATTACGTACATAAAACTAATAAATACTCGTTAAGTGTTAATAATCCTGATTGCGAGTCCTTAACCATACTCAGACTAGATATGACTCGGACAAGGGCCAGTATCCTTTTTATGACTTTCGTCACCCTTGAACCTTTCGGTTCGGCTGTAGCTAGCAGCCAGGTGTGGGATTGTCAGTCCCGTATAGATCTATACACTCAAGCCACGCTCTCCTACATTCGGAGATTCTGGTTACATGGGTAGTCCTCCACTCTCGTGCCACGGGACGTGTTACCAAGGACGTGTCTCCAATCTTTAAGATTACTCATCACTTCTCGCCTAGGGAAGTAGTATCTACGACTAACTAAGTTCTAACGTGCCTGTCCTTTACACTCGAGCCTAGGTGTTTTATTAAGGACATTACACTCGAGCCTAGGTGTTGTCTAATGATGACTGTCCTTTACACTCGATCCTAGGTGTATTATTAAGGACGTTACAAATGATATACGTTATCTTATGATGATTGTCCTTTACACTCGATCCTAGGAGTATTATTAAGGACATTACAGTTGATTTGTGTATTATGATGGTATTTATCTATCACACTCGAGCCTAGGTGTATTGTTAAGGACATACAGATGTTTTATGTTTTCTAATGGTTTCTGTCTTTTACACTCGAACCTTAGTGTTTTATGACAGACATTACAATGGTTTATGTGTTCTATCAGTTTAAGTGTGAACAATCAAACGTAAAGTATACAATATAACAGTGTATAATAAGAATTGAAAATCGGATTAAAACAAACAACTCTGCAAGTTAAAAATAGTTTGTTAAAAGGTTTTCAATTCTTAAAAATATACAATTATGAAACCATTTAACTGAAATCGTAAGTTTAAGTACAAGATATTCTTGTACTTTTGCTTGTATTCCCCCCCTGAAAACATTGAAAAACCATTTAAAAAGGGTAGGGGTATGAACTCACCGGAAGCGGAAATGTGTTGATTTCGGATGCTAAACGTCGAATCGAGGCCTGATAACACGCGAGGTTCCTATGTAAAATGAAATGGCATAAAAATATATCTAATTAGATTCATAAACTCTAATTAGATATGAAGTTACACTCCAACGAACAAAAACACCTCAAAACGGGTGTTTGGAGTGACCCGGGTGACATCTACGAACGTGTATTGATGCGAAGGACTTGGGATTTGAGTTTACTCTTCAAGAGTAAACACCCTAATGAAGTTTGTGGCCATATACCCCTATATACATGAGTTCACGGCCATGAACTCATGTTTGGGTGGTTTTGAGTGCTAAAATGGCTTAAATAGACAAGGGAATGTTGGAATGGATTTTTCTAATGCCATGGATTTAATTGAATCAACATATACATCACATTTGAGAGTTCACGGCTATAAACTTGGAGTTTACGGCCGTAAACTCTCCCATGCTCAAACCATATTTAATTTGTGATGCTTAGGACAATCACATGTGATTCTAGTTAATTTTCCAAGGCTTGGGGTGAATTTAGGGCATCAAACAACATATAATTAGGAGTTTACGGCCCTGGAGCATGTTCTATGGCCGTAAACTCTCATATGTGAGGTTTTTTATGTTTAAGGTCCCTAACTATTTTTGGTTGGTTCTATGATTTATTCCAAGGCTTTTGGTGGTGTTGGATGGCTTTCTAACACATTGGAAATGAGTTTACACCCATTTTTGAGGAGTTTATGGCCCAAGCACATGCCTTGGCCGTAAACTCATACAAATCCCTCAAAATTCATGTTTAAAGTGTTCTAAGTCCATTACCAAATTTCTAAAAGTCATATATAAGTCTAGTTTGAGTCATGGAAGGGTTTAAGAGCTTAAAAACCCTTTAAATATGGGTTTACGGCCTAAGCACCTTCCTGGGCCGTAAACTCATATACAAGGCTCTAAATCATGAATGAATCTCGAATTTGAAGGTCCAATATGATACACAATGAGTATAGGAAGATACCTTGAAGATTTGAAGCCTTAAACTTGAGATTTGAACCTTTAAATCTAGTTTGAGGAGAGAGGTTGGAGTGATAGTTGTAGAATGAAGCAAAAGCTTCAAAATGAAGACTTGGATCACTTTAAATAGTGTCCAAGTTCGGGACACGGTAAAATTTTACCCGATACCGGCGTTAGACGGGGCTTTTGGTCGCACCCGGCCAATTTGCCGTAACCCGATATGGTTGATTCTAGAAATGTTCCGATGATTAATACGAGGTGTTAGAATGAGTTCTAAGGGTATTAAGACACTCATTAAGTCCTAAAATAAAATAATCAATAATGACTTAATAAAATGCCGAAATCGGAAACGAAATCGGAAACGTCGATTGGATGATCGGAACGAGTCGCGAAAAAGGTTACATTTAGGGATATGAATTTCGGGTTGTTACATGTATAGATCTATACACACTTGTCACATTCTCCGGAAGGTATAATGAAGATGAATGTCTCACAGATTCTCAATTAAGTCCCGTATTAAAATGAATAATGTTGTTTCTGAAATGATTATCCTTTTTCACAATGTTAACAATGGAATAATAAAAGTGGATGTTCTTGTATGTATAAAAGTGGTATACTGAAAAATAGTTACCCTTAATATGATGCAAACCTATAAATAACCTTATAGTATTTATAATCATCTTTTATTCTGAGAGGGTAAAGTAAGGTAAGATGTTATAAATGTTAACAGATCCATATGATAGTTATTAAAAACAATCTGAAATGTATAATGAAAAATAGATGTTTTCACACAAGATTAACCGTATGTCTTACTTGTATTCTCCCTCATAAGGTGTTAAAAGCATTTAAAAAGTATTTAAAAGCGTAGAAATAGGGTTATGATCTCACTTGGTAGTTTGAAGAATGTGAGAAAAAAATTGAGCAGAACTTCGACTGGTGAAAGCTGATTTCTTAGGATTCTCAGGAATCTCAGGAGCGTAAAACTTCCTTCCAAACTTGGATATGAAAACTGGGACTTTGGGATGGCTCCGAGGGTTTAAACGCAGAGCTTCGACACGAGAAAGGGAAGAAGTGAGCAAATATGCCCGGAACCCTCACACCCCTTTTATAGGAGGCTAAACCGCCTCGGTACGCTGGGCGTACGGGGTTATGTGGGGCGTAACGGACATCACTGCATATGAACTTCGGATGGGAGGGCTTCTGTCCGATGGGAGAGCCTGTTGGCTGATGAGACGAGCCTCTTATCCTCTGGTACGCGGGGCGTAATGAGATTTTTCCAACTTCTAAATTGTGCAACTTTTACTTACAAGCTCCGGTTTTCGCGTTCTTTATATCCACACGTAGGTGAGAATGTACTATACGACTTTCATTTAGACTCCGTCTGCTAGTTTTGACTTTATTTTTAATTATATAGTTTTAACATGCCGAGACACGAAAAGTCCGTTAAAAATCCATAACTTCTTCATCCGACGTTCATTTTCGTCAGACTTTTCACCATTGTGCTACTAATGTTGAGGACTTTGTTTATCGTTTAGGTTGTTTCGGCTAAAAATCTCTCGATCTCTATTTCGAGTTTTTAGCTGTCTACTGCTATGTCCGAAACTTAGAAAAATCATAACTTTCTCATACGAAGTCATATTTTGACGTTCTTTTAATGTACGTTCACGGTTTAGTATAATGTATGAGTGTCGTTTACATACCTAAGGCCAAAAAGTATTTTATTGAGATTTCGCGTTTTAGGCTTAACAACGCTTTACTGGTATTGTTACGGATCTTCGATTGGTCATAACTTCTTCGTTATAACTCGGATTTTATGGTTCTTTATATTTTTTTGGAAACCTTGATACTATATCTACCACTTAGTGTACTCAAACAGAACTTTTTGAACATTTCATTTTTGACGCAATTTTATTAATTAACCAAGATATTACAATAGTAGACTTCCAGTCGTTACATTGACCTGAAATATCGGGTTGTTACATCATTCCCCCGTTAGAGGGAATTTCGTCCTGAAATTAATTTCAAAGCAAAAATTTTATGAACTAAGGAAAAGATGCGGGTACTTTTGTTGCATCTGATCTTATCGCTCCCAAGTGAACTCAGGTCCTCACTTAGCATTCCATCGAACCTTCACTATTGGTATGCGACTCTGTTTAGTTCGTTTGATTTCCCTATCCATGATCTCGACGGGTTCCTCTAAAATGTTAAGATTTTCATTCAGCTCGATTTCCTTGAGTGGAATTACAAGAGTTTCGTCGGATAGACACTTCTTCAGGTTAGACATGTGAAACACCAGATGTACTTTGTTAAGTTTGATTGGAAGTTGAAGTCTATAAGCTACTGGACCAATCCTTGCAGTAATTTCGAAGGGTCCAATGTACCTTGGGTTTAGCTTTCCATGTTTCCCGAAGCGTATCATGCCATTCCATGGTGAGACCTTCAGTAAAACGCGGTCCCCAACCTGAAATTCCAAGGGTTTTCGTCTTTTTTCGGCATAGCTCTTTTGTCTATCTCGTGAGGCTTTCAGTCGCTCTCAAATTTGAACGATCTTTTCCGTCATTTCCCTTATGATTTCAGGGCCAGTGAGAGTACTATCAGGGACTAGACCTTTCGCCAACTGTGTATCGCCCACCTCCGCCCAGCGCATAGGTGACAGGCTTCGAATGGAGCAGTCTTGATGCTAGTTTGATAACTGTTGTTATAAGAGAACTCCACCAATGGAAAGTGGACGTCCCATGCTTTACCGAAGTCGATTACACATGCTTGTAACATGTCTTCTAGTGTTTAGATTGTTCCCTCACTCTGTCCGTCAGTTTGTGGGTGATAGGCTGTACTCATGTCGAGCCTAGTACCCAAGGCTTTCTGCAGTGTCTGCCAGAACCTTAAAGTGAATCTACTGTCTCGGTCCGAGATGATAGATATTGGTACTCTATAAAGTCACACGATCTCTCGGATGTAGGTTCTTGTTAGTTTCTCCATCGTATCGGTCTCCTTGATAGGCAAGAAGTGGGCAGATTTGGTTAACCTGCCGACGATCACCCAAATGGTATCGTGATCACCTTGCGTCTTGGGTAGTTTGGTTATCAAGTCCATGGAAATCTGCTCCCACTTCCACTCAGGTATTTCGGGCTGACGGAGTAGACCTGAGGGCTTCTAATGTTCTACTTTGATCTTGGCGCAAGTCAAGCAGTTGCCCACCCAGGTAGCAATTTCTACTTTCATGTTTGGCCACCAGTAGAGTTGCTTGAGATCCAGGTACATCTTATCTAAACCTGGGTGCACGGAGTATGGGGTCTTGTGTGCTTCGTCCATAACCATTTCTCTAAACCCACCGAACTTCGGTGTCCAGATTCGGTTCATGAGACAACGAACTCCGCCACTCTTTATCTCAAAATTCTTGTCCATTCCTCTAAGTGCTTCACCTGCCATGTTTTCGGGTTTCAAGGCTTCCAATTGAGCTCCCTTGATTTGTGTTGACAGATGTGAATGCATTGGCATGGTTAATGACTTAACTCTTCAACCAGAGTACTCCTTACGACTAAGGGCATCTGCCACCGCATTGGCTTTTCCCGGATGATAACGAATCTCGCATTTGTAGTCGTTGAGTAGCTCAACCCATCGTATTTGCCTCGTGTTGGAAATTAGTGGATTTGTGGTTGTGTCGTTGAGGAAACGCCTTAAATGTCTATAGGTAGACAACTTTTATACTTGGAGGTTCTTAAATAATAAAATGGGGTAAGTCTTTAGCAATGGTTATAAACCGAGTGTCGTTCGAATTAAGTCAGCTTACGTCGGTGGGTATCATGTTCCAACTTTCGGAAAGGTTTGTACACAATTCATAACTGAGGTATATATTCAATGACCTTATGAATTTTTAATAATAATCTTCTTTTTTTATTAAAAAAAATAATAATGAGGTTTCGTGATTCTATTTACTTTTATTAGTTGTGCCAGAAAATTTGAATAACCTAACACATAAATTGAGTGGTGAAATTACTAAATTGCTAGGTTTATATTAGTTAGAGTGACATATAAAGTGTTCTGCTACTTCGTAAGCCTCGTTGATGGTTTTCTTAGTTCTCCACCATTGTTATGATTGCCCTAGTTTAAGTTGTAAAGATTTGTTATCCTATGGTGACTATCTATTTCTCTAAAGGGTGTAGATGATTGTTTTCTGATGTACTTGTGGGTATGATATCCATATGGTGTCTCTTATTTTCCATAGATTTGTTATCATATGTATGTCTTTGCGAGACTTCCTCGTCTGTTCCTAATAGGGTAAGGCTCGATAATGTTAACTCTGGTTCCTTTCTTATTGGCTAATCCCATCTCGAAATCTTATTCACGAACCTCTCCTTGTTCTACCCTGACTCTTCTGCTGACTACTGTAGTGGAGTGGCTATATATTATCTATGTTCTTAATGCGAGAATGGGAATGTCTAAAGAATTTATGAGTTTAAAAGAAACTAATCTTTATTTTTCACATAAGTTATTTATTGAGTCTAAAATACTCCTATAGTATTTTAATTGTATGTTCGATTCTATAACTTCTTTATATACATGGTTTGGTAAGTTTTAAGGCTGTTGCAATAACACAATCACTCCTCAACACATGTCGGTCGTATCTCAAATAAATATAGTTGATCAGACTATATTTATCCCAGATATGATTACATAACTGTCCAGGTTTGACCATAGTGCCCAACATCTTCTTGTGATACTTCTTTTAGTGTATGTATATGTATGTATGTATACTTTTATAGGAATACTTATATTTTAAAAGTATACTTTTATTCAGAGCACTTCGGCCCCATTGTATTTATAGTTTTATATCTTTTATGGGTTGATATACTTAGTTCACTATAAACAATGCTCTAATACCAATCTGCCACACCCCCAAACCTGAACGGCAGAAACTTTCGGGGCGGAGGATGTCATGTACAGTATCACAACAAGTGTATAATAGTAATCAAAGTACCAATAACCATTGTATTGATAATATATAATTTCCATTGAGTTCAAAACATTACATGATTTAAATTAAAACTATAGCAAAAGATAAGACGTGATACTACTATGCTCTGTCTTCAAAACACCTGTGAAAGTACCTGTCTACTGTTTAACCTGAGAATACAATTGATTTTGAAAGTGTATCAACATTTAAGTTGGTAAGCTCATAAGCATTTTTGGTGTTTGAAAAGTACGTTCTTTATTCTTAAAGAATGATGCTTTGAAATAAGGAATTATATTTGTTTCCAGAAAGTTGAGTCATAAATCATTTGTTTGTTGAGTAATTGTATTTATCCCAAAAAATCCTATATTTTCCATCAATCGAGTTGTAGTCTAATATAAATCAAAACTAAAAAGTATAAGTATATTACCGTACTTAAATTAATGATATGTAGTTTTATTCGTTTATAAAACTATTCGAAAAGATATGTTTTTACGTAAAATTTCACGTATAGTTGTTTATTCGATTGTTTGTAAAATACTGATGTTTATCTCGGAAAATCCTATATTTTCCCTGAGTTGAGTTGTAGTCTAATATGAATCAAGACCGAAAAGTGTAAGTAATTATTTCATACTTAACTTGAATAACTTGTAGTTTTATATTTAAATAAAGCTAGCTAGATTTGTGTTTACTCTCGAGTCTGAGTATGATAATAATATCCTACTATGATTATTTAATACAAACAACTTATATAAAAGGAACCATAAAGATACTATTCCATAAGATTATTTGAGAAGCATATTACTACGTGCATGAGTCATTCTTTCCACGTGTGAGTTCTTATACCAATGCTAGACGTTTGTACAGATGTTGACATTTGTCACCCCGGGGATTGTAGCTAACAGTCAGGGTGCGGAATCGTCAGTCCCGTATGGATCTATACACAAATTCACGTTCTCCATCCAGGAGAGTCTGGTTATAAGTGCGGACTTTCTTTGGATACTAAACAAAGACATTGTCTCACATATATAGTGCTAACAACGAGTTCACGAGTAATACGATGAAAAGCCTTTTAGTAAATAAAATACAAGTTTTTATTTATCTTTGTTTACTATAAAATAGTGGATCGACTCGTAAATTATACTTAATATAATTTATATGCTTGTTTTCATATCATTTTTCTATTTGAAATGGTAAACCCTTTCATAATATTTAGAAAACATAAAAATAATCGTATTTTTATATAAACGTCGTTTTGTTCTAAAAAGGGGTTAAAAAGGGGTATTGATATTATACGAACTATAACTGTTGTAGTTTAAAATGTATATTATGTCAAAATGATAATCGTGTTATTTTAACATGTGTTGTTTGTAATGTCTGCACATTTGATAATTTTATTGTTTCTGGTAATAATACATAAGGTATAAGAAACATAATCAATGGTTAGTATTTTAACACAAGCTTTCTTATGTTCTACTTGTATTCCTCTCTATAAAACATATAAAAAGTTTGGAAAAGTGTAGGGGTATGAACTCACTTCATAAATGGTGAATCGGGCAACATTTTGTTTCTAGGAATGAGCTTTCTTGACGTAATTGCGAGCTTCTGGTAAAAAACTGGGCTTCACGCGGGCAGAGTTTTGACTGTAAACGATTATTTTCTCGGGAACTTCAGGGAGTCGGGACATGCGTCGGGTGTTAGGGGTGTTACCAGGGTTTCGAGGGGTAAAAAGTGGCTTGAGAGAGGTTTTTAGAGTGATAGGATAAGAGAAAAACCAGACAAACCCGGAGAGTCTCGCATCATATTTATAGGGGTGGGTTGAACCTCGGACGCAGGGCGTACCTGCGAGGAACACTGGGTGTTCCAGAGCGCAGGGCGCTCCTCCTCGTACACACTGCGTTCGGCGACCTTCGTGCGTCATCGTTGACCGAAGCCTCGGACGAGACATGTGATGTGACCAAAGGGCGACATGGACTAACCGAGACGTTGCATTGCGAACGAGGGGCGTTCCCTTCTAACCATCCTCGAAGTGTGTGTCCAGAACTTTAAAAATCTATAACTTCCCCATACGTGTTCCGTTTTTGACATTATTTATATCCATGCGTAGGTGAGAACATACTCTACAACTTTTGTTTAGGCTCCGTTGGCTAGTTTTGAATTTATTTTTAATATTATAATTTTAACAGGCCGGGATAGACAAAGTCCGTTAAAAATTCATAACTCTTCATCCGACGTCCGATCTCATCTGTCTTTTTACTGTTGCACTACTATTCAATTCTCGTGTAGGTTACATCGGCTAAAAATCACTCGATCTATATTTCGAGTTTTTAGTTGTCTACTGCTATTCCGAAACTTAGAAAAATCATAACTTACTCATACGAAGTCAGCTTTGGACGTTCTTTTTATGTATGTTTACGGTTTAATGTATTCTACGACTCATATTTAGATACCTAAGGCTAAAAAGTATTTTATTGAAATTTCGCTTTTTACGCTTAACAGTGTTTTACCGGTATTGTCGTGGATCTTCGATCGGACATAACTTTTTCGTTATAACTCGGATTTTAGTGTTCTTTTTGCTTTTGGAAACCTAGTTATGATCTCTACCACTTTATTTATCACAATCAAGATTATTAAACAAGTTATTTTTGACCTAAATTTGACTGGTGTTACATTATTCTAACCTAAATTCTCTCTATATATAAACACCATAATCTTGTGTGTGTCATCCATCTATCGAATTGATCAATAAAACACAATTACGGAAAGTGAGAAGGAATCATGAAATGTCATCTTCAAGATCAAGGGGATATCGTCTTCTCCAAGTAGTGTTCTTCATTAGTTTTAAGGTTTATTGATTTTTGTTGAATTGATCTTATGATTATGCCCATAAATTCAAGATGTTGTATAGAACATGGTTCAAATTTATGTATGCTTATGTTTGATTCTAGCTAAGTCTTATAAAAATCATCACTGCAATCTGAAAATATATATATATATAGATATATATATATATATATATATATATATATATATATATATATATATATATATATATATATATATATATATATATATATATATATATATATATATATATATATATATATATATAATCAGCAAGTCGAGCACAAAGGGAACATAACTTTTACTGACGTATGTTTGTTCTTGATCACATTAATTAATCTTTTATGTTTACTGTATTTTCTATTTAAAAAGCATCATCAAAGAAGATGAAAATGATCATACGCGAAACGGTCATTAATTATTTCTACAATATCCTTAAGCAAATACAAAGACATCTTCTACTTGGACTTAATTTAACAATATAATTTCACAATACAAGCCTGCAATTCAATCTTTAGAAGTGGTTTAGAGGGTGTTTGGCTTAGCTTTTGAAAGCTAAAAAATCCTTTTTGTAAAAGATGGAAAAGCTATGATTTTTACTTTTCAAAAAGATGACATTTACTCTATTGAAAAAGTTGGAAAAGTCAGGATTATCAAACATCTTTTTGACTTTTAGAAAAAGATAAAAGTTAAAAGTCACTCTAAAAATTAATTCAAACACCTTAGTGAATGAAGCCGCCTGATGTCTATGGGTTATTTGAAGTGGTTTTTTTTTTATTTTTTTTTTTTTATTTTTTTTTATTTTTATACATGTTAACTCATAATACATAAATAACTAGAAATTGTAATTTTGCTACATCAAATAAAATATAAGCATTGAACATCTAGCATGAGATCTATTTATAATTTAATGGCATCTAATTTATTCTATAGTAAATAAATTAATATGAAATTTTGATGGTTTATTATACGGCTAAAAGATAATGTTAATAGTCTTTTATTTAGTTTAATTTTAAAGGAATTACATATGAGATATATTAGAAATATCTATTGACGTTAAACATTTTTCCAGCTCATTTGTGATATATGAGTCATTATGTTCTTTTTCTTGTGAGAATGCACTACTAGAAAAATAGCCTTTTATGACGCGCAAATTACGACACTCATTAATTTATGTTACGAAAACGAGAGTGACATTAAAAAAGTGTCATCTCTTCAGAAAATTTAAGGATTTAGGTCACGCATTATTGCGTGCCTTTAAATTAGTGTCAAAAGAAAAAAAATTAAAAACACGGAGGGCGCCGTACCTTAAATGCGCGCCCTCTATATGTGTCGCTTTATAATTTTAATGAACGCGCGTTCCTTAGTTACAAGCGGGAAAAGAAAAGCCAAAAAATTAGAAAAGCCCGCTACCCTCCCTGCCCTAAGCATTTTCACGCATCTTTCATTCTCCTCACACTGTTGTGCAACTTCTCAATCAAAGATTGAAGGTTACGATTTCATCTCCATCTCCCGACTTCATCATCTCAATCAAGAAAAAGGGCTTCTGATTTCCATTCATCTACTTCATCGTTGCTGTAATTTCACCTTCTTCATCTCTCTGCTGTTATTGAGAATACTTGCCAATAGTTTTCTTATTCCCCACTCGATGTTGAAATTTTCAGAAAAAGCCCTAATTAAGTATTATACACTCAAGTCTCAATATTAGAATCCAAATATTAATTCTCGTTTGTTTCTTATTCCCCACAGATAAAAAGAAAAAGGGGAATTAGAATGACGAAGGTAGCGGGAGTTTTGGTCTGGTGGTCGTGGTTCATCTATCGAGAAAGGAAGATGGGAACGCAAGCAGCCATGGTGGCTCGATGATGGAAATCAATCGAGAAAGGGGAAGCACCTCTGGTGCGGGATCGATTTGACAAAAAGAGAAGGGAGAAGCAGCGACGCTTCTCACCACCATTACCGCCGCCCAAACTCTAACTCCAACTCCAACACCACCGTCACCGCCACCAGCGTCTGATTCCTGCAACGGCGTCTACTTATCCTACACTTACACATCCAGATCCAAGCTCCCACCAAACCGAACATCAAATCAACCCTACCGCTTCGAATCAACCCTCAGAGTCCTCAATAACGCCGACGAAGAGCTTAAATCATGGAGGGTGTTTGTCGATTTTGCTAATGGGTCTGCTACTTTTCCGGGTCCGGTTGGAAACGGCACCGTTTTTGCTGGATTTCCAAGTGCTGATCTCAAGACTGCTATTGAAACTGCTGTAGATGTGAATCAGATGTCGGTTGAGGTCGATTTTGTGGGTACGCAGTTCAGAGTCGACTCGCCCGCTGTTCCTATGCCTTCAAATATTTCTCTAGTGAATGATGGCTTTGTTTGCCCTAGACCTTATATGCAAGGTAAATTTCTCTTTATTTATGCTTTATAACCTTACTATATCTTACCATGGATGAAAAGGATTATGATCAGAGATTGCCCTGTTTAATAATTTTTAAAAACTATCCTTTGACTTCGATGTCTACTATTTGAGTAGATCAGTGGAGCGTTCTTATAGATCTGATCTTGGTTTATATGTGGTCGTATCACTGAATGAACTTACTAATCTGATCTTACTCGAAGTGGGTTATTTTGAATTGCTTGAAATTTGCCATGGTCGAACTTAGTGTGTGCTTGAAACTTACATTACTTTCTTGATTTCAATTGTTTGAACGTTTCTAATCAAGGGTTCTTTGTTACAATCTACTTGAATTTGTTTCTATTTCTTTAAAAAGTTTGAACTTTGTTACCTTCAAGCAATTAATCAGCAAATTCTTTGGTAGTTCCATCTTCCATGAATAGACAATTTTATAGATGTTTGACTTTCTTGAAATGGTTTCTTTTATTAATTGCTTAAAAACTTGTAGGATTGAACTTTTCATTGTGATGTAAATTTACCTAATTTTAACATCTTTAAAATACTATCTTGTTTTTAATTGCTTGACCAATTCATTCAAGGGCTCTTCTTGATTCATTCTTACTTGAATGAAGTCTATAATTGACTTTCTTGAAATGGTTTCTTTTATTAATTGCATAATGTTCCTCCCTCCATTTTGAAGCAAAGTTGTGAAGCTTTCTTGATGCTGGAAAATACGATCTGAAACCCACAGCCCCCTGCATCGATTTGATTGCTTCAGCATCCATGGAATTCAACAAGTTGGTAGTCTTACTTGTTATGATCCACATGTATCCTTCACCCATCATGCCCAACTCTTTTGCCCTGGAAAAAAGATGGGTTGTTAGAGAAGGCTGTGTGTGGACGACAAACACCATGGTTTGCATGGTTTGAAGCTTGTGAAGGTCTTCCCCGACTTGTTCTTTGCTGGCAGAGGTCGAAATTAGGCTAGAGTCCTGCTAGACAAAAGAACATAAACAAATATATAGGTGTTTAGTATATGGTCTCATGATAGCTCGTTGTTGACATTTGATTATTTTAATTATGCTGCCATGGAAGATCAACATTGACTGGAGAAATAAATCCAGGTCAGAGCTCTTGCGAGCTATCAGCATCTATGCCAACCCCTAATGATTGGCTAATTGTAAGCATGGATCAAAAAATGGGTTAGGTCTCGTTACGCTCTGGTTACATGGTCGTGATTCATCAACCTTGTACCTAACGATCGGCTAATTGTATGCTAGCATCATCATTTGATCAAACCTCGGAAGTTTTGACTAAAGTGATTAAAGACGTTCTTTTTTTGGGTTAGTTTGAAAAAGATAATCGAACTTTGCTCGTGAATCTTCTAGATTGCTCGTGAATCTTCTAAGTTTTGGTCCATATAGCTTGTTCCAATCTACATTTTTAGTTTAACTTTTGATTTTTAACATGGCTAGTCCATATATTTTCAAAAACTTGCATTAGTTTCACCATATCCAAGACCCCCTCTCTTAGGATTTGTCCATGTGGAAGATTGCAGGATCCATAAACTCCAAATCACCACCCATAAGAGGAATTTGACTCGTCACTTGGTATTCCATTTATTTGATGATTATTTTATTACTTCAGTTGCTAATGCTTCAAAATTATTAGTTTATGACCTTTTCTTATCCTTTTAAGTAATAAATCTTGTAATATATTATCTAAAATTCAGGAGTAAAAGTATAGGAAATCCCTAATGAATTTCTTTGATTTGTGTAGCTTACCTGGCCATGTGTATACGAATTTATCATCATATATTTCAATAACTATATAAAAAATTTGATGTCACAAGATCAAGAACAGGAAATTCTACCAAAATCAGTCTGCCTTCTGCAACCAGTATGTACAAATTATGGTTTTATATCCTTGTAGAGTTGTAGGCACATGTTACTGATCACATTTACACATTTAGTAAAGTTTGGATGTTATCTTTTTCAGGCTTTTAACAGCCCCGGCTACTCCTCTCTTCCCTTCACTGGAATCTGAATCACATAAAATATTCATGAATCAGAATGGAGATTCTAAAGATCATCATCCAAATGCAACAAAATTTAGAGTAAGAACCACTATTAATGAAGGTATTCTACTGGGCTAGGATGCTTGTTGTTTGGATATGGAGCCATGGAAGAACTTGGACCCTTCCGTGTTAACAGTGATGGAAAAACACTCTACCCCAACCACTATGCATGGAACAATGGTAACAAAAATTCCTTTAATTACTATGTCCCATTCACATCACTTATAATCTTAGTCCCTGTCTTGCTGGTGCATGCCTAACCCTATAAAACCTTTGCTTTTGAGGTACTAACTGTTTTCTCCTGGAATTTTTTTTGCCTGAGATTTTTTGCTGCCAGCTATCCCTTCGGGACCACTCTTATGTATTATGTTAAAAGCACCAATTCAGAAATTTGCTGATTATGTAAGTCAGCTTTCCTCTTCCTTTTTGCTTTTTATTATTTATGCACCCTTATGCCACAAATCTCTTTATTTATCATACTAAATATGCAACCATCCCTTATTTTACTCCTAACTTGTTGTATAATTCATTCATGTCAGCTGCATATATGTTGCATAAAATAAATTGGTAAAAGTAGATATGTGAATTATGCATCTGTTATCTAAAATCTTACATTTATTTTTATTTTTGTTATTGTTTTTTCCAGCTTTTAGGTGTTGGTGTCAAGCTTGTTAGCAATACAGTGTGGAGTACCCTCTTTCATCAATTCTTAATAGTGATGTCACGTGAGAAATCATTTTTCTTTTTGTTAAACAAGTCTTTATTATCATGTATTAGGTCATACCATGGGTAAAAACAGCCTTGCCCCTGGTTCCGGGGTTGTCACAAAATACTTGACTTTTTAACTTTGTTTGTGGTTTCATTTAGTAATAATCCTTCTGAGGGGGTGTTTGTTGGGCTGCTTCTTTCAATGTCATTAACAACAGTGGTAAGTAAAATCTTACTGCTATGAACCTCTTTTGCTTAAACCTACCTTATTGACTTGTAGCTGATTAAACATTAAATTAATTATGCAGGTTTTGAAGTTTTTGATGGAAAAGAATAGTGTTAATGCTCTTCATAGAAAAGTATGTTGGTATTTTAGGAAATTTGGCTAATAATTTAGTTAATTATATAAAAAATGTTGAAATCTTACATTTGTCTACTATTGGAATGATTATTTGTAGTATTACATTTGTCTACTATTCGAATGATTATTTGTATAACATTAACTTTTGTGCAATGCATTGTATTATTTGTATATGGTATTTTATTTTCCATTATGTGACATAAAATGCAAATTTAATATGAAAATAAGTAAATCCATAAATAATTTTTTTTTAAATTTAAAATTACGATACGCAAAAATGTGTGTCATCTTCATTTATGACATGGCCTTTCTTGACAGGGGCTTTCTTGATACGCATTGCGTGTCATTAACACGCGCGTCGTAAGGTTACGACACGCGAATGCGTGTCGTCTTCCTTTATGACAGGGCCTTCCTTGATACGCATTGCGTGTCGTAACCGCGCGTCGTAAATGTGTGTCGTAAATGCGCGTCGTCTCTCTTTATGACAGGGCCTTCCTTGACACGCATTTGCGCGTCGTCTGAGCGTTTTACGACGCGCAATGAGCGTCGTAAAAGGCCTTTTTTCTAGTAGTGATGATTAGATAAGTTGCATTAGTGTTTGTATTTATTGTTAATGCAACTTGTGATATGTAATCAATTATCAATATTATTATTCCACAATAATCACATAACCATGAATGTCAATGTATGGTGTAATTCACCAACGGTATATGTGATGGCCGTCAAAATTCGAGTCAGTTCTGGATTTGAATAAACTTAGTTACATGTATTGGCACGACACATTTAGACATAGAAACCAAGTTATGACCTACTAGACACTTGGAAACAATTATAAACAAGGGATAGCGTGGTTAGATTTCATATTGATACGTGACTTCTATAGCTACTTTAACTATAACAAGTGTCAAATTCGGGTCATTCCTTGACTTGAACATCTTTGCATGAATCATGAACACACATCTTGCACTTGACCTAGTAGTAGAAATTAGGTTAGAGTCTCATAGGAACTTCAGTCAATGTTAAAAACTAGGACTAGTATACTTGATTCTTCAATTTCATTTGAATCTCGGAACCACTACATAAAATGCAAATAAAACGAAAAAATCAAATTTATAACATTATTTATAACTATAAAATGATTATAATACCATAAAATAATTAGAAGTCTCAAAAAATCAATTTATTTTGATATCCAAAGATTCATTAAATTCCTAAAAACCAAAACTTATAAACTTTCATTTCAAAATTTCTGTAAAAATAATTGTGAACCTTATAATATCAATTTAAAATAATTAAAATTAGGAAAATATAATCAAGGAAATAAATTTTAGGTCATTACCAATTACCCTTAATTTATAAGCCAAAAATAAAGGTTTTATGGATAAAAGTTAGGTTAAGGTGCACAGTTTATATATAAAAAATAATATTTTTCATAAAGGATTTATTCACAAACAACTATCCAAAACTCATTTTCTGCCAAAAACTGATTTTTTTTCCCAGAATCTTAGTAGTATAATAAGATTATCCGGAAATTTTCAGAAAATAATTCATTTTTCTCGAATTATTGTAGTTTTAGCAAAAAAAAAAAAAACAATGCAATAATTCACATAAAATACTTTCTTAGGTCTATGGACCCTCAAAAAATTCGTGGATGTCCCATAAAGCAAATAAATGTCTCCCACGAAGTTTTTCCAATTTTCATTACAGCTTGATATGATTTTTAATTTTCTTTGTGTTTAACTCAAATAAATCATAAAATCCAGTTCCGATATTTGAAGTGTGCATCTAAAACTTTTCTCAGCTTTTATATCTTGTATAACACTGAGATAAATATTTCTATAATTTTTCATAACTTATATCTATTTTTCCATGATTTTTGTGTAATTAATGGACTAAATAAGGGATAATAAGTTTCACTTTTCCATAACATAGGAAATTTAGAAATTTTTCTCTACAGTTTAATAATTTCTCATGAATTAATGCTTTTTTAAGAGAATAAATAAAGAAAAAAATAGTTAAAATGTTGTAAATAGCACAAGAAACCACCAGAAAGGCTTACATTATAGTTTAACCAAAATTGTAAAGTTTGATTATTTTTGGTCACACTGTACTATTTATTTCGAATATCTTGGTATTAAACACATCAAAAATCATAAAAATGGGTTTTATAGTTTGAAAAGTTCATTGATCATTTTTTTTCTAGTTTTAAAATATTGTAAATAAACTACCAAAAAAGGTTGAGGAATTATTTCAATTGTTTACTATTTATTTCCATTTTTTCTAGTTTTATAATACTGTAAATAAATTACCAAGAAAAGTTCATTGATCATTTTTTGGTAAGTTATTATCATACTCAAGATGTTGTATTCCATTTTGTGCTAAGAATTTACTCTCATAACTACCTTCATTTCGTGTTCAAGCTTCATAGAACTTCCTAAGTTCGAAACCTTTCCCAAAGGAGCTAGTTAGACCGAAATTTCCTTCATTCTCCTCTTCAAAACCCAACTAACACCAGGTGAGCTTCATACCCCCTTGTTTTCGAGTTTTACTTCATTTTTGGGGGAGAATACAAGCTAGTTTTGTGGGTAATCTTAGTATTAAGCATCTATGTGTATATTTCTCATGATATGTTGTGATTATGCCATGAAAACATGTTAAACACTCACAAAAATACGAAATACCTTCCAAGTCTTGTTGATATTTGTAAGCAAACTACTTGAAGTAACTTTACATATTGTTGAAAAAATTAAACATGTTAAAGTTGCTAGAAAAACAAAGAAAGAATGCAAAAAGGGCCATATTTGACAATAAAGATAAACAAAATGGGCCTTTAGTGCCATTTTCGGTTTTAGTGGGCAAACATGACAACTCACAAATTATTTTGGTCCAAAAGTGTAAATTTCCATAAAAATGAGTCTTATTTCAAAACCCACTGTTTAGTGGGCCAAAAGTGTAAAATTTCATAAGAATGGGCTTTCTTTGGGAATTCACGGTTTCATGGGCTAAAGATGTCATTTTTGATAATATGGGCCTTTATTTGATAACTCATTGTTTCATGGGCTAAAAATGTCATTTTTGGTAAAATGGGCCTTATTTGACAATTCACTGTTTTATGGGCCAAAAGTGTCATTTTTCATAATAATGAGCTTTATTTGACAAAACACGGTTTTTATTGGGCCTAAAATGTCATTTTTAACAAAAGTGGGCCATTATTGTAAATTTCGCTTTTGTTGGGCTAAAATGGTCATTTTTAATAAGAGCGGGCCTTTTATGTCATTTTGGTAGTAATTGAGCTAAAACAAGCATTTTGATAACAAATGGGCTAATTACGTTATTTTTACTCTAATTGGGCCTTATATGCCCATTTGTTTTCTTATTGGGCCTATACGACACATTCTATGTTAATCGAATCAATAACATTAAATATTTGACATTTTGATATGAACAAATATATTTTTATCACCGATGCTTTGTGGTCAATATACATATACGAAACATTATTTAAGGTGTTAAACAATGAGATACACTATTCACGTAGATTTAGTTAAGGCTCTTGTGAGACACGCCTTCAATCGTACCTACCTAGTGTACACCGTAAGTCCTGTAGTTATAACCAGAGTCTCCTGGAGGGAGAACGAGAGTTTGTGTATAGATCTATACGGGGTTGACACCCCACACCTGAGCTGTGCGCTACAGCTAGACTATGCGAGTCTAGGGTGACAAAAATATCTTACCTAACGCGATGCCTGAAGAACATCATGACATGCATAACAGTCATATCAAGTCTGGTTATAACGACTCGCATAGAGATTAACAAACACAATAAACTTATGGAATACACATACTATACTTTTGATACATTGTACGAACTACACATTTCCTACAATACTCGGGTCTTAGGGTTTTAAGACCACATCACTTTTACAAACAGACAATATCGGATTTTCTAGGGAAACATACACTATGCATTACATTTTTCATTATACAGAAAATATCGGATTTTCTGGGAAACACTCTTTATACACTACTAAACAAGAACACACATGCTTTAATAGAAGATTTTAAACAAAACTCTCAACTACTTTTACGGAAAATATCGGATTTCCATGTGTTTAGAAATGATACAAAAATTTTCATACAAACGTGCTTATGAACTCACCAATATTATATATGTTGACATTTTCAAAATAACTTGTATTCTCTGGGACTCGTTAATCAGGCCAGTCGTCAAGGAAATATGGACTTTTGTTGTATTTTTTCTTTCATCATACATTTAACATTTGGGATATAATTTGTGAAACAATACTTTGATGTAAACTATGGTGGTTGTTATATTTCATGTACGATGATGATGTTGTCTTTGATTCATTTATATACACTATGATGATATTACAAGATGAAGTCACCTGCCCCCGGATGTTTCCACTGTTCTGGTTCGGGGTGTGACATTATTGGACTTTAATTAAGTATAACCTGGCCAACTATACTTAATTAAGGAAAATTAATGCGAAGCTGGAAACAGTTATAGTATAATTATGTTCATAACAATTTTTAACTTAAACATTTGAAAAACAAAAAAATCCGGTGTGTGTATAGGCATTGCATATTATAGGCATCCATCTAGGTATAGTTAGAAACTAAGTGCACTTTTATCACAATGTCTATATTTTGAAATATTCTTACCCCTTATCAAGTTCTAGGCTAACAAGTTAGGTTATATCACTAGCCACTCTATGAACAATCCACTTAGTACTGAGATCGAGTATTCCTCGGTAGCTATTGACGTTGGACGTAAGGTTAGCATCTAGAGAACCACTAGTGACAATCTTAAGTCGACACCAATACCAGTATTACCTCGATACCTCTTCATCATCTTCGTAATAGAGTTATAACTAGGAAACGCATTCTGATATCGACACGGATGACAATTGGAGCTTCACATTAGGAGGTAGATGAGTCGCCACAAGTAGTCACTTGGATACCATTGGCGAGCATTCTATATTCGACTCACAAGGAGAAACAGAGGTTTAACTCATTGTTACTAATACATGAGACTTATCTTCTACGCTATGATTTTAGCTATAGGTTGTTTCCACCTTGAGCTTAAACTTACCCTAGGATACCTCTTTGATTCTAAGCCTTATCTTTGGTGATTCTTACCCTACCATCTTTACTTTGTATTCAAACACAAACCATCCCCTTATGACAAAAATTTACAAGTCTTAGTTTAAGGTCCCCAGATGCACTAATGATCATCTCAAGTATACCCTCATCTTACACATCCAAATTACTAACATGTTTCTTGAACAATCTTTGACCTTACGCTTTTCATTCTCGGTCCAACTTTGTGCTTCTTCGACATATGGAAATTTCTATAATTTTGAATCCTCCTTTGACCCTTATCATTTCCATACATTCACTTGAGTCCTTACTGGTGTTACCGTTATTCCCATCGTTATCAAGGATGTATCCTCTTATGCCAATCGCTAAACCTATAACTTAACCTTTGACCCACATTAAAGGCACAAAACTACATCTACACCATAAAACATTTTACAAACAATTTTTCATGTCCTCTATTTTAGGGAAAGGTCAACGGTACTCACCTTATACTCACCGTATACTCGCCTTATACTCGCCTTATTATTAGGTACGCCTAGTTACACTAACCCAGTTAGTCCATGCTTCTTAATCTTTTACCAAACCTAATTCACATCACTAGTTTTATTTAGCCTGAGTATGATATTTTATACCATTACATATAATTTACTAGATCTTTCCTAACCATGTAAGCCATATTCCTCGCTAAAAACAACCAATTTTACTTTTTCCAACTTCATTTAACTTAGCACTTTTCTTCAAAAATCAATTTAACCAATGTTGGTTTTAACTTTGTTATTTCAGTTTCATTTCAGATCCATTTCAATGGATAAATGTGCTTTTTAAGAACACATAAACCATTTAAAACATTGTTACTATTTTGTCACATTTTTGAAAACTTACAAAACATTTTCTTCTATACAAGTGTTTAAACTCTATGCTATAAAACTTAAACATATGACATTGAAGTTCATATTATGTGTAAAAGCTTCATCGGATCTTTCAAACCACTTTTGTTTTGACTATTTTGACCTTTCTCTCATTTAGGCATTGTACTTAAAATGTGTTTTCTCGAAACCCACCATGATTTTTTTACAAATTTCTACTACAAACGTGTTTTTAAGACATCACTAATGCCTACATTTCAAAACATACCTCACTTGTTTTTATTTATTTCAAATTAGTTTAATAATTTGTAAAGGTTCTAAAATTTAAAGCATTGCAAAACGTACTGTTCAATTTTAAATTTCCTATGACGCACTCTCAACAATGTATAATTATTCTTCTAAATATATTGAGTCTTCAACTTATCCGTTTCAACCATTGTTGGACTCCAGTCTAAAAAGTCAAAACTGTCATATTTTCAATTACCAGTTTTAGTGCTTCTTCTTTTTCACAAATAGAGTTTAACTTAATAGATAACTCATGAATTTTTAGCAAACCTTAGCAAACACTATAAAACTTCCACATGTCTATTTAACCATCAACATACATCAAGGATTGAAGTTTTAAAGATATCTCAACCTTGTTTTAAATCTACCTACAAATATTGTCCTTAAAATTTTAACAATAGCAATCATTGTTGTTGAAACCTTCCTTTTTTTCCTCGACACTTGATTTCTTGCTCTCTATCGGATTTGAGATCTCGTACACCCATAATAATAACACAATACATAGTCTAAATTTATTTTTGTCTATTTTGTTTCCCTTAGTACCATATTCATACGCCTAGAGACTAGAAGTCTACCATTTCGTTCTACACGATTAATACGTGTATAGTCATGAGGCATAATTTTGACTTGCTTAACATTGATATATTCAACTACACCTCTTCTCATATACATTTTTTTTATTATGAAATCTACTGTAAATGAGTAATCTTCGTTCTAAATTTAAAAATTTGATTAAAATGAAATTTTCATTGTATTTTCCTTACAATTAATACACAAGATGAATACCCTTGTGCTTATCATTTTTCTAAATCCAGAAAATATATGTGAAGAATACATTTTCTTATGATTTTTCATTTCTCTAAAAACATAAATAGTTTTAAATGTTACAATTATCTATCCTCCAAATGATTGTTTTTATTGAATCACTAAATTAAGAATACATTATTTTCAATGATCGATATTTTAACACATTTCTTAAAATAGCATTCTACTTTGAAATTTCCAGTGAGTCGCGAAACTCCCAAACTTGTTTTCATAAATATTCTGACTCCTCTTGAACTTGTATTTTTCTTAAATAATTAGACAATTTTTCAAAAGAGTAATCTAAACATTCATTTATAAATTCCCTCATTGACGACTTAAACCTTTAACCTCAATAAATCTCTTTATTATTTTACTACTTCATTTTGTCACCACACATGTACCTTTATTCTCTTGGAATATTTATTCATTTCTATCATAGTGAAGTTACTTATCATTTATAACACTCCTAATGCTATCTAGATAATGTGATTTACTTTATCATAAACTTCCATAGCTTCCATTAGCAACAATGAATCTCTCTCTCTCTCTCTCTCTCTCTCTCTCTCTATATATATATATATATATATATATATATATATATATATATATATATTCTTCGAGTACGATTGGATTAATTGTATTAGTAAATATATCTTTGGAAATCCTCGATCATTTTGTAATTTACTCTGTAGATGGCATTTAAGTAGTGTGTACATTTCAAATGTACTAAAACTTTGTTTCCTACCCTTAGTACATATCCTTAAGAGCTTACCCTCGATTGCTTCTCCCTCATTTGTGCTCCCTCTTCCCATTCCGGAATATATCTTTTCTAGACTTAGTAGTTAACATGGATCTGAGCAATTTTTCCTTAATCTCTTTTTAATTAGGCGACGAATTTACACTTAGTGTTGATTTAGAACGCGACTTAAGGATCAACGTGGACTTAGCACTAAATGCAATTCGTGTTTCAGTAAAGCTTATAATTCTATCTTATGTAAGATAATTTCTAACTAGATAGTCATTTTCAACTAGGTCGCCATCCGTAGATCATGATTTCCATGATTCTAATTCCCTACAATCTAGACGCAGAATTCGAATTAGGGAAACACTAACTTGATTATAGCTAAAGGATGTGACTCTCCCATGAGGAACTAATCCAATATGATAAAAAGGTTTTTCAAGTCACCAACTCTCTAACTATATACATGTATATAACTAAGTTCTAATTGAATATGACACCAATTGAATTTTGGGGAGAAATTCTTTCAATTGGGGGAGACTGTGACAACAGTCAAAATTTGAGTCAGTTCTAAATTTGAATAAACTTAGTTGAATGTATGGGCATGACACAATGTAGAATTAGAAGCTAGAAACTAAGTTACAACCTACTATAAACTTGGAAACAATTAGAAACGATGGATAGTGCGCTTAGATTTCATAGTGATACGTGACTTCTATAGCTACTTTAACTATAACTATTGTCAAATTCGGGTCATTCCTTAACTTGAACATCTTTGCATGAATCATGAACACACATCTTGCACTTTACCTAGCAGTAGAAATTAGGTCAGGGTCTCATAGGAACTTAAGTCAATGTTGAAAACTATGACTAATATACTTGATTCTTTAATTTCACTTGAATCTCGGAACCACTACATAGAATGCCAATAAACCAAAATAATAATTTGAAGTCTAAAAAATTCAATTTATTTTGATATCCAAAGATTCATTAAATTCCAAAACCCTAAAAAGCTAAAGTTATAAACATTTATTTCAAAAATTCTATAAAAGTAAATATAAGTCTTACAATATCAACCTAAAATAATTAAAATTAGAGAAATATAACCAAGGAAATAAATTTTAAGTCTTTACCAATTATCCTTAAGCCAAGAATCAAAGTTTTATAGATAAAAACTTGGTTAAGGTGCATATTTTATAAAAAAAACGATATTTTCATAAAGGATTTATTCGCAAACAAATATTCAAAACCCCTTTTCTGCCAAAATCAATTATTCTCAGAATCTTAGTCGTATAACAAGATGATCTGGAAATATTCAGAAAATAGTTCATTTTTTCTCGAATTATTGTAATTGTTTCAATAAAATGGAGCAATAATTCACATAAAATGCTTTCTGAGGTCTATAAACCCTAGAAAAATTTGTGGATTACCCATAAAGAAAATAAACACCTTCCATGAAGTTTCACCAATTTTCGTTACAGGTTGATTTTTTTTTGTTTGTGTGTTTAACTCAAATAAATCATAAAATCAAGTTTTGAGATATGTAGAGAACATCTAAAAAATTTTGCAGTTTGTATATCTTGTGTTACTACCACATAAATACTTTTTGAATTTTTGATAACTTCTTTATGTTTTTCCATGATTTTTGTATAATTAATGGACTAAATATGGTAAAATAGTAACATTTTTTCGTAAATAATGACAATTTACCACAACGCCCGTTGTTACTGTAGGATCTCAAATACAAATTTTAGCAATTTTTTTCAAGAATTTAATAATTTTTCACGAATTAATGCTTGTTTAAGATAATAAATCAAGGAAAAATAGTTAAATTGTTTTAAATATCACAAGATATTACCAGAAAATCGTACATTGCAAAGTTCATGATCATTTTTCCTAACTTCAAAATTCTGTAAATAAATTACCCAAAATGTTTAAGGATTTATTTCAACGCTTTTCAATTTATTTCCATTTTCCTAAGATTAAACACTCATAAATCCAAAAAAATTGGACTCCACTATATAAAAACCAATTTTGATATTTTTCCCAATTAAAAATATTGTATAGAAGTTGTGTAAGAAGATTGGAAATTTTTATTAACTGTTTGCCATTTTTCTTGAATTTGGGTTGATTCATGTAGTTAATTAAAGGAAACATAGCTATACATATCTAAAACTCATTAAACATTTTCTGCAAGTCTTTGACTGCAATCGAAAAAAAAAATGAAAAATGTTTTAATTTTTAATTACTATTTTATTTTTAATTAGAATTTCTTTGTGTAAAACTATATTAAATTATAAAAACCAGGTTTTGTTGATCAAATGTGGCATGGACACTATAGAATAGATACATAAATATTTTGTTGATCAAATGTGGCATGGACACTGTAGAACAGATACATAAATATTCCAAGAATTTTTCATGATCACTTACTATTTTTCCATTATTTTATAATGTTTGCAAGGCCTAAATGGTGGAAAAATAGCTAAGAACATTTAAAAATAATGACAAATTACAAACAGGTTCTTAATTGTAGTAAGAATAGAAAAATAAAAGTTGCAAATTTTTAGATCTAATTTGATTGAGTTTTTGGATTTTTAGCTTGTAAAACCCTTCTAAATGCTAAATACATTTTAAACAATAACACACAAAATTGGATTTGTCACTTGCAAATGTTAACAAGTCAAATTGTATATTGACATCTAAATTTTACAGAAAAATATTTGCAACTTATACAAAACTTAATTTTGACACAATATTGGCATAATTATATTGTAGAAATTAAGTATACTAGTATTAGATTTCAATTAAAGATTCGTTATTCTATCTCATTATTGTAGTAATCGGTAGTGGTACGAGTGAAATGTAATTCAACTCATCATTAGCGTCATCATTAAATAAGTTATGAGTATTGACGACCCCTATTTTTGGTTTTTAATATTTTGGGGTAGAGAAACATGTTGATTATTAAATTATGTTCATTGTACTTATTTTAAATTGTATCAAATGTGATTTTCTATGTATGTGTATGCTAATGTTGCTTCATGAGGCCTTGTCGCACTAAGTCCCTGGAATACTCTACTCACAAGCAATTAACTCTTTCGAGCTAGTGGTCATTATGGATATGGCTGTTAGGAGGTAGACAACTTCTCACTCGCACGGTTCGCGGAGTGCTATAAGGCCCCAGTTCAGTGAATCAAACCAGTGATCAAAACAAACAGTAACAAGAATTAGTAGAAGAATAAGATGATCAAGCAATGCAAACGTTCATTCATAAAACGTTTGGTACACCTTGAGTTACACATAAAATGACCATAAACACTATGGATACGTCCCTTCTGACAAACTCTGACATGCACTATTTATAGGAACAGACAAGCCGTAAACAGATTTTACGATCGGACACACGTTTACGACCGTAAACATCAGCCCAACCGTAAACATAAAACAACAAGCTATCAATACAACCAACATGACCAAGACTCTTTAAAGACTAATATAGATTATTGCCTAGCCCAAACCATAATTATGACCTAACAATCTCTGAGATGCACTATTTATAGGAACAGAAAGGCCGTAAACGGAGTTGACGGCCAGACACACGTTTACGGCCGTAAACATCAACCCAGTCGTAAACATAAAACAACAAGCTATCTGTAACACCCCGTTCCTCGTATGTGATTTCAGTTATTATTTCTCTTTTTATAAAATCTACTCGATGAGTCTATAGCCCTAACTCGTTGAGTAGATGCGGGTCTGCATGCGGAGTTTAGTGAGACGAATCGACGAGTCAATATTCCCGACTCGGCGAGTCAGCCATGCTGGATGAAACTCTAATATTTATGGTTTGTACCCTATTTAAAAATCATTATAGACCCTATTCCATCCTCCATCACCTCCAGAACGCTTTTCCCAAAACCCTGATCCTCCATTAGTAATTTTGAGTGATTCCTTGCCATTTTGAAGTGAAATTGTGCATCTTGAAGCTTGTAGAAGAAGAAGAAGGAAGGAGGTTCTAAGGAGAAGAATTAGATCCAGGAACTACACCTCATTTACTGCACTTTCTGGTAATCAAGCCCCTAACTTGATCATTCTCTTATTAGATCTTCATCTAGGCTTGTTTTGTCACTTTTGGGCCATTTCCAAGGCTAACCCCGAGATTAGAGCTCTTATTGGGTTATGGACTTTAGATCTACATATCCTTGACCTCTAGGAGCTCAAGGTAGCCACCTTTATTCAACCGTGGCCATATTTCAAACTTTAGGTCTCTATTTCTAGTTTAGTTTGGTGTTTAAGCTTAAAACCACCATGCATGCACGTAAAGTTGGCAACTTTACGTGTTATGCTAGCCCTAGGAGTCCAGATCTATGAATTGGATGAACTGAGATCGATTAGGATCAACTATATGGTGATGGCATACAATGGACTCGACGAGTAGCTCATATGACTCGGCGAGTCGGATCGCGAACCCTAATTTCCCTGATAGTGAGTTGAATTAGTGAGTAGAAGGCGGTAATGTTGGATTAGGTGTCTAAGTTCATAACTATTCTGGGATGTACTTGACCTGATCAGCATTGTGCATTTGGGTCGCATGGCATCATGCATTTGGATAGACTAAAATGAGAGAAATAACACTTATGGTTTATTAATATATTATAAGTTCTAATATATTAATAGGATTATTTAATTAGTATTGATCAAGAATTAATTTGGAATTAATTAAGTGTTCAAAAGAAGACTAATTAAATATATGGGTTGATTGTGTAAATCATCCATACTTGTATAGTAAGCTACTGCTCCATGGATTATCAAGTTGGGCTAAAACCCATAGGATGCTCCATGGATGCTCCATAGCGTTTATAGAACCCATGGGTCATGAAAGTGAAAGGTCATGACAATTAGGGTTTACATGGGTAACCCTAATTGTAGCACACTATGTAAGGATCCATATGTTCATCAAAATCGGAGACTTAAGAAAGTAAGAAGAGGGCTAACCGATTTCAAGAGTGTGAAATTTCTCTCAAGGTTTATTCCAAGTGCATTTGGTGTTGTGTGAGACATTTGAGGCATCACACTTGGGGTGTTAGGCTCACAAGGTTTTTCAAGGAATCCAAATCACTACAAGGTATGTTTTCTTACTGTCTTTTATGATTAAAAGTTCCCTTGTATGCTAGATAGGTTAAGAACCTTGGAAAATCAATTTTGCATGTATCATAGAAAAAACATAGATCCAAGGTTTCTAGGGTTGCACGTACACCATAGGAGTGTTACAATGCTCAAAACCCAACAATGGTATCAAAGCCAGGTTTGTTTTCTTGTTATACTTGCAAAATTGGCTGAAAATCGAAGTTTGTATGCTGTCTGGACAGTAGACTCGCCGAGTCCATGAAGGGACTCAACGATTCCAAGACAAAAATCATCCAACTCGTCGAGTTGCTTCGTGCAATCGACGATTTGGACCCCCAGACTGCATATCTTCGACTGTTGTGGCTGGAATTGCACTAGGAACATTACCCTAAGTTGTTTTTAGTTATAAACCTATTTATGAGTTGCTTAGATTAATAGAAAAAATTATGTTAAATTGTTGTTTTCAATCCAAATTAATCTAAGATATGATTCTAAAATGTGTTTTTTGTAACTTGTCCTCAAGTTATATGAAAAGTCACATTTAAGATTCATAAAACTCATAAATATTTCCATAGGTTATTAACAAAGAAAAGTCATATTCTTTTAATAGTTTAAAGTCTTCCATAACTTGTCCTCAAGTTATGGAACTTGAAGAGTTTTTGTATTAAAACTAAATTAAACACATAAGTTATGGAATTGAATAGTTTCAAAATTAAACGACCCAAAAATACGACCCAAAAATTTCAATTTTTATTATAACAAAACCATGAAACTGAGTATCACATAATAAAACCATACGTTGCGTGTTCAAAAACCATAATAAAATACTGTGAGAAAAACTGTAACACAACTGAATCCAAACATATCAAGAAAACTGAATCAACTCCCAGGACAAAACTGAAGCTGTGGTGTGTGTGATGCCATCATCCCGAGCTCTTCCCTTTGCTTGCGGAAGTACCTGAAACCAAAACTGAAACTGTAAGCACGAAGCTTAGTGAGCTCCCCCAAACTACCACATACCATACAATACGTAAAAAGCACATACTGGGCCTTGCCCACTGACTGGGACCCCCGTCCCCTACATCGGACCGAAGTCCGAAACTGACTGGGACCCCCGTCCCCTACATCGGACCAAAGTCCGAAACTGACTGGGACCCCCGTCCCCTACATTAGACCGAAGTCCGAAACTGACCGGGACCCCGTCCCCTACATCGGACCGAAGTCCGAAACTGACCGGGACCCCGTCCCCTACATCGGACCAAAGTCCGAAACTGACCGGGACCCCCGTCCCCTACATCGGACCGAAGTCCGAAACTGACCGGAACCCCCGTCCCCTACATCGGACCGAAGTCCGAAACTGACCGGGACCCCTGTCCCCTATAACATATCATCTAGCATAAACACATAAATCCTGTCTGAGCCACGGAGGCGTCAAACCTACTAACTACTGCATTGGACCGAAGTCCAGAAACTACTACTAACTGAATGGGCCGGCATTGTGGCCTTAGACCCGTTCCTACTGGAAGGAAACTCACCTCGTGAACTGGCTGCTGAGTGTATGGCTCTGGAAGCTAACTGATGCTGCTCCGGTATCTCCCCGGCTATAATTCCATAAACACACTCAATCAAATGCTAATCACTGCACTGGGGTAAAATGACTCTTTTACCCTTGGTCAAAGTCAACTCTCCCGGTCAAAGTCAACCTACAGTTGACCTGACTCGCCGAGTTGGGCCGCCAACTCGCCGAGTCTCTAGTCTCACTTCTCAACCCTAATCGTGGCTACTCGTCGAGTATGGCATCGACTCGACGAGTACCCTCTCGATTCAAGAACTCAGACAATCTGCATCCGACTCGCCTAGTCATATAAACAACTCGACGAGTTGTTCTTCGATCTAAGAAGATTGTCTTGGACTCGCCGAGTTGTATGAACAACTCGTCGAGTCCCACCATTACTGAGTCTACCCTCCGACTCACTGAGTCCATCCTACTGCTCACTGGCCTCCACTCGGAATCACTCAAAGGGTAAAGATCGGGGACTCGCGACCGGACTCGCCGAGTCCGAAGAACGACTCGCCGAGTCACATGCATGCAGATCCTAAAAACTCGATTTTGCTCAACACCACCGCATACAAAATATAGATATGAGTTCCTAAGGCTGATTTACCACGTAAAGTTTCCAACTTTACGTGTACATCCACATGAAAAGGAGATAAAGGCTAAACAGGCACTTAGAAGAGTAGATCTAGGGTTATCATGCAAAATGGCTCCATAAAGGTGATAGATCTACGATTTTGGAACTGAAACATGGCTAGATCCGAAGGCTAATCAATCTAATGTGATCTCTCTACCAAGAACAAGCTAAGAAATGGCTAAAAGAGGCTAAATATGCTTGCTAAAGAGAAATCACTCATAGAAACAGAAGGAATTCGGCTAATACCTCAATGAACTCTGAAATGGGAGCAAGACCTTGGATCTTCTTCTTCTCCTTTGGATCTAGCCTCCTTCTTCTCTTCAAAACTTCAAGATTCACACAAGAAATGCACAAATAACCAAGGAAACGATTAGGGTTTTCTAAATGATGCTCTGAGGGTGAAGGGGACGAGTTTGGGGGCTCATAAGGTGGTTTAAATAGGGTGCAAACCCGGGGATTTAGGGTTTCTACCTGGCAGGTAGACTCGCCGAGTCCCGAATATGGACTCGCCGAGTCGCCGACTAACACGTGCTCGAAATCTCGTCCCTACTCGACGAGTCGGGCCATAGACTCGCCGAGTCCCTCTCAAAAACTTCTAAATAAATGTCACGGAAGCAACATACCAGGAATGGGGCGTTACACAAAACTTGCCCTCAAGTTTTGGAATTTGAAAAAGGTTTTCCTTTATGAATACTTTAATTCCAAATTAAGCCCTTAGAGTTTTAAAAGTTAAAATTCAACCCTTATACTTTATTATTTTATAAGTTAATAATATATATATATATATATATATATATATATATATATATATATATATATATATATATATATATATATATATATATATATATATAAGAGCAAGTCGTCTTACTATTAGTAGGCCTCATTCACGAAGTAAGTTTATAAGGGGGGGTATAAGAATATTGCCTATAAAATGGCAGTTTAATGGGTGTCCACTCTCACCCACCGCTTCCTTGACTAGTGGAGGGTCGTTAGCCGAACGGGTAGGACAAGGACTATAATTCACCCTTCATTAAATGTATTAATAATAAATAATAAGTAACTAAACTCTTATTAATACCCAATCTTAGTTACTTAGAAAAATGTGAATTTAGTGCTAACCCATGAAATTACACTTTGCACTTTGCTTAAGTCGGTTAGTGGAGCATGTGTGGTTAACTAGCACACTAGCTTGATTTAACAAGGTAGGCAAAGGGTAACTTAATGTTTATCATAGTATCAGTGGAGCGTGTGTTGTTCACTGGCACATCGAAAGAGGGGTAAAAATTAAATGTACCAATTATGTTTGCATGGTTATTCACACCATGTTTTGTGATCCTCAGCATCCCAGTCACAAAACCTGAAGGGCACACTCAAGATTGAAACATGCCATTGAAAGTTCAATGAATCTCAAAAGATCTAGGAGTTTCAAATCCAATTAAAACCTAATAATTTATTTCGTTTTTCATGATGGAAATTGGTGAATCGTCATTCACCTACCTTCAAATATTTTATAGCCTGGATTACGGCATCCCTCTTCCAATTTATAAAATATTGTGTTGGGTCCTAGCATTAATATTTCATATTGGGTGTTATATTAAGGATTTAAATCAACTAACTTGAAATTCTCTCTGTATAGATGTCTGGTTCAGACAACAATGATCTTCCCAAATCTTATGGAACAAGCTTTCCTAATGAAGATGACTTCCTGAGTTTGGCTCATGGAAATCATACTTCTCTTCCTCCCCCCTCTTCCAAATTATTCTCCCTAACCCACAAGCTCAAAGATTTGAAAAGTTCAAAATCACTCAAGCCCTGCTCGTAATGAAACATGAAGATGGAAGACCTGTGTGTACTCATGTCTTAGGAATGAAGTCACACATTGAAAGGTTGAGAATGTTGGGTGTCATTGTCCCAAGGAAGTTGGCTATTAACTGGGTCCTTCAGTCACTTCCTGAGTCATATAGTATGTTTATTAAAGACTATTATGTGACAGATCATGACATGACCATATTAGATCTTTCTTATTTGCTTATTGCTGCTGAATCAGAAATGATTTGGCGCAATAGTCAAGCAAATATGGGTGGAAGGTCTACTTCTCAAACATTCATGGACATGGACAATGGTAACATTGGAAGTCTAGAAAAGCTTTCTCTTCCCAATGGAAAGGAATCAGCCTTGGTCAACCCGGTTGACTGGAAGGTAAAGAGAAAGTCTAAGTTTAGAATAGCCTTTTGTATCGCAAAGATGGATTTCCATCGCAAGCTTGAAGATCAGATTTTTGAGCTACAACTTAAGGGTTATGATAGATTGCTAGAAAGCATGTAATAGCATATTTTTCATTTCAAGTAGCATTGTAAGGAAAAAGTTTTTCCGCATTTTTATAAATAAATAAAAATTTGACTTTTATTGAAAAATTGATCTTTATATATTTCTACCAATAATGGAAATGTGGATTTGATTCTTTCGGTTGTGGTAGTGTCTAAATTTACCAAATAAGGAAAGCTTTTCATCACCCAAGTTTTCAGTTGGATAGAAATTTGGAATCATACAAGTTGTACAGTATGATGAATGAGAACTTTCAGCTTTGGAAAATTAAGACTAATTCCTTGTTTACATGTATATGTGAGTCAAGTAAAGGACTATGGGATCGAGTATACATTCTTGTGCACTGATCAAGGTCCGCCACAAAAGTTTGATAAGACTATTCGTCATGATTTACTAAGGTTTAGTAAATTTTGTTATACTTACAAGTTTAAGTATAATTCTGAAACATCGAGAAAAAAATTTCAGTGTATGGCAGGACGGATGAGAAGAATCAAATTAGGCAGAAGGATAAAAGTTTCTGAAATCTGAAAAGATGGGAGAGTACTTTAGTATCATTCTTTGTGCTCATTTTAGTGATTAATAAACCATGTCACAATTGGTCCTCCATTGACATCTTACAACATTCATATGGCTAAGAAGAGGAATCAAGAATTGCTAAAATGGTTAAATCAAAAAGATGAGTCAAACTTCGTTCCAAAAACAATTCTTAGAGTCATACTCCAAGATTGTAACTTGGGTGACATATCTAAAAGAAAGGTTTATAACACTAGTCAAATGTAAGAGTAAAGTGTATCCCACTCTTGTACATTTTGAAATTGGTAAGTTGTTATGTTTTGGATAAAACAAAGACCAACTTAAGGCCAATTGTGTGAAATGTTTGTCTTGATAAAGAATCTGCACTATCTCTTGAATATTTCACAAGTGAGTCTTATATGTCAAGAGGAAAGTGGAAGTCTTAAAGATCTGGGAAATACTTCCAGATCTAATCAAGAAGGAAAAACCTATAGTCTATCACGAGCACATGACTTAAGGTTTATAACCTATCGTGTTGACATATTCCTATTTCTGAGCCCATTCCAGTTAAACTTGGCTTTGCATATGAGTTCTAAGAGTTCTCAATTGGTTGCATAACATCTTAGAAGTAATGGTAGACACTTTTGATGCCAGGTGGCAAGAAGTTGAGACTGCACAAGTTCAATCCATAAGAGTTTGGATTTGCACTAACCTTGTCTTGTGATTTTGGTTTTGACAAATTCACATGGATAGGAACACATACACCATAAAATGTAAGTGTCATAGTGTTTCTCTCCGACTCATGAAAATGATGGTGAGGAAACACTTTCACTAAGTAGATTTTAACTAGATAGCAATTATGATATATGTATTCTCAAAGTCGTTATTGGAGCATGTGTGGTTAAACGGTACACTAACATGGACTCGTGAGAAATGGAAAAGGTCTACACAATTGAGACTATGATTAGGGCATCCCTTTTCATAGTTCTGAAATTGTTTAGACACACATGTGTGCTATCTATGGAAATGTGTATGATTTTGATAAAGTTTTGTCAAAAGCATCTCGTATCAGAAATATGAACTTTGGTAAGAAGATCAATAAATTATTGATTTCTAGAAGTTCAACAGATTTCTGAGTACATGTCAAAGCTAGTGGGAGCATAAGCTTCATGCTAATAATCATCATGCAAGTGTGAGCATGATAATTATAATAAGTGTTGCAAGTTAGCAACGTTAATTATAGAAAACAAAAAGATTTCAATTGGAAAAAATTGTTTTGCTATTATTAAGGGAGAGGAAATTATACTTCACTTCAATTCTAAAAGCTTAGATTGAGGTTTTAATTGTATTTGGTCAAGGATATATATATATATATATATATATATATATATATATATATATATATATATATATATATATGAATTTCAAGTTGGAATTGCTCAACTTAAGGAAATTCTATATATGGGTCTATTATTTGCGTTCTAAAATTCGATTATGATTACGGCATCGCTTTTCATAATCTGAATTATGAGAACTTGGCAAATAGAAATAGAAATATTATAGCAAAAGACTGGTCTAGTATCATGTCTTTATGAATCGTGTCCCATATGATTCGAACATAGGATCGATTGCATGCGCTATAAGATTCATCTTTTCTAAATTTTCCAAATGCCCAGAAAATTAAGAGGGAAAAAAAAATAGAACTAGATATGACTAATTTGATTAAGCAATTGTCGAGGACAATCTAAAGTTTACCAAAGATTGGTTGATCAGGGACAGTTGGATGTATAGTGTTAATTTTGGAAGGACCATAATGACATATTATGAAAAGAGGCAACTCTTGTTCTGGAGTAATAGTCAAAAGGGGAATATGGAAATGTTCTCATAGGTGGAAGGTATTCATTAAATCTATGTAAGATTAGGAAACTTAATGCAAGAAGAATGTTCAAAGGCAGTGAACTTTGAATATAAGACTTCATTTCCATGGAGTTGATCTCCATTGGAATACTTTGTAATGTCTGTTGACAAGTCTTTGTGACTTTGCACATAATCATTACAAGAGGACCAATGCATATAAGTTTAGAATCTAACAGATTTAGGTAAATGGCAGGAATTTGGAATTCTTGCATTTGTGGTAAGGATTTGGGATTGTGAAATGAGGATCATTGGAATTATGTTCAATCAATCTATTTCATAGAGTAAAGATCATAGAAAGAACATAGTGTGCATACTTGGCGTATGGCATGACTAGTGTTTAGAAAAACATAGTGTACATGCTTGGAGCATGGGACAACTATTGTTTTTAATTCAAGTATAAAGTTGATAGTTCGAAACAGTATGCAATGAATGATGGGTAATCAATATGGTGATAAATAAAAGATGTTTTATTTATATTCATAAGTTATGAGACCATATTGGATTCGATTATTCCTGTGTTTCACTTTGCATGTTTTGACTTCTAGAATAACTAAGTCGCTCTTCCTGAATGACTAAGTTATTCAAACCATCCACAGTCGGTCATATGTTGGAGGTAGATATGAATGACGACTGTCATGGGTTGGATTGTAGTGGTCTAAGATGTCAGACAAAGTAGTGCTACAACACTCATCAGTGCTCATAAGTTCTAAGTATTAGATTCAACCCACGCTCACTGGTATCACTTCATGGAATTTATCTCGAGTGATTGTGAGACGGTAATATCATATGAGTTGGTTATACATTGATCGTACGAAAATGCATTGGTAACTCGATGCTATAAAACGTTCCTTTGTGGATGATTCAACGAGTAAAAGAACAAGCATATGAGTCGGAGTTTATCTGTTCCTTCTTGGATTAGATGCGATATCTGGGCCCGTCGATGATTTTGTGTTGACCCATGTATCGGGCCCAGTCAGAACTAAGTTGATCTGTTCACTTACGTTCTATGTCAAACAAATTGGAAAACGGGAAACAAACGGTTGGACAATAACAAGACATTGTTCCATGTATTTGTTCGATTGATATCTAGAATAGAGGATTATATGATCACTTATCTTATATGGAATATCATCGTCATCTCAGTTCCGCAAGACCTTGAAAGAGCTACGATTGCTGATCAGTTCCGAAAGTTATTTTTGCAGATACAGTTATTCGACTTATCCAAGTGGGGGACTGTTGGATTAGGCGTCTAAGTTCATAACTATTCTGGGATGTACTAGACTCGATCAGCATGGTCCATTTGGGTTGCATGGCGTCATGCATTTAGATAGAGTAAAATGAGAGAAATAACACTTATGGTTTATTAATATATTATAAGCTCTAATATATTAATAGAATTATTTAATTAGGATCGATCAAGAATTAATTTGGAATTAATTAAGTGATCAAAAGAAGACTAATTAAATATATGAGTTGATTGTGTAAATCATCCTTACTTGTATAGTGGGCTAATGCTCCATGGATTATCAAGTCGAGCAAAAACCCATAGGATGCTCCATAGATGCTCCATGGTGTTTATAGAACCCATGGGCCATGGAAATGAAAGGTCATGACAATTAGGGTTTACATGGGTAACCCTAATTGTAGCACGCTATACAAGGATCCATATGTTCTCCAAAATCGGAGACTTAAGAAAGTAAGAAGAGGGCTAACCGATTTCAAGAGTGTGACATTTCTCTCAAGGTTTATTCCAAGTGCACTTGGTATTGTGTGAGACATTTCAGGCATCACACTTGGGGTGCTAGGCTCACAAGTTTTTTCAAGGAATCCAAATCACTACAAGGTATGTTTTCTTACTATCTTTTATGATTAAAAGTTCCCTTGTATGCTAGATAGGTTAAGAACCTTGGAAAATCAATTTTTCATGTATCATAGATAAAACATAGATCCAAGGTTACTAGGGTTGCATGTACACCCTAGGAGTGTTATAATGCTCAAAACCCAACATGTAACTTGGTGAGTCGGACATGACAAGGACTCGGAGGTTATGGGACTCGACGAGTCATAGAATGATTCGGCAAGTTGAGTCATGAGTTATAGAGTTTGTGAGTTAAGAGAACTCGGAGAGTCAATAGATGGACTCGGCGAGTAGAGTCAACCTGGAAGTTTGACTCTAACTAGGACTTTGACTTTGACCAGGCGTAAAATGGTCATTCTACCTTAAGAAGGATTACTAGGTTTTGATTAAGTGTTGTTATGGATTAATAGTCGGGGAGTCGCTGGATTAGGAGACAGGGAATTCCACACTCAAGTTTCAGCAGACAGTCATACGAGGTGAGTTCCCTTTCAATAGGAATGGGTATAAGGCACCAAGGCCGGCCCGTTTAGTAGTGCAGACCTGGTAGTAGCTATGTATGCTTGACTTCTTTGTGATTCATGCATATTTATGTTATGTGTAGTATGCCGAGAAAGCCCAATGCAGTATATGTGATTATGTTATATGTTATTCTATGCTATGCTCAATTTAGTCCGGACTTCGGTCCGATGCTAGGCGGGGCCCGATGCAGTGGGCGGGGCCAAATTATTTTGCAATTCGGTCCGATGCCGGGCGGGGCCCGATGCAGTGGGCGTGGCCCAGGATATTCCGGACTACGGTCCGATGTCGGGCGGGGCCCAGTATATGTACATGTGTTGTATGGTATGTGGTAGATTGAGGGATCTCACTAAGCTTCGTGTTTAGAGTTTTAGTTTTTGGTTTCAGGTACTTCTAGTAGCAAAGGGAAGGGCTCGAGATGATTACAGGGCACACACCACAGTCTTCGGCCTGGGAGTTTCACCCTGATATTTCTATCACATGTTTTGTCACCTATGATTTGATATGATGTTTTGTGATACATGACACATGATTTTCTATTTTATATTGGTTGTTTATGAATTTTTATGATGTCACAAACAAAATTTTTGGGATGTGTTTTTGGGATGTTTCAAGTTGGTATTAGAGCCTTGGTTTGAGGGATTCAGATACTCCCTCGGGTGTGTTTGAACTCAAACTAAGGAATTAGTATGAAAGTTTTCAAAAGAAAAATCATTTTTACAAAAGAACTTTGAGAAAAAGAAAAGAATTTGAAGGACAAAAGAACTTTGAAAAAGAGAAAAGGGTGTGGTGCATGCAATCAATCGAGCTCAAGTAAGTACTCTCAAACTACCCATACAAGTTTATACTATGATATGATTATCAGCTTTATTGGAACAACATGCTAGATTAGGACTAATGATCTAGGAAGGATACCTTATGTGCTTGTTATATGTGTTTCAGCTCTATGAGAACTGCATGCTAGTACAGATTTTCCAATGTGATAGCCAGAGTAGTATATGTCTGATTATGTGTACTCGATGCTCGAATGCTACTTGCTTTGTGCTTTTAGGAGTCTTAGTGATCCCTTATTAACTAGCGAATGAATATGCTACATTACATATTTCAAGGATTAAATAATTTCAGAAGGTTAGGTCTAGCTCTATTACGCAACTCTTGTTTGAGTCCAACCGTTGTAGGTCGGGATCTCTCATTCGAAGAATTATCTAGCCTTAGTGATATGCAATAGTATTCACAAACTAGTTAGTGGAAGGTAACAGGGACTTCTTATGCAGCTGATGGCGGAGAGTGGGATGGTGATTACCCTAGGGCAAGCCTAGGTTGAGAGTAGCGTGTGAAGAAATAGTAGTAGAAGGGACTGGTGGAGTTTAAGCAATTCTTGAGGAAAGTACGGATAGATATTGAAGGTAGTATGGGCTCGTACTAGTGAAAACATAGGATCCGTACTCGAATCAAGGAAGGCCGAGATGAATCCAGGAAACTTGTAGTGTATGAGATCCCTCGAGTTATGTTCAGTATTTTAATGTTGTAATGTTGTGTATTTCAGAATGGTGGTTTTACACCCTAGACCAGCAGTTGGCAGTTCAGGTGCCGGTGAGGGATCATGCTCAGGCTCTGGAGTTGAGCAGCTAGATGAGCAGAACAAAGAGTTCATCTCCTCATAGATCATGCGCAGTATATTAGACCAGACTCTTGTGAATGTGATCTTTGGCACGGTCAAGGAGGGCATTCTTGAGCTTTTTGATGAGAGGTTGAGTGCGTTCCGCACTAAGCTAGCGGCTATAACGGGGTCACGCACACTGACCTTCAGGGAGTTCTGGGCTTGTGGGGCTCCAAATTACCATGGGGTTTGGGACCCCATTGCGAGTACCAGATGGTTGGCAGATGTCGCCAACACGTTCCACGCCAGCAGATGTCCCGAGGGGGACAAGGTTAGGCTTGCGTCCTGTCTTCTGAAGGACAGGGCACGTGACTGGTGGGAGGAGGCTGGGAGAGCCATTGGCGATGATGTAATGTTGGATGCTATGATCTGGAGCGATTTCACGACCAGGTTCAGAGCCGAGTTTGCACCCGTGATTGAGGTGAAACAGTTAGTGAGGGAGTTCCAAGATCTTACACAGACTACTGAGACTGTGGCGGGGATTACCACCTAGTTCAGGGATAGGGCCCTTCTTGTTCCGAAGTATGCAGCAGACGAGGAGATGAAAATGCCCGATATCATGAGATGTTACAGAGCGATATCCGCCAGTTTGGGAGTCGATCCAACTGCAAGACGCTAGATGATATGATAGCACAGGCTCGTAAGAGGGAGATTGATATGGAGATGGAGAGGAAGAGAAAGCCAGAGTCGGTGTCTGGCACAATGGGTTCGGGCAAAAATCCTAAGCTATCCGCTCACAGATCTAGGGGACAGCAAAGCCACAATCGGTGTGGCAAGTGTGGCAGATTGCACGATGAGGTGTTCAAGGCAGGGAGCTCCGGTTGTTTTAAGTGCGGCTGGACTGGACATATGAGTAGGGATTGTACAGCTACTACCACCACCACCACATCATCTGGTCTGATTTGCTTCAATTGCAATCAGAGGGGACACAAAAATTCCCAGTGTCTAATTTTAGCTTCGGTAGGGCAGGTGGCGGCACACGCTCCTACCACATTGAGGATTACAGACGGCCATCAGGGTCGGGTTGAAGTGCTAGTGGCGAAGAGCAGAGCCTTCCAGTTGATAGCAAAGGAGGCAAGAGCTGCTCCTAATGTGGTTACGGGTATGTATCTTATCCATTATCTCTGATTTATTTTTGATTTTTACTTATAATTGTGTGTTGTATATAGGGTCGTTCCTAGGGAACGACATCTCCTCTATGGTATTGTTTGATTCGGGGGCAACCCGATCATTTGTGTCGCTCGCACTTAGCAAGCGGTTTAGCAGAGCTCCACGGGAGCTGGATTGTCTACTTGATGTTGAGATAGCAGATGATAGGATTGTCAAAGTTACGAGGGTTCACAGGGGATGTGCACTGCATATGTTTCACAAGCAGTTCTAAGTAGATTTGGTTCTTATTCCCCTGCATGGGAACAAGGTTATTGTGGGCATGTATTGGTTGAACCCCAATGGGGCAGTGATTGATTGTGAGCTACAATTAGTGAGAATTCGCACTCCTAGTGGGGGAGAGATAGTGATTCAGGGTGAGAGGCCACAGCACGGACCGATTCTTTGTTCAGCGGCGAGAGTGAGGCGCTACTTTTAGCAGGGTTGAGCAGGATACGTCGCCTATGTATTGGATACCCGGGATAACAGTAAGATGACAGTTGAGTATGTACCAGTAGTATAAGAGTACCCAGATGTATTACCGGAGGATTTGCCTGGGATACCTCCGGAGAGACAAGTTGAGTTTCGGATTGAGATGGTCCCTAATGCGGCTCCAATAGCCAAGGCACCATATCGGTTGGCTCCTCCCGAAATGCAGGAGTTGTCTACGTAGCTGCAGGAGCTGCTAGACAAGGGTTTTATCAGGCTGAGCAGTTCGCCATGGGGATCCCTGATCCTGTTTGTGAAGAAGAAGGACGGGTCGCATCGTATGTGCATAGATTACCGGGAGCTGAATAAGGTAACAGTAAAGAACCGTTACCCACTCCCGAGGATAGATGATTTGTTCGACCAGCTTCAGGGAGCATCTTTGTTTTCCAAGATTGATCTATGGTCCAGTTGTCACTAGATGCAGGTCAGAGATGACAATGTGCAGAAGAGCGCTTTTAGTACCCGCTATGGTCATTATGAGTTTGTGGTGATGCCGTTTGGGCTCACCAATGCTCCAACCGCATTCATGGACCTCATGAATCAAGTGTGCATGCCAATGTTGGATTGGTCTATAATAGTATTCATTGACGACATCTTGGTTTATTCCAAGACTCAGGAGCAGCATGAGGAGCACCTAAGAGAGGTGCTGGCGACACTGATGAGGGAGAGACTTTTTGCGAAGTTCTCCAAGTGTGAGTTTTGGTTGCGCAAGGTACAGTTTCTTGGAAACCTCGTCAACCTGAAGGGTATTTTGGTATATCCGGCCAAGATAGAGGCTGTTATGCAGTGGGAGATTCCGACGTCTCCATCCGAGATCCAAAGTTTCTTGGTTCCTGGCAGGGTATAACAGGAGATTTATTCAGGATTTCTCCAAGATAGCAGTTTCATTGACCCGAGTGACCAAGAAGTCGGTAGTATTTCGCTAGGGTCCTGAACAATGGACAACCTTTGAGACACTCAGGCAGCGATTGTGTGAGGCGCCGATTCTCACCCTGCCAGAGGGAGTAGATGACTTTGTAGTCTACTGTGATGCTTCGATCACAGGTATGGGAGCAATGTTGATGCAACGAGGTCATGTGATAGCTTATGCTTCAAGACAGCTAAAGCCTCACGAGGCTAACTATCCGAAACATGATTTAGAGTTGGGGGTTGTTGTGTTCGCCCCCAAGATTGGGCGACATTACCTATATGGGGTCCGTTGTACCATTTACATGGATCACAAGAGTCTGCGGTATATCATGGATCAGCCAAATCCGAATATGAGGCAGCGTCAGTGGTTAGATGTGGTGAAGGATTACGACTGTGAAATCCTCTATCACCCGGGCAAGGCCAATGTAGTTGCAGATGCCCTGAGCCGCAAGGCAGTGGCGACTCTGATCCAAGACATTTGTTTGAGAATGATAGTGATGACTCCATTGCTAGAACAGATTAGGGAGGTGTAGGTTGAGGGCCTGAAGGAGGAGCATCAGAAGTGTGAAAGGATTGTGAGTCGAGAAGCCTCATTTGATTACGATAGCTGAGGATTATTGACCTTGCATGGGAGGGTTTGGGTACCATACTGGGGCGGAGTACGGCATGTGTTGATGGATGAGGCCCACAAGTCTCGGTTCTCCATTCATCCAAGGGTGACGAAGATGTATAGATATCTTTGATCCGATTACTGGTAGCCCAGCATGAAGCGGGCCGTGGCTTGGTATGTGGAGAGGTTCCTGACCTGTAGAACGGTCAAGGCACAGAACCATAGGCCCCACAGCAAGATGCAACTGTTAGACATTCCCGTGTGGAAATGGGAGGATATCACCATGGATTTCATTACTAAGCTTCCTAGGACCGCACGTGGGGTCGATTCGATATGGGTCATCGTGGATCGGTTGACCAAGAGCATTTCATACCGATCCAGGAGAGCATCTCGGCATGGAGTGCCTGTATTGGTCGTGTCAGAACGAGATGTCGGTTTCACTTCTAGTTTTGGAAGAGGTTTCACGACGAGATGGGTACTTGTCTCCATTTCAGCACCGCTTTCCACCCTCAGACAGGCGGTCAAAGCACAAGGACGATTCAGACTCTCGAGGACATGCTTTGGGCATGCGTCTTGGATTTCGGAGGCAGTTGGGATATGTATCTTCCATTAGCAGAATTTTCGTATAACAACAGTTACCACTCTAGTATAGACCGACCTCCCTTTGAGATGCTCTGTGGGAGGAAATGTAGGGCCCTAGTTTGTTGGGGTGAGGTGGTTCAGAGAGTAATGGGGAGTACCGAAGTGATACTCAAGACCACAGAATTGATACAACAGGTCCGGAGCAGGCTTCAGACTGCTCAAAATCGACAAAAGAGTTACGCTGACAAGCGGCATTCAAATTTGGAGTTTAGGGAGGGAGACATGGTTCTCCTGAAGGTGTCGCCTGGAAGGGTGTCATATAATTTCGGAAACAGGGCAATATGGGCCCCAGTTATATTGGTCCCTTCTGAGTCATAGCCCGGGTGGGTAAGGTAGCATATAGATTGGATCTCCCCACTGAGCTCAGCCAGATCCACATCACTTTCCATGTTTCTCAGTTGCGGAAGTGTTTGATGGATGTTTCAGCAGTGGTACCTTTCGAGGATATTCAGGTTGATGACAACCTAAACTACATTGAGAAACCGGTGGCGATTTTAGACCGCAAGATGAAGGAACTGAGGAATAAGATAGTCGAGTTAGTGAAGGTGTAGTGGCAACACCGAAAGGGGTCGAAGTGGACTTGGGAGCCCGAGGAGGAGATGAGGGAGCACTACCCAGAGTTGTTTACAGAGACAATAGACTTCGAGGACAAAGTCTAAGATAAGTGGGGGGAAATTGTAATTCCCCGTTCCTGGTATGTGATTTAAGTTATTATGTCTCTTTTTATAAAAGCTACCCGACGAGTATGTAGCCCTAACTTGTCGAGTAGATGCGGGTCAGCACACGGAGTTTAGTGAGGCAACTCGACATGTCAATATTCCCGACTCGGCGAGTGGGCCAGGCTGGATGAAACCCTAATATTTATGGTTTGTACCCTATTTAAAAATCATTATAGACCCCCATTTCAGCCTCCATTACCTCTAGAAAACTTTTTCCAAAACCCTAATCCTCCAATAGTGATTTTGGGTGATTCCTTGCCATTTTGAAGTGAAATTGTGCATCTTGAAGCTTGTAGAAGAAGAAGGAAGGAGGTTTAAAGGAGAAGAAGTAGATCCAGGAACTACACCTCATTTACTGCACTTTCTGGTAATCAAGCCCCTAACGTGATCATTCTCTTATTAGATCTTCATCTAGGCTTGTTTTCTCACTTTTGGGCCATTTCCAAGGCTAACCCTGAGATTGGAGCTCTTATTGGGTTATGGACTTCAGATCTGGACATCCTTGAGATCTAGGAGCTCAAGGTAGCCACCTTTATTCAACCATGGCCGTATTTGAAACTTTAGGTCTCCATTTCTAGTTTAGTTTGGTGTATAAGCTTAAAACCACCTTGCATGCACGTAAAGTTGGCAACTTTACGTGTTATGTTGTCCCTAGGAGTCCAGATCTCTGTATTGGAAGCATTTAGATGGATTAGGATTAACTGTATGGTGATGGCATGCAATGGACTCGACGAGTAGCTCATATGACTCGACGAGTTGGGTCACGAACCCTAATTTCCCTGATAGTGAGTTGAATCAGTGAGTAGAATGGGGTAGCTCGGTGAGTCGGACAAGAAAAGGACTTGGAGGTTGAGGGACTCGATGAGTCATAGAATGACTCGGTGAGTCGAGTCGTGAGTTATAGAGTTTGTGAGTTAAGAGAACTCGGCGAGTCAATAAATGGGTTCGGTGACTAGAGTCAACCTGGAAGTTTGACTCTGACCAGGACTTTGACTTTGACCAGGGGTAAAATGGTCATTCTACCCTAAGAAGGATTACTAGGTTTTGATTAAGTGTTGTTATGAATTAATAGTCGGGGAGTCGCTGGATCAGCATATAGGGAATTCCTCACTCAAGTTTCAGCAGACAGTCATATGAGGTGAGTTCCCTTTCAATAGGAACGGGTCTAAGGCACCAAGGCCGGCCCGTTTAGTAGTGTTTGTCGAGTAGTAGCTATGTATGCTTGATGTCTTTGTGATTCATGCATATTTCTGTTATGTGTAGTATGTCGGGAAAGCCCAATGCAGTATATGTGATGATGTTATATGCTATGCTCAGTTTATTCCGGACTTCGGTCCGATGTCGGGCGGGGCCCGATGTAGTGGGTGGGGCCCATTATATGTATATGTGTTGTATGGTATGTGGTAGATTGGGGGAGCTCAATAAGCTCCGTGGTTACAGTTTCAGTTTTTGGTTTCAGGTACTTCTAGTAGCAAAGGGAAGGGCTCTGGATGATCGCATGGTACACACCACAGTCTTCAGCCTAGGAGTTTCACCCTGATATTTCTATCACATGTTCTGTCACCTATGATTTGATATGATGTTTTGTGATACATGACACATGATTTTCTATTTTATATTGGTTGTTTATGGATTTTTATGATGTCACAAACAAAATTTTTGGGACGTGTTGTTGGGATGTTTCACTATCAATACAACCAACATGACCAAGACTCTTTAAAGACTAATACAGATTATTGCCTAGCCCAAACCATAATTATGACCTAACAAGTGCATTTTACCATTTCTCTATATGTGAGCGATACACATGGATCTCGATAGGGCACCCCTCGATCGTTAGGTTTGGCTATGGACTCATGGTTGAACATCTTTTCACATACGAGAAAGCATTATTGCTCGTTCTGACAACAAACTTATTACTTATTACTTATTACAGAAACAAACTTTATTGCTCATGGTTTGATCAACTATGTACATACGAACTACAATTTATGAAACTTGTATACTAACTTTAGCAACGAACTACTATTTATGCGAATCTTGTTTACTCATTTTTAAAACGAACATGCGTCACACTCCCTGCCGAGGCGGTGGAACACACTGGGCTGTGCGACTTAGTTCATGAATCACAAGCAAATTGAATATACATCACAAGGAACAACAATAACAATACAACAGTTATATTTCACTTTTAGATTCAAATACAAGGTTCCAACAAATAATAGTAATAAGTTCATAAATTGCCTTAACAAATAGGCCGATACAAAAAAAAGCTAGGTAAAACTAGATTGCCCGATATCGATGAACGTTTCTTCTACTAAAAACTAGTTTGATGATCTCCTGAGAATACAAGTAATTTGAGAGTCAACACAAAGGGCTGTAAGAATTACAGTTTTTCTGCTAAACGCAATAATTATACTTTCAAAGAGTCTGAAAAGTATTTCCCTTGTAGTTAAAACCATGTTTGATAAAAAAATAAATCATAAGTGAGTCCATACTTGAAATGTTTGACTAAGAGATAAATCATAAGTAATTCCATACCTAAAATGTTTGATAAAGGGATAAATCATAAGTAAATTCATACTTCAAATTTTTAATAAAAGATATATCATAAGTAAATCCATACTTAGGATATTTGATAAAACGATAAATCATAAGGAAATCCACAATTAAAATATTTGACAAAGAGAGAAACCGAATCCGTGGTTTCTAGTTTAATGATCCAGTTAATGCTTGACAAAAAGAGAATTTGAGTCCGTGGTTTTTAGATAAAGAGTGTGGTTAATTGCTATAGTGATTTCTATAACCGAGCTATGTGACTTGATATAAACCCTTACGAACCTTCATTTGACATCATGGATAAACTAGAGATAATTATCACCCACTTCAATTGATCCGTCGAGGTTATAATTAGCAACTGTGGGTAGGGGTGTTAACCCATATAGATTTATACATGTGTATCTCGCTCCAATGACTAATGGTTATAGCCAAATGGGTATACCAAATGGTTAAACTTAGGTAATGAATATTGTCTCACTATTAAGGTCATTAACTAAAATATATGATTAATGTTTTTCATATGTATTCTCCCACAAAATAATAAAACATTAAAAAGGGGCCGTAAACACTCACCCGTGAAGCTTGAATATAGTTTAAACTTGTTGATATAATCGTGTTTGTTTTTGGGAAGCCGCTTTGAGAACATCGATATTTACACTTTCTTGAGCCAAAACACACCACCGAGTTTCTTATTCAAATCATTTTCTTAAAATGTCGATTTAGACCCTGGATTAATATTTCCAATTTATTTTAAATAAATTGATTTATTTAGTTATTTATATAATTAATGCTTTTATTTTAATCTTTATTATTATTTATTAACCCTATTTTGAAATCATTAATCAGAAACTGGCATTTAAAGTTTCTTGTCAACCAGGTCCCGATTCGTCGGTTTTCACAAATCCGATTTTGGTATGGGCTAAAAATACTGAAATAGCAAAATTAAATACTAGGTCGAAGCCTGAGTTCATAAGCATGTTCAAAATTGATATACGAAGTTTGTAGCTACTTCAAACTGAGTTGCGTATTTTCCAGTACCGAGTAAAATAAGATATATAGTAGTTTACAAGCTTAAGACATGCATAACTTTCTCATACGATCTCCTTTTTGGGTGTTCTATATATCCACAAAATCCTGAGAACATGTTCTATCAAATTTTATCATCCATGTCCCCTATGTAGATCATCCGCGAAAATTGATTTTTAGGGCATCAAATCTCACCGATTTTTAAGCGTTTTCCTCTTGGTGATGATGGTCAACTTTTCGAGCGTTTTGAGGTATCTTTATGGCACTTATGAATACTAAGATCTCATTTGTATATAAAATCATCAAGGTACTATGTTGTAGGTCCTACCACAGTTTGGTTTATGATAAATTGACCGTCTATAGATTTAGACCTAAATTTCGAGATGTCACATTACCTCCCCGTTAAAGGAATTTTTGTCCTGAAATTATTTTGTATATACTACTACTTTATTCCACTAGTCAAGGGAGCACCACTGAACAATTGTGGATACTTCTGCTTTATCTAGTCTTCGCATTCTCAAGTAAGCTCCAACCCTTTGCGAGAGTTCAGTCAGACTTTTACTATAGGCACACGGTTTTGTTTCAAGGCGTTTGATTTCTTGGTCCATGATCTCTAGTAGTTCTCCGACGAAGTGATGCTAAGTATTGACCTGGATCTCTTCGAGAGGAATTCTGAGATTTTTATCAGAGAGACACCTCTTGAGGTTACACACGCGAAAGGTATCATGAACTTTGCTGAGTTCTTGAGGTAACTTGAGTTTGTAAGCCACCAGACCTACCCTTGCCAGAGCTTCAAAAGGTCTGATGTATCGGGGACTCATATTACCTCATTTTCAAAATCAAATGAAACCTTTCCATGGTGCGACCTTTAGGAGAACACAATCTCGTACTTCAAGTTCTAGGGGTTTACGTCTCACATCAGCATACATTTCCTAACAACTTCGTGCGACCTTTAAACTTTCCTTGATATGAACAATCCTATTATTTTGTTTCCAGAATCATTTTGGGGCCAATACGTAAAGTATTTTATGGGTTCTAAGCATCCTAACAACCTTAAGGTGCACATACAACCCTAGAAGCTTTGGAACTATGTTTTCTCTATTATACATGAAAAGTGATTTCCAAAGCTTTATCGTATCTAGCATTCAATCCTAGGTACATGAATAACAAAAATTCTAGATAGAATTACATACCTTTTCTTTGTAGTGAGTAACTTGAAGTTTATGAGCCTAGCACCAATAGTATGAATGCCTCAAGTGGTGTCACAAATCACCAAAACAAGTTGTAAGCTCTAGAGAGAATAAGAACACTATATGAAAATCGACCCACCTTTATGCTCACACGCACTAGTGCCATTTCAAGTGCCAAAGACCCCTTTAAATAGTATGGAGGATTAGGGTTACATGCATGCAAACCCTAATACCCATGACCTTCCATTTACATAGGATCCATGGGCTAAAAGCTCCATTGACTATCCATGGACATCATATACTCTTAGCCCATCCTAAATAATTCTTAGCCCAATCCATATATATATATATATATATATATATATATATATATATATATATATATATATATATATATATATATATATATATATATATATATATATATATAGGGAAGAGTTATATGGAAAATGAATCATTAGGGCAACACATATTTGAACCAATGAAAACATGACAACACATCACTTCTACAATAACTTCCACAATACATTACTTGTGAAGAAAGAAATGGACACGTGTCATTTGATTATTGGTTTCGGTAGATGTTGCCCTAGTTATTTGTTTTCCATAGAACTCATTCCTATATATATATATATATATATATATATATATATATATATATATATATATATATATATATATATATGTATATGTATGTATATATATATATCTAAGAGTCCATATTTAATTAGCCTCATTTGATCACTAAATTAATTCCAAATTAAGTCTTGATCAATACTAATTAAACAATGTGATTTCATATTAATATATTATAACTTATAATATATTAATACATCATAAATATCTTATTCTCAAAAGTATATCCATAAAAATTGTTCGGTTCAGTGCAACCCAAATGGACCATGCCGAGTCGGGTCAAGTACATACCAAATATAGTTACAGACTTAGATACCTTATCCAACAGTCTCCCACTTGGATAAGTCTGATAACTATAGTTGCAAGTATAACTTCAAGAACCAACCGGCAATCATAGCTCATTAAAACTCTGTTGGACAATGAAGCGCCATTTTAGATAAGTGATCATATAATCCTATGCTCCCAAGATATAAGTCAGACAAATACATGGAACAATGTCGTACTTATTGTCCAGTAGTTTGTTTCTCGATCTTTTGATTTTATTGACATAGATTCTGACCGGGCCCGGCACATAAGTCAAAAGCAAGTCATTGAGGGCCCCATATATCACTTCTAATCCTAGAAGGAACAGGTAAACTTCGACTCATATGCTTGTACTAACTACTTGTTGAATTATGCACAAAAGCACGTTTTATGACATCAAGTAACTGATGCGTTTTCGTACAATCAATGGATAACCAACTCATAGTCAACAACTCATATCTCTAGGTTTTAAGATTTATATGATATTATCGTCTCACTATCACTCGAGATAAATTCCATGAAGTCATACAAGTGAGTGTGGGTTTAATTCAATACTCATCCATTATAAGTACTCATGAATGTTGCAGCAACCATTGCTATGTCTAATACACCTTAGAGAAATCTACAAGCCAAATTCATGACAGTCTTAATTCAACACCTACTTCCAATGTATGACCGACTGTGGAGAGTTCGAATAATATAATTATTCAGGAAGTCAAAACATGCAAAATTGAAACAATAGTAAATGATCAACATAGGATAGTAACACTTTACTCATAAATAAATAACAACTTCTATTTAATCATCAAATGTTAATTGAATTTTACAAGTTTCAGAAATCTAATTATTAAAACTAATATCGTCCCTCAGCCCGATGCTTCTTGCATGCTACAAATGCCTAATCCTGCTCAGTCCCTTCGTGAGGGGATCTGCAGGATTCTCTTCTGATGATACCCTCTTTTCCACGAGGAGTCCTTCTTCTATCTTGTGTCTTATGAAGTGATATTTTATGTTAATGTGTCTGGATCTACCATGATCTCTTGGTTCCTTTGCTAAGGCAAATGCACTATTGTTGTCATAGAAAATCTCCATAGGCTCCTTTATAGCTGGTACAACTCCAAGGTCTCCGATGAAGTTCTTTTGCCATATTGCCTCCTTTGCTGCCTCGCTTGCTGCTATGTACTCTGATTGGCAAGTTGAATAAGCTACTATCTCCTGCTTGGAACTTTTCCAAGTAATTGCTCCTCCATTGAGGGTAAAAACCCAGCCTGACTATGAGTGGAAATTATCCTTATCAGTCTGAAAACTAGCATCACTATACCTAACCACTCTTAAGTCATCACTCCCACCAAGGGTAAGGACCCAGTCCTTAGTCCTCCACAGGTACTTGAGAATGTTCTTTACCAAAGTCCAGTGAGCCATGTTAGGGTTCCCTGATATCTGCTAACCATGCTCAAAGCATATATGATCGAGCCAACAGTGGAAGCATATGGTAATTGACTCATCTCAGCTATCTCAGCCTCTGTACTCAAACTCTGAGCCTTACTCACGACACCTTATCCAAATAGGTACTCTAACTAAGTCCAATTAGTCTCTTACTCCTGTCTCTCAGTATCCTTATCCCTAGGATATATCCAGCTTCTCCAAGGTCCTTCATAGGGAAACACTTCCCTAGCCAGGACTTAACCTCCTGCAGAGTTGGGATGTCATTTCCTATGAGTAGTATGTCATCCACATACAACACCAAAAAGCTAACTATACTCCCACTAGCCCTAACATATACACATGACTCATCCTCGCTCCTCGAAAAGCCAAACTCTTTGACTTTCTCATTGAAACAAAGATTCCATCTACGAGATGCTCGTTTCAATCCATAAATGGATTTATCAAGCTTACACACTCTATTAGGGTACTTAGTATCGACAAAACCCTCTGGCTGATTCATGTAAACATCCTCAGCCAACTTTCCATTAAGGAAAGTGATTTTGACATCCATTTGCCATATTTTTATAATCTTGAAATGTAGCTATGGCTAGTAAAACCCTAATAGACTTAATCTTCGCTACTGGTGAGAAGGTCTCATCATAGTCAACTCCCGGAGTTTGAGTAAGGCCCTTCGCTACCAGTCGTGCTTTGTAAGTGTGCACCTTCCCATCCATGCCAGTCTTCTTCTTGAAGATCCATTTGCACCCAACTATCTTACGACCCGGTACATTGTCAACCAATATCCGAACTTGATTGTCACACATGGACTGAATCTCGCTGTCCACAGCCTCCTTCCATTTAGCATACTCGAGGCCTGCCATGGCTTCCCTGTAGTTATTAGGTTCATCCAAATCTACTAGTGTACTATCACTGATAAATGTATCACCTTCAGCAGTGATATAACAACCATAATAAAAATCAAGTGTGTTCCTACCTCTAGTGGAACACCTCGGAGGTACAGACTCATCTATCGGCTCAACAAGAGTTTCCTCCTCAGGTTGATTGATATTGTTTGACGTTCCTTCACCCCTTGACTCTTGAAGCTCCTCAAGGTCAATTTGCCTCCCACTGTTTCCTTGGATTATAAATTCTTTCTCTAGAGAGACTCCTCTCCTTGCTACAAAGACCACATTGTTACTGGGTCTGTAGAAGAGGTAGCCAAAGGATTTTTGTGGGTAGCCGGTGAAAATACACATCTCACTTCGAGGTTCGAGCTTGTCGTGAGTCTCGCACCTCACAAAAACCTCGCAACCCCAAATCTTGATGTGGTCTACACTGGGAACTTTCCTAATCCACATCTCATGAGGTGTTTTGGCAACCTTTTTAGTAGGGGCTAGATTAAGGATATGGGCGTCAGTCTCAAAGGCATACCCCCAAAATGAGATTGGTAACGAAGCTCGACTCATCATGGAATGAACCATGTCCAACAAGGTACGATTGTGCCTCTCAGCCACACCATTCAACTGTGGTATCCTAGGAGGTGTCAATAAGGGCAGAGAAGTTATACGTAAGGTTCTAGAAATGTGAATTCTAGATCCGAGAACTGGACTTCCTGGTACACGTGATTAGAAAAGATGGGATACACATGGATCCTTCCAAGATCAAGGCAATTGAAAGTTGGGAAGCACCAAGAACACCTACATAAATCCATTAATACTTAGGCCTCGCTGACTACTACAGGAGGTTCATACAGAACTTGTCCAAGATCGCTAAGCCACTCACCACCTTGAATCAGAAAGGTGTAACATTCAACTGGGAGAATAAGCAAGAAATTGCTTTCCAAACGCTGAAACAAGCCCTATGCAGCGCCCTGATCTTGTCACTGCCAGAAGGGACATAAGATTTTGTGGTCTACTGTCGTCAAACCAAGGTCTTGGATGTCTGCTAATGCAACAAGGAAATGTCGTTGCCTATGCCTCGAGACAGCTAAAGACTCACGAGGTCAACTACACCATAGATGATCTTGAACTGGGAGAATTAGTAATCGCCCTGAAGATCTGGAGACATTACCTTTACGACACCAAATGCACTATCTTCACCGATCATAAAAACCTTCAGCACATCCTCAACCAGAATGAACTCAATATGAGGAAAAGTCGATGGGTAGAGCTACTAAATAATTACGAATGTGAGATTCATTATCACCCAGGAAAAGCCAGTGTAGTAGCAGATGCCCTGAGCCGAAAGGAACACTCGGGCCACCGATTAAAGTCATTAACCATGACGATCCATTCACACCTATCCATACAAATCAAAGAGGCTCAGCTGGAAGCTTTGAAACCTGAGAATGCGACAGGTGAAGCCTTAAGAGGAATGGATAAGAACCTAGAAGTCAAGGGTGATGGAGTTCGTTATCTCATGAACCGACTCTGGACACCGATGTTCGGTGGATTCATAAACGTTGTTATGAATGAGGCCCACAAGACTCGATACTCCATTCATCCCGGTTCAGACAAAATGAGCTTGGACCTCAAGAATCTTTATTGGTGGCCGAATATGAAATCCGAAATCGCTACTTATGTGGGAAAGTGCCTGACTTGCGCCAAGCTCAAGGTAGAGTACCAGAAGCCTTCGGGTTTACTTCAACAACCAGAGTTACCCTAATGGAAGTGGGAGTGGATAACCATGGACTTCATAACCAATTTACCCAAGACAACGGGTGGACTTCACACCATCTGGGTGATCGTTGACAGGTTAACCAAATCTGCACGCTTCCTACCGATAAAAGAGATTGACAAGATGGAAAAGGTGACTAGGACATACGTTAAGGAGATCATACGACTACATGGCGTGCCCATATCCTGTATCTCTGACAGAGATAGTCGATTACCTCGCAGTTTTGGAAATCACTATAGAAATCCTTGGGTACTGGGCTGGATATGAGTACGACCTACCACCCAGAAACCGATGGTCAAAGTGAGAGTCAAGCCAAGTCAAGCCAAGTCAAAATATGTATTATGTATAAGTGAAACCACAATTGTAACTTTGTTGCATTGTATTATCTATAGCCATGAGGGAATGCTTTTATAAGTTATATATAAATATATATATATATATATATATATATATATATATATATATATATATATATATATATTGAAACCCATGTTGATTTAAGTTTATATAAGTCAGCATAAGTCAAAATATTAAATCAAAAAGCATGAATTACACCTTAACATAGTGATTTCCCAGTTTTGGGAATCAATTCACAATTGGTTTTCGGTTTTGTGGGGACCAAAATCATGTGTGTGGACCAGAATCTCTAAGCTTGGACCACTTAGGACCGAAAACCCTTTCTTGGATCATGTCTAGGCTGAAAACACAAACCATGGGACCACACCAAAACCGAAATCAGTAGGATTTTGGTTTTGCTTTGGCCGAAATCGCCTTAAAAGTGGCCAAGTGGTGCCACTTTATTTGATAATCACCTACCCAATGTGATAAGTGCACATTTCAATGCAAACTTCCCATCACCTTATCTCACTATCTTCATATATATATACATGAATATGGGATCATTTCCAAACCCATTTCCAGTTTACATAATTCATCTTCATTTTTCTCTCAAATATCAAACCATTTCCCTTCCAAATTCAAAGATCAAACATCTCCTGGAGCTTCATTTCTCCGATCTATTTCCTTACGAAATCAAAGCAAGTTCTTATAGTCTAGTGTTATGAAAACATGTCTATGTTAGTACATTATATTTACACATTATTATGTGTTAAAAATATTAGGATACGGCTACCGTTACGTATTTTAACTCGAAGATCACCGTTTTTATCTTGTTATCTAACCACAATCACAGTCAAGGTGAGTTCATACCCCTACATTTTTCATAACTTTTTCTATGTTTCGTTTTTTTTTTTTTTTTTTTTTTTGGGGGGGGGGGGGGTAATACAAGTGAAAACAAGAAAACTTGTGTTAAAATACAAACCATTATTTATGCTTTCTTACATTTTATGTACTTGCTTTTCTTATGTGAAAACACCAAATACGCGAAACTACAAACATTTACACACAAAACTTGTTAAAACACAAAGATTCTCACTTTCTACGAAACATACATATATAAACTATAATAGGTATAGTTTGGGGCACGTTTACATTATTTTACCCTTTCGGGATTTAGAAATAGTTATATAAAAATATAATTATTTTTATACTATATAAACACTATGAAAGGGTAATACATACATTTACAAAAAAAAGGATTTTCATTTCATTTGACGTAAACCTGTTAATGAATAAATTTGTGAGACATTCTGCTTCACGGTGCTTTTAAAGTACTGCATTTAAAGTCATGTAATTATGAACATAATCTCTTGTAGAGAGAGCTTGATACTTGTGTATAGATCTATACGAGTCTGACAATCTCACACCTAAATTGTTAGCTATAGTTAGACCGGTAGGTCTGGGGTGACAAATGTCATAACTTTTCGACGCCTGAAGAATGTCGTTACAGGCTAGGTCATAGCATGGTTATAATAACTCACATGGGGTATTAACAACAGATTTCATTTACAAGGTTAATAATTAAATAAAGGGGGTTTGATTTATATATAAAGCTACACTATACTATTTTCAAGTACAACATTCATACTTATTGGTCTTAGGGTAGCTAAGACTACATTTGGACTATGATTGTTAGATTTCATCTACAATTGCTTAGTATATACGTTAGAGTTATATATGATTAAGATGTTATCGAATTAGAATTGGTGGGTCCGCTTTAGGTCATGTTCCTTGTTTGGTTGTGGGCTTAGGGCATACCCATTATATTCGACGGTTTATAAAACCTTAATTCTATATAACTTGTATATACTAAGGGATTGTAGAAGGAAGCTATGAAAGTTCTAGAAGTACATTCGATTACACTACAAATAATACATCACTTTCAAATAGTTTTATTTAATAATAAAACTATGCTATACTGCATACTAGTACAATACAAATAGTTTTAATCAAATTAAAACTGTAACATACTACGTTCAAGTACAAGAATATTCATACATTTTAGGTCTTAGAGTATTTAAGACTACAATACATTTTACAGGAAAATATTGGATTTATAGGAAACTAAACTCTATCGTCTTACAAGGAAAAACGACATATTTCATAAAGAAAAACTCTTATGAACTCACCAATTTGATTGTTGACACTATTTTCAAAAATACTTTTATTCTCAAGAAATCAGTAAACAGGTAACTACCAGCTTTTGATGACGGGACGCTAAAGTGTTACCTTAAAACTCATTTCGTTATCATACTATAATTTATTGGGAAACATGTAATACAAGCAACAATGTAACCTTTTTAATTTTATCTTTGATGGATGTATTTGCTTTCTTTACTATTACTCAATTGTTGTGATACTATACATGAAGTCATCCACCCGTGGACGTTTCCGCCGTTCTGGTTTGGGGGTGTGACACTTATCTGTGGTGATTATTAACCTGATGGGTTTTATACAAACAATCCTATGTGTGAATGCAACCCTAGAGTTGGATCTATGTTTTCACTATTAGCTATACAACTTTATGAACACAAAAAGAAACCTGGCATGCTACTACTATTTTAGAAATTCACATAAAAGAATAGAATACATACCTTTTGTTGTTATATAGCAATAACAACTAGTTCCTTAAATTTCCTTAGCTCTTGAAAGCAAGTACCACAAGTGTAGTACCTCTAATGGCTCACAAACACACTAGGTGAAAGGATGAATATTGGAGAGAGGAAAGAAGGGTATCTTGCCCTAGATTTCGTCCCTTTTAGGTTTTCCCAAGTTTTGGACGAATTCCTAGTGCCTTAGGGTGCTATTTATACTTAAGGCTAACTAGGGTTTCAAGGTGTAAACCCTAATCCCTTAGCTTAGGGCCCAAGCAAGTCCATGGACTCCTTTCCTTAAGAAATTGGACGAAAACTCCTAGATCCTTCTAGGATTTTCATTTAACCCTTAGTAAAGGTGATCCAATGGCCCAAAGCCTCAACTATTGAATAATTACAAAATAGCCCCTGCACTTTCAGTCAGTTCCTTTAATCCCAAAATTAATTCTAAATTAATTTCTGATTAAATACTAATTAATAATATGATTCCAAATTAATATATAATTCATATAATATATTAAAAAAAATCATATTTATACCCTAATTTATTATTCTTAACAATAAACCAGCCTCTCTCCTCAACAATCATCCTGTCTAGTCAGCAGTGTGAAGGCAACCCAAAAGGACCATGCACAATCAGGTCAAGTACTTACCAAAATAATTATGGACTTAGACACTAATCTAACAGTCTCCCACTTGGATAAGTCTAATAACTATTATGCGTATAACTTCAGATCCTGATTAGCAATCGTAGCTTTCAAAAGCCGATGTCAACTCTGATCTTATCAGAAGCGTGTCCTTTAGATAAGGGATCATATATTCCTCCATTCTGGATATCGTATAGACTGAGACATGGATTTAAATCATTCTCTCTGTCTATGTGTTGTTTCCCGATTTCTGATTTATGACGATTGTCAACAGACTATAATTGAACACATCAAATTAGTCTCGGCTTGGCCAAGCGCTTATGTGTCATCACTAAATCATCGAGGGGCCCACATATTTCACTTTTATCCTACTTTGGATAAAAGGAACGAATAAACTATGATTTAATGCTTGCTTGTACTCACTCACCGAATCACACACAACAATGTGTTTTATGACACCAAGTTACTGGTGCGTTTACATATTATCAATGTATAACCGACTCGAAAGATACAACTCACACATCTCGGTTTCAAGAATATAAGATATTATCTTCTCACCAATCACTCGTGATAAAATCCATGAAGTGATCCAAGTGAGCGTGGGTTTAATCCAATGCTCAAATCATATTCGTAAGCACTCATGAACGTTGCAGCAAACATTTGCTAATGTCTAATACACTTTAGACAATCCACACACCAATTCACGACAACCTTCATTCATACCTACTTCCAACATATGAACGACTGTGGTCCGTTCGAATAATTTGATTGTTCTGAACCAATTTAATTATTCATGAAGTCAAAACATGCAAAGTGAAACACAAGAATAATACTAATCCCATATGGCCCCAAACTCAGGGTATAAATAAAACATTTTATTTAATCACCATATTGATACTCATTATTTGTTGTTTCAGGTAATCAACTTCTTTCTTGAATTATTATTACACTTGTCCCATGCTCTTAGCATGCACACAATATTTACTTATGGTCCTTACTTTGTGAAACAGATCAAATGAACACATTTCCAATCATACTCATTTCACAACTCCCAATCCTTACCACAAGTGTAAGAATATCAAATTCTTGCCACTTATAGAATATGCTAGATTCTAACATTTTATGCAATGATCCTTTCGTAAATTCATAGCTCAAAATCATCAAGACTTGGCCAATCTCTATCAGATACAATTCTATAGATATGATGTCTCTCACTCAAAGTACATTCCTTTGAATATCCTTTTGCATAAAAGTTTCTAATCTAGACATAGATTCTTAATAATCAGCTTCCAATATGGAAACATTTCCATATTTTCCATATGACATCTCTTTATTAATAGAATCTTATCTATTCATAATAATGTCGATATGGTCCATCTAATACCATACTTCCAACTACTCACAAACGACCAATCCTCAGCGTGCTTTGGATCGTCCTTTGATAGTTGTTTTATAATCTTAGTCGAAACCGATTATTGTCCTTTTTCCCTCTTAATACGCTAGACATTTGGAAAATTTTAGAATGGTCAAATATTATAGCATTTGCAATCGATCCTATACCCGAAGCGTATGGGACGTGATGCATAATGTCTTACATAAAGATACGATACTTTATCAATGTTTTGTCATAATATCTTATGTGTTACGTTCTTATAATTCGAATTATGAAGAGGGATGACATAATCATAATCTAAATTTTGAGAACGCACTATGTATCCTTGACTAAATTTGTTAACATTCCACAACCTAAGCCTTTAGATTTGAAATGAAGCATAATATTCTCTCCCTTAATTATAGCAAAACAATTTTTCAACCCTTACGACTTTGCAAAGTATAACTCTTGTTTTCTATAATTAATATTTCTAACTTGCAATACTTGCCATAATAATCATACAAGCATAACATTTATGCTCCCACTATCATGATGATTATTATCATATAAGCATAACACTTATGCTCCCACTAGCTTTGACATGTATTCAGAAAACAACTTAACTTCCAGAAAACAATACCTATTGAATTTCTTAAGTTCATATTTCTAATACCTAATGCTTTGATAATCCTTTATCTAAGCTTCTCAAACTTATACACCTTTGCCTTAAATAGCTCATATGTTTGTCTAAACAATTCATACTAATTGTCAAATCTCACAAGCAAATTATGGAAAGGGATACCGTAACCATAATCGAATTCGAGAATACAATTTCACAATCACTGTCTTCTTAAAATCTCTTTTAGTAAAAGCATTTCCTCACAGTCATCTTCATGTAGGAGGGAATCTTATGACACTTAGATTTTAATGATGTATGTGTTCCTATCCATGCGAATTTGTCAAAACCAAAGTTTGCGACAAATCCAAACTCATATGGACCGAACTTTCTCAATCTTGATTTCTTGCCTTATGGTAACATGAGTTCCCACCATGTCTTCCAAGTAGTTAAGCATCTCACCCTTTCCTATCAACGTACTATTCATTGATCAAGGTGCTTGCCTTTTATGCGTTCAAATGAGAACTCGTAGAACTCAGATGCATAATTAACTCAATTGGAACGACACAGAAACAAGATAGTGTCAACACGATAGGTTGTGAACCTCAAGTCGTGTGCTAGTGATGATCGATAAGGTTTATTCTTGATTAGTTCTTGAAATTTTCAAGACCATTAAGACTCCCACTGACTCCTTGACATATAAGATTCTCTTGTCAATAAACATTTCTCGACAAACAAATATTCAAGAGTTAGTGTAGCTTTTATCAAGACAAAACACTTCACAAAATTGGTCCTATTTGGTCTTTGTCTTATCCAAGACATCATAACTTTCCAATTTCAAATGTGCAAGAATAAGAAAACCTTTTCCAAATTCCACATTTGATGAATGTTATAAACCTTCTTAAGGCTTGTCACTCAATGTCACAATCTTAACTCTAAAACTTGTTATTGGAACGAAGTATGATTGACTTCTTGATTTAACAATTTCTTCAATTCTTGATTCTTCTTCTTAGACATACAAATGCACTAAGACTCACTTAGAGGATCAATTGAGACATGGTTCTTAATCATTAAGACTTATCATAAAACACAATAAAAGATACTCTCCTTTCTTGTTAGAATGGAGAAACTTTTATCTTTCTGCCTTCTTGATTCTTCTTATTCGTTCTGCTATTCATTGAAACTCTTTCAATCAACTCATAATTACACTTAATCTTATAAGTATAATCATATTTACTAAACTTTAGTAAATCATGATGAATATCTTTGTCACTCTTGTAGAGGACTTGATCAATACACAAACTTGTGTACTCGATCTCCTAGTCCTTCACTCGACACTTTGTCAAAGAATTAGTCTAATTTCCAAAATATGAAGTCTCTCATTCATCATGCAACCAAGTTGTATGATTCCAAGTTTCTGTCCAATTGAAACTTGGGCAATGAGAAACTCTCCCTATTTGGTAAATTCTTGACATTTCCACAAACAACATAATCCATTATTGCTAATAATAGAAACCTTCAAACATCAATTTTTTTTCATACACGTCATTGCAAGGATAAATAAATAATATAAAATCGAAATTTATTTTATTGCGGAAAAATTTGTCCTTACAATGCAATTCAATTGAAAACTATGTTAATACATATTTCATAGCAATTTATTCTAACTCCAAGTAGTAGCTCTAAATATAATCTTCAAGCAATGCGATCGATATCCATTTCTTCACGATTAGATTCAACTCACTTCTTCCCTTAAGCTTCCTTTGTTTTCTTCTGTAACAACCCGTTATTTTCGGGCATTATAAATCGAGTCTTGTAACCTCTTTGGAATGTAATAGGAATTTCATCGATAAATGAATTATTCAAAAGCTCTGATTGGAGTACACTATGTAGTAGATATCGTCTTAAGGTTTCCAAATATATAAAGAACACTAAAATCCGAGTTATGACGAAGAAGTTATGACCATTCTAAGATTTCCGACAAAACCGACAACACTGATTAAACGAAAAACGCAAAGTTTCAATATGATAGCATTTAGCCTTAGGTATCTAAATGAAAGTTATAGATAACATTAAACCATGAGCGTACACAAAAATAACGTCCAAATCTGACTTCGTATGAGGAAGTTATGATTTTTCCAAGATCCGAATATAGTAGTAGACAGCTAAAAACTCGAATCGGAGATCGAGCGACTTTTGGCCGGAATGACCTAAACGAGAATCGAAGGTTTCGACAATGGTATTTCAGCGGTAAAAAGTCTGGCAAAAACCGACATCAGATAAAGAAGTTATGAATTTTCAAAGAAATTCCTTAAACACGATGAGTTTAATATAAATAATAAATAAATAATTTCGGAATCTGCTGACGGAGTCTAAACGAAAGTTGTAGAGCGTAGTCTCACATACGCGTGGATATAAATACCATCGAAAACGGAGTTCGTATGAAGAAGATATGAATTTTTGAAGTTTATTAAATAAATTATATATTTATTTAAATCAAAATTTCGGACCTTATCCAAAGAGGAGTCAGCGTCCTCATCCGGGTCCGCGCTGCGTACCCCTGTACGCCCTGCGTACCCGAGAGACTTGGCCTCTGATCGTCCACGTTGCCCTATCAGAGCCATCCGACCCGTCCGACCCGCTGTCCCGTCCGACCCGCCGTCCCATCCGACCCGTCTCCCCAGCAACCCGTCCCATCCGACCCGCGTACCCAGCAACCCGTCCCATCCGAAGCCGAGGCAGTCGAGGCTTCGGTCATGCATGACGTACGCGTACGCGCTGCGTACGGGCGTACGCCCCGCGTACCGAGGCGGTTCAGCCTTCCTATAAATAGGATGCGAGGGCTTCCGAGAAAAATGCTCATTTCTCTCCTCTCTCTCACAATCTTGCCTCGTTTTCCGTGCCCATTCAAACCCGAAGCTCTGGTCTTTTTGCTCAAGTCCCGAGGGTCGATTTTACTCCCGAGATTCCCGAGAGTCCCGAGGAAAATCCGTTTCCCGAGACGAAACTCTGTCCGGTTTTCCATCTCGCTATCTTCAAACTATCAGGTGAGTTCATACCCCTGCAAGCACACTTTAAATGCTTTTTATACTCTTTTAGGGGGGGAATACAAGTAAACACACGACTAAAATCGTGTGAAACATCGATCTTTTTATATACTTTTCATACTGTTGCTTTAACTGTCTTATGAAGTCATTATCATGCAAAACGCCTCACAACACAACTTTACCCTCTTGGGATACAATATGTTTATAAATAGAAATATGTTTTATTTATACGTTTGCATACAAATACATCATATCAAGGGTAACATTCTTTACTAAATCATTTTATGCATTCAAAGAACTTATGATTTATGCTTTGTCAAACATTGTGAAAAAGGATAAACTTTGCATACAAACTACTACTTTAATACAGACTTAGTTGAGAATCCATGAGACTTGTACATCTTCAAACACTGCCTTTTTGATAAAAGGTATCGCTACAAGTCCTGTCTATAACCAGAGTCTCCCGTTCGGAGAACGTGTCAAATGTGTATAGATCTATACGGGAAGTCATGATCCCGCGCCCTGACTGTTAGCTACAGTCCGTCTTTTGGGGTGACAGTTGTCATAACGCTACGACGCCTGAAGAACGTCGCTACAGGCATATTATGTTTAGTATGGTTATAAAACTCATCGGATATACAATTATTATGGTATTATGCTTTTATGAACGAGTAGCTATTAAAACTATTCTTCATCTAACAAGTGCGATCTTCGTATAGCTTTACTATGTAAAACTATGACACAACTTACAAGCACGTCGTTTGCTTGCGATTTTCGGTCTTAGAGACTGCCATTTATGTCAGGAAAATAAGGGTTTTTCCTGTATACAAACCACACAACTAATAGGAAAATAAGGGATTTTCTCGGTACAATTAGTTGCAACTTATATCACGAACATTCATATGCATTTCATACTTTTATAAGAAAATAAGGGTTTTTTCTTGGAAAACACAACAAATCATATCTCAACTATTAGGGAAAATATGGGATTTTCTGGATCTAATACATTCATTTTCAACACACGAATCATAACTCGTTACAATTGAAATACTACATTTTCTGGAAAACATACAAACACTTTCGAATGGCATACATCTTCTCAAAACACCACTTATGAACTCACCAACTTAAATGTTGACACTTTTTCTTTGAAATAACTTGTATTCTCAGGAAACCGCTAGACCAGGTAGCAACTACTTCTGAAGACTAACGCGCTGGCATTAGTAACATATTTTGGATCACCATTTTGTATTTGATTTCTTTTGCAAACATGTAACATCTACAATCATGTAAACTTTTCAAATATATTTATATTATGGTGGTGTGTACTTTCCTTTCTATGAACTGTTATGATACTGAATATGACGTCCTCCGCCCCCGAACGTTTCCGCCATTCTGGTTTGGGGGTGTGACAGATTGGTATCAGAGCATCGTTTATAGTGAATTAAGTATATCAAAACCATTTTTGGTATACAACTATAAACTCAACTGGACAAAAACACTCTGAGAAGAGTCATACTTTTGAAATTAAATTTATTTAGTTTTTGTAAAGTAAGCATGCATTCATTTCGTACTAATAACAGTTTCACATTGGACCATTTTAGAAGTATTATAAATAAGTTGTGCAGTGCAGGTACGCCTTGGGACATGTAATCAGAACTGGGAAGGATATAGCCTGATCAACTATATTTGTCCGAGAGCCGACTAACGTGTGCCGAGGGGTGTCTGCAGTGGACAACAAATTTTAAAACTTACCAAACCGTTACTAGAATCAAACACAAGAATTTAAATACTATAGGAGTATTTGCTATCTAAACTAATTTAACTTACATGTTTTGCATGTTTCAACTTTATTCAATTCTTATGACCCTATTTCTCGTACAGTCAAATGGCTGGATTTCACCACCCCAATGACCCCTACTTTCCCAACCAAGGCAACGGAGGATGGATCGAAGATGATCCCGAAGAGGATGAGGAACCCATAGAAGTGGGTGATGACTCCGGTACTGACTCAGAGCCGGAAGTGATCGATCCACCACCCATTAAACCTCTTGTCCATGTGAGGAACTTCCAAGGACCCACTCCCGTCTGGGGGAGTCACCTCCATCATTGGAGCCAACAACAAGGCATACGCCCTCCCTACGGCATGTGTCGGGATTTCTATGATGTCCGCGGTGGAAGCTCGGCTGATCGAGCACTCCCAGTAATGGTGGGTAAGTTAGCCAATCAGTCCTATCAATCCGGAGTTCAAGCAAGCCGACTCCGGGATGTCAACGTGGAAGTGCAGGTTCACACTTCTGACATCCGTAGGCTGGACAAGATACAAGATAATGCTCAACTCTAGTCTGAGGCATTTCAGGCACAGATGATTGCAGCCCTAGCCGAATTAAGGGAGCAACAAGCCGCTTTTGATCAGCGCCTAATGGAATCGAAGCAATCAGATGCGGAGTCAAGCTCCAAGCGCAACCTACGTCGCAAATAGTGCCTGCCAGGATTTCAAATTTTGTTATAAATTAGGACTTCGGATAAGAATATTCTTTTCTTTAAAACTTTCTGTAATCGGAGACCTTTTGAAAGGTCAAAAAGTTTTGTCTAAACTCGGATGTAACACAACTATATGTTTAATATATATAGGGCATATCTCTTTCTTGTATTAATTATGTGTAGTCCGTTCAATTCATAAGTGCATCCATTCAAACGTTATTAATGAATCAAGCTCAAAACCCAGTGTTGGTCAAACCAAATTCTTAATCTATTTAAGCGCAATGCCTCCTCGTAGATCAGCACGTACCAACGCAACCCCACCACCACCTCCACCACTAACTTATGATCCGACAATGGTCCAGGCCGCTATCACAGCAGCAGTAGCAGCAGCTCTCTCTCAAATAAACTCCAATGCAAATGGAGGTACAGGAAGCAGCACGAATCATCCCAATCGTGGCCCCGGCCAGGGTCATGTAAGGGAGTGTACTTACAAGGAGTTCTCCAACTCGAAGCCAAAGACTTTTAATGGCAGTGGCGGAGTCATTGCACTAATGCAATGGTTCGAAAAGACCGAAACGGTCTTCGAGATCTGCTCATGCCAAGAAACAAGCAAGGTTAAGTTCGCTGCTTGCACCTTCATAGATCGAGCCCTCACTTGGTGGAAAAGCCATGTGAACTCAGTGACGCTCACTGTCGCTAACGCCATGAGTTGGGAAGAACTGAAGGTACTACTACTGGAAGAATACTGCCCGAGGGGTGAAGTGCAAAAGCTTGAGAAGGAGCTCTGGAATTTGAAAATGACTGGGTCTGATCTAGTCGCCTACACAGCTAGGTTCAACGATCTCGCCGCTTTGTGCCCTACCATGGTCAACCCAGAATCAAAGAAGGTCCAAAGGTACATTTGGGGGTTGTCACCCCAGATTCAAGGGCATGTCCTAGCTTCCAACCCTATCACCTACAACAGCGCTAAACGCCTGGCACAACGACTCATCGACCACGGAGCGAAACAGAGTACCATCACAGCAGCCGCAATTCCACCTAGGGAGGCTCAGGGCCAGAGTAAGCCTTGGAACAAGAGGAGGGGACAAACCCTCCAGGAGAACCCCAAGAAACAACAAGTGATAGTGACCCACGCTATTACTGTACCTACCAATTCTGCCCCCACAAGCTCATACAATGGAAAGCTACCAAAATGTAACTAGTGCAACTTCCACCACCACGGTCTCTGCCGTGACCTTCAATGCACCAGGTGCAATAAGAAGGGTCATACAGCCCGCTATTGCAAGGAGCAAACCCAACAATTCGCCCCCACTGCTAATACCGGAGTAAGCCGCGCTTGCTTTGAGTGCAGGGGCACAGGGCACTACCGCAAGGACTGCCCGAAGACAAACAACAGGAATACCGGCGGAAGAGGCCGAGTTTTCGCAATGGGGTAAGATGAAGCCATTGCGGACCCTACTGTTGTTACGGGTACGTTTCTTCTCGATAACTCGTATGCATGCATTTTGTTTGATAGTGGAGCGGGAAGGAGTTTTGTGAGTCACGACTTTAAAAGCATGCTAAAACCAATACCACAATCATTAAGTGAACCGTTCATAGTAGAAATGGCCAACGGGAAAACCGAAGGCACTAAGGAGATATATTTAAACTGCACCCTAACTCTAAACGATAATCTCTTTCAAATCAACCTCATGCCAGTCTCGATTAGGAGTTTCGATGTCATCATTGGCATGGATTGGCTGAGTTCACATCGTGCGGACATCCTATGTTACGATAAGGCCGTTCGCCTTAATCTGCCAACCGGCGAAACCTTCCTTGTCTTGGGCGACAAACCTAGTACCACTCTTAGTATCATCTCAAGTATCCAAGCTCAGAAGTGCCTACGCAAGGAGTGTCACGCATTTTTAGCGCATGTTGTAGACGTGAAACGCGAAGTCCGGGACATCAAGGATGTGCCCGACGTATGCGATTTTCCCGACGTGTTTCCCGAGGACCTTCCAGGGATACCACCCGTAAGACAAGTCGAATTCAGAATCGATCTGATTCCCAGAGCTACCCCAGTAGCCAAAGCGCCCTATCGATTAGCCCCGACAGAGATGCAGGAGCTGTCCAGCCAACTGAATGAACTACTTGGAAAAGGATTCATCAGGCCGAGCTTCTCACCTTTGGGAGCACCCGTGTTGTTTGTGAAAAAGAAAGATGAATCGTTCAGGATGTGCATCGACTACCGAGAACTCAACAAACTTACCATCAAGAACCGATACCCCCTACCCCGAATCGACGACTTATTCGATCAACTCCAAGGAGCCAACTACTTTTCCAAGATCGATCTAAGGTCGGGATATCACCAACTGCGAGTCCTAGAAAGTGATGTTCCCAAGACGGCCTTCCGGACGAGGTACGGACATTACGAGTTCGTAGTGATGCCGTTCGGACTAACAAATGCCCCGGCCGTATTCATGGATCTAATGAATCGGGTATGTCGTCCATTCTTGGATAACTTTGTGATAGTATTCATAGACGACATACTCATTTATTCAAGGAATAAAGAAGAACATAGTCAACACCTGAGACAAGTCTTAAAGACGTTACGGACTGAGAGACTTTATGCAAAATTCTCAAAATGTGAGTTTTGGATTAGAAAGGTGGACTTCCTCGGTCACGTGGTCAGCAAGGAAGGAATCCACATGGACCCCTCGAAAATCAAGGCTATCGAAAACTGGTCTGCACCAACTACACCAACAAAAATTCGCCAATTTCTAGGTCTTGCTGGTTATTACCGAAGGTTCATCCAAAATTTCTCCAGCATCGCAAAGCCTCTTACCGCTTTAACCCAGAAAGGTGTGACCTACAACTGGGGAGAAAAGCAAGATGTTGCATTTCAAACCTTGAAACAAGCCCTTTGCAGTGCACCTATCCTTTCTCTTCTGGAAGGGACCGAAGATTTTGTGGTGTATTGCGACGCTTCAAAGCAAGGGCTGGGTTGTGTACTAATGCAGAGGGGAAAGGTGATTGCATATGCCTCACGACAACTGAAAACGCATGAGGTCAATTACACAACTCATGACTTAGAACTTGGAGCAGTGGTCTTCGCTCTTAAAATCTGGAGGCACTACCTTTACGGTACCAAGTGCACGGTCTTTACGGACCACAAGAGCCTCCAACACATCTTCGACCAGAAGGAATTAAACATGAGACAACGACGTTGGGTCGAATTGCTCAACGACTACGAATGTGAGATTCGCTATCATCCGGGAAAGGCAAACGTCGTAGCCGATGCCCTTAGTCGAAAGGAGTACTCAGGCCGGAGAGTGAAGTCATTAGCTATGTCGATCCATTCGCACCTGTCAACGCAAGTCAAGGAAGCTCAAATAGAGGCCTTGAAACCCGAAAACGTGGCAGGTGAGGCCCTTAGGGGAATGGACAAGAACTTAGAAATCAAGGGTGATGGAGCACGCTACCTCATGAATCGGATCTGGACACCCAAGTTTGGTGGATTGAGAGAGGTAGTTATGAGCGAGGCACACATGACCCCATACTCCATACACCCAGGGTCAGACAAGATGTATCTAGATCTCAAGCAACTCTACTGGTGGCCAAACATGAAAGCGGAGATCGCTACATATGTGAGCAAGTGTTTAACTTGCACCAAAATAAAAATAGAACACCAAAAACCCTCAGGTCTACTCCAACAACCTGAAATACCTGAGTGGAAATGGGAGCAGATTTCCATGGACTTCATAACAAAACTGCCCAAAACTCAGAGTGGCCAAGATACTATTTGGGTAATCGTCGACAGATTAACCAAGTCATCCCATTTCTTACCGATTAAGGAAACCGATAGGATGGAAAAACTATCAAGAACCTACATCCGGGAGATCGTACGACTTCATGGAGTACCGATGTCCATCATCTCAGATAGAGACAGCAGGTTCACTTCCAGATTTTGGCAATCATTGCAAAAATCCATGGGAACAAGGTTGGACATGAGTACAGCATACCACCCTCAAACTGACGGACAGAGTGAGAGGACGATCCAAACCTTGGAAGACATGTTGCGAGCATGTGTAATCGACTTTGGCAAGGCATGGGATATTCACTTGCCTTTGGTCGAGTTCTCTTATAACAATAGTTACCATACTAGTATCAAGACCGCTCCATTCGAAGCCCTTTACGGCCGTAAGTGCAGATCACCCCTGTGCTGGACGAAAGTGGGCGACACACAATTGGCAAAAGGTCTAGTCCCTAATAGCACCCTCACTGGTCCGGAGATCATCAGAGAAACTACCGAAAAGATCGTGCAAATACGAGAACGACTGAAGTCCTCAAGGGATAGGCAAAAGAGCTATGCCGACAGGAGACGTAAACCCTTGGAATTCCAGATTGGCGACCGTGTACTACTGAAGGTCTCACCCTGGAAGGGCGTGATACGCTTTGGGAAGCGTGGAAAGCTAAATCCCAGGTACATTGGACCCTTCGAAATCATTTCGAGAGTTGGTCCAGTGGCTTACAAACTCCAACTTCCAATCGAGCTTAACAAAGTGCATCCAGTATTCCACGTATCGAACCTGAAAAAGTGTTTGTCCGACGAAACACTTGTAATTCCACTCGATGAAATTGAGTTAAACGAAAATCATAACTTTGTGGAAGAACCCGTCGAGATCATGGATAGGGAAGTTAAACGGACTAAGCAGAGTCGCATTCCAATAGTAAAAGTTCGATGGAATGCTAAGAGAGGACCCGAATTCACATGGGAACAGGAAGACCAAATGCTACAGAAGTATCCGCATCTCTTCCTCAGCCCCTAAAACTTTTATCTTGTATTTAATTTCGGGACGAAATTCCCTCTAACGGGGGGATGATGTAACAACCCGTTATTTCCGGGCATTATAAATCGAGTCTTGTAACCTCTTTGGAATGTAATAGGAATTTCATCGATAAATGAATTATTCAAAAGCTCTTATTGGAGTACACTATGTAGTAGATATCGTCTTAAGGTTTCCAAATATATAAAGAACACTAAAATCCGAGTTATGACGAAGAAGTTATGACCATTCTAAGATTTCCGACAAAACCGACAACACCGATTAAACGAAAAACGCAAAGTTTCAATATGATAGCATTTAGCCTTAGGTATCTAAATGAAAGTTATAGATAACATTAAACCATGAGCGTACACAAAAATAACGTCCAAATCTGACTTCGTATGAGGAAGTTATGATTTTTCCAAGATCCGAATATAGTAGTAGACAGCTAAAAACTCGAATCGGAGATCGAGCGACTTTTGGCCGGAATGACCTAAACGAGAATCGAAGGTTTCGACAATGGTATTTCAGCGGTAAAAAGTCTGGCAAAAACCGACATCAGATAAAGAAGTTATGAATTTTCAAAGAAATTCCTTAAACACGATGAGTTTAATATAAATAATAAATAAATAATTTCGGAATCTGCTGACGGAGTCTAAACGAAAGTTGTAGAGCGTAGTCTCACCTACGCGTGGATATAAAGACCATCGAAAACGGAGTTCGTATGAAGAAGATATGAATTTTTGAAGTTTATTAAATAAATTATATATTTATTTAAATCAAAATTTCGGACCTTATCCAAAGAGGAGTCAGCGTCCTCATCCGGGTACGCGCTGCGTACACCTGTACGCCCTGCGTACCCGAGAGACTTGGCCTCTAATCATCCACGTCGCCCTATCCGAGCCATCCGACCCGTCCGACCCGCTGTCCCGTCCGACCCGCCGTCCCATCCGACCCGTCTCCCCAGCAACCCGTCCCATCCGACCCGCGTACCCAGCAACCCGTCCCATCCGAAGCCGAGGCAGTCGAGGCTTCGGTCATGCATGACGTACGCGTACGCGCTGCGTACGGGCATACGCCCCGCGTACCGAGGCGGTTCAGCCTTCCTATAAATAGGATGCGAGGGCTTTCGAGAAAAATGCTCATTTCTCTCCTCTCTCTCATAATCTTGCCTCGTTTTCCGTGCCCAATCAAACCCGAAGCTCTGGTCTTTTTGCTCAAGTCCCGAGGGTCGATTTTACTCCCGAGATTCCCGAGAGTCCCGAGGAAAATCCGTTTCCCGAGACGAAACTCTGTCCGGTTTTCCATCTCGCTATCTTCAAACTATCAGGTGAGTTCATACCCCTGCAAGCACACTTTAAATGCGTTTTTAAATGCTTTTTATACTCTTTTAGGGGGGGAATACAAGTAAACACACGACTAAAATCGTGTGAAACATCGATCTTTTTATATACTTTTCATACTGTTGCTTTAACTGTCTTATGAAGTCATTATCATGCAAAACGCCTCACAACACAACTTTACCCTCTTGGGATACAATATGTTTATAAATAGAAATATGTTTTATTTATACGTTTGCATACAAATACATCATATCAAGGGTAACATTCTTTACTAAATCATTTTATGCATTCAAAGAACTTATGATTTATGCTTTGTCAAACATTGTGAAAAAGGATAAACTTTGCATACAAACTACTACTTTAATACAGACTTAGTTGAGAATCCATGAGACGTGTACATCTTCAAACACTGCCTTTTTGATAAAAGGTATCGCTACAAGTCCTGTCTATAACCAGAGTCTCCCGTTCGGAGAACGTGTCAAATGTGTATAGATCTATACGGGAAGTCATGATCCCGCGCCCTGACTGTTAGCTACAGTCCGTCTTTTGGGGTGACAGTTGTCATAACGCTACGACGCCTGAAGAACGTCGCTACAGGCATATTATGTTTAGTATGGTTATAAAACTCATCGGATATATAATTATTATGGTATTATGCTTTTATGAACGAGTAGCTATTAAAACTATTCTTCATCTAACAAGTGCGATCTTCGTATAGCTTTACTATGTAAAACTATGACACAACTTACAAGCACGTCGTTTGCTTGCGATTTTCGGTCTTAGAGACTGCCAGTTATGTCAGGAAAATAAGGGTTTTTCCTGTATACATACCAAACAACTAATAGGAAAATAAGGGATTTTCTCGGTATAATTAGTTGCAACTTATATCACGAACATTCATATGCATTTCATACTTTTATAAGAAAATAAGGGTTTTTTCTTGGAAAACACAACAAATCATATCTCAACTATTAGGGAAAATATGGGATTTTCTGGATCTAATACATTCATTTTCAACACACGAATCATAACTCGTTACAATTGAAATACTACATTTTCTGGAAAACATACAAACACTTTCGAATGGCATACATCTTCTCAAAACACCACTTATGAACTCACCAACTTAAATGTTGACACTTTTTCTTTGAAATAACTTGTATTCTCAGGAAACCGCTAGACCAGGTAGCAACTACTTCTGAAGACTAACGCGCTGGCGTTAGTAACATATTTTGGATCATCATTTTGTATTTGATTTCTTTTGCAAACATGTAACATCTACAATCATGTAAACTTTTCAAATATATTTATATTATGGTGGTGTGTACTTTCCTTTCTATGAACTGTTATGATACTGAATATGACGTCCTCCGCCCCCGAACGTTTCCGCCGTTCTGGTTTGGGGGTGTGACATCTTAGATCCTACAAAAACATCAAATGTAATCTTATCACATCATGTATTAAGAATCTAGAATAGGAACTTAAAAGAGTTAGTTAATGGATTTTACCTAAATTAGAGCCATACATTTTGACTCTCCCATCTCTTAGATCTCTTAGGTAAATAGCGCAACTTCGTCTCCAATGCCCCTTCTCTTGGCAATAAAAGCAAATTGACTCTTTTGGAACAACACACGAAACTACTTCAGACTTTGCCTTTCTCTTATGATAAAACTTTTCGATCATGGCATGCCTTTCGTTTCCATTGCCTATATCTGTAGAGGTCTGGAAGGCATATTCACCAATCAACTTTGCTTTTCCAGTGCACCAAATCATTGCTGATTCAGCAGCAATAAGCATATGGGTGAGATCGATGAGGGTCACGTCGTGGTTCATCATATAGTACTCTCTTATGAACTCACTATATGATTCAGTAAGTGACTGAAGAACCCAGTCAACATCCAGCTCCTCACAGACAACGAATCCCAACATTCTTAACCTATCAATGTGTGATGTCATCTCTAAGACGTGTGCACATACTGACTTTCCTTCTTCATGTTTACTTGCCAAAAGGGCTTGAGTGAGCTTGAACTTTTCAAGCATTCGAACTTGTGGGTTAAGGAGAATAATTGGAGGAGGTGGAGGAAGCTCTCTTGTTCCTCGATTGAATCGTGGAATGTGACAACCCGATATTTTGAGATAATAGAATGTAACACCTCTCAAATGTAGGCCAAATTTAACTGTCCTAAAATCATATTTGGGTTAAATAAAGTGGTAGGACTCGTATCAAGGTTTTCGTACATATAAAGAACTCTAAAATCCGAGTTATAACGAAGAAGTTATGATCAATCTAAAATTCATGGCGAAAGCCGGCAACGCTGATAGACGTAAAACGCAAAGTTTCGATACAATAATTTTTAGCATTAGGTATCTAAACGAAAGTCGTAGATTACGTTAAACCGTGATCATGCATAAAAAGAATGGCCAAATCTGACTTCGTGTGAGGAAGTTATGATTTTCCGAAGTTTCTAACCTAGCAGTAGACAACTAAAAACTCGAAACAAAGATCGAGCGATCTTTAGCCGAAACAACCTAAACGAAAGTTGGAGAGCCCGACAATAGGAGTATAACAATAAAAAGTATGACGAAAACGGACGTCGGATGAAGAAATTATGGATTTTTAACGAGAATATCGTGTCCCGACCTATTAATTAAAATATAATTAAAAATAAAGTCAAAATTAGCCGATGAAGTCTAAATGAAAGTTGTAGAGTATTTTCTCACCTTCGCGTGGATATAAAGAACGTCAAAAACGGAGCTCGTATGCGAAAGTTACGCATTTTAGAAGTTCTTGGCACGCACTTCAAAGTCTTATCCGAAGGAGTACGCCCTGCGTACCCTCGTACGCCCCGCGTACTCGGATACAAGGCTCCGGATCAGCCACGACGACCAGACACTTCGCCCGAGGATGCGGTAAGCAGTGACGCAAATGAACGCCCCACGTAACTTCGGAGTACGCCTCGCATACGAGGAACGCCCCGCGTAAGTCCAAAGTACGCCCGGCATACCGAGGACCTCCAACTCCTATAAATAGGTTGCGAAGGTGCCGGCTGTTTTCACAAAAATACTTCAATTCTCTCTCATTTTCGCCTCGTTTTTCGTGCCGACAACATCCCGACTTCCCGGTTTCATATTCAAGCCCCGACAAAAGTCCGAAGCCCTGAGATTCCCGAGAATCTCGTCACTTTCCGGTCGAGGTGCCGCCCGGGAAAATCTCGTTTTCTTCAAATCACGCGCCTTCTTCGGTGAGTTCATACCCCTATAATCTACATTTTTAAATGTGTTATCAATATTGTTTTAATATACACTTTTAAGGGGGAGAATACAAGTAAACACACGATTATTATCGTGTGTAACTCAAAGTTTCACTAAAATACTCATTTTTATCAAAGTAAATCATATGTGATTCATAACCATTATATGGAATCTTTCGTACGGAAAACATAACACGATATCATCTGATATATATTTAAATTAAATATGTTGTTATACGTATACGAATCAAACAGTTTATTTATACCTTGAGTACAGGTGTTCATTTATGTCACCACAAAAAGTTACACATTTCATAACAAGTGAGCATTACACTAGGGTTACTATACAAACGAAACGAACTTTTGGAAAAACTATAATAGTTTACGACAAACATTTTTACATGTTAAAAACTTTTTATCAAACTGTCTTACATACTTTATGTTTCCTTTCAAACACCGTTAGAATCGTATTTCAAACAAAGGTCTTCTTATACTTAAAATTGTTTTTATCAAACAAACTACTTTCCAACCATTTTATAAACCGACATCAAGTCATCACTTCTTATTATTTATTAAACTTCTCAAAGGTTATACAAAACTTCTTTTATATTTTATTTGTCAAATGCACGCCTAAACATGTATGGTTATATATATATATATATATATATATATATATATATATATATATATATATATATATATATATATATATATATAACATGTATACAGGTATAGACATAAAAGTTTTCTATTCAGTTGGTTTAGTACCTTTGGGTAGCAAAGGCATATTTCGATTATACACACACACTACTAGTAACTATAATAGGTATAGTTAAGATATACTATTTACCATTCCAAGTACCAAGAATCATACAAGATTCAGTCTATTCATGAGTCCATACAAATACATTACATACTATGCGAAGAGATACAATTATATACAATTAAAAGGCATACAATCTTAAGACATACAATTACAAAAGCATACAACTTCAAGACGTACCATTTCAAGGAATACAATTACATGAGATAGTATACTAAATATTCATATACTACAAGTACCATATCAAGAAGGTATTTTCATATAAAAACAAATAGACATTTTCATACGTAAATCTGTTTTATACTAGGTTGTGAGACGCTTCACGTACTTTCGAGTATGCATTATTAAGTCCTGTATTATATACCATAATCCCTTGTAGGGGGAGCGTGATACTTGTGTATAGATCTATACGGGATTGACAATCCCGCACCTAAACTGTTAGCTACAGTTAGACGACTGGTCTGGGGTGACAAATGTCATAACATTCCAACGCCTGAAGAACGTTGTTACAGGCCATCAGTGTCAATAGCATGGTTATAAAACGCACATGGAGTATTAAAAACACGTTGATTTACGGAGTTATCATATACCTTAGCAGTTATAACTGTACCCAAATCTACTGTTTTAGACATGAAAAATATCATGGTAGTACATCTTTGGGTCTTTTAAACTACCACCCACTTATAAACAAATATTGGATTTCTGAAGCAAACATTCAAAACAGTCGAGTCTCGGTAGAAGACTACAATTTATACTAGTAGAAAATATGAGATTTTCTAGGGTTTTCAAACGTTTACAATTACTTGCAAACATGTTCGTTGGTACAAACTTTCCTTCATACATTTACAGGTCTTTCTTTACAGCTTTACAAATCAAAGTCACATAAATACTTATGAACTCACCAACATTATTGCTGATACTCGCTTTCAAAAATAACTTGTATTCCCAGGATACGGACAGACAGGTACGACTACCAGGTTCTGTGAAGACGGAGAAATCAAGACTCGTCTTTTATTTTTGATTATTCATTTTTGTAGAATTTTACTATGAAAGAACTCAAATGTAATTAAAATTATACTATTAATGCAATGGATGATGTTGTTGCTTGATTACTACTTTGCATTGTTGTGATACATTACATGATGTCCTCCGCCCCAGAACGTTTCCGCCGTTCTCGGTTTTGGGGTGTGACATGGAATATCATCTTCATATGGAAAGCTTGTTGCACGGGATTTGGGAAGACCATAGTTGTCGTACTTTGACATCTACAAAACGGGAGAAAAATTCAAGTTAGGTTTATTAGAATCCTCGATGTGACACCCAAATGAAACATCGAGGCTAGGATCCAACACAATACTCTACAACTTGGGAGAGGGATGTCGTAACCCAAATTGTAGAACATTTGAAGGTAAGTGAATGACGATTCACTAATTTCCACCATGAAAAATGAAAAAGAAATATAAGTTTTAAATTTATTGAAAATTCCTAGATCTTTTGAGATTCATTGAACATTTCAATGGCATGTTTAAATCTCGATATGCCCCTCTTGTTTGTGACTGGGATGCCAAGGATCACAAAGCGGGTGTGAATAACCATGTAAACTTACATGGTGCCCTCACATGTTACAGTCACCTATTCGATGTGCCGGTAAACCACACACGCTCCACCGAACTATGACAAACATTGAGTCACCCTTTGCTACCTTTGCTTCGAACCATTTAGTGTGCCGGTTAACCACACGCGCTCCACTAACGTCTTTGCAAGGGCACAAAGTGTTATTTCATGGAATTGCATCAATTCATTTTTGCCTAAAGTAACTATGATTGGGAATTTTGTAAAAACATTTAGTTACCTTATACTTCATTATACTTTTAATGGAAAGGGTTTGCCCTATCCTACCCGTTCGGCTAACGCCCTCCGCCAATCAAGGAAGCGGTGGGTGAGAGTGGACACCCTTTAATTGGCCATTTTATAGGCCATAAGCTTATACCCCCCTTATAGATCGGCTTCGTGAATGAGGCCTACTAACGGTAAGACTAACATTTAAGTTATATATATATATATATATATATATATATATATATATATAATATTAGACTTTTAATGTTATACATAGTATAAGGGTGTATTTTACACTTTTAAAATACTAGGTGGTTTAATTTTTTAAATTGCACTTTTAATTTAATTAAATATAAACCATATCATTATGGATTTATTAACTCTCTTTTAATTATACACTTAATTAATTTAACAAAACCATAAGGGTGTAATTTGAACTGTTCAAAATTACGGTTTTAGAATTTAGATTTTTTCAAAATTAAACCTTTTAATCAAACAATTTAAATTCCAAAACTTGAGGGAAAGTTTTGAAATTTTTCAAAACATAAGCAAGAACATTCTAGATCAAGTTACAAATAATAATAATTAACCAATTAAATAGTAATTATCTAAATATGACCTAATTCAATTTCTTGCAAGATAATCTATCAAATATTTTAAATAAATCAAGTTTATCACATAAGGAAATGATTATCTAATTAATTTGACAATCATCTTTTATTTTGGTAAGGATATCTTTTTAAATTAAACAGTTAATTTAATCTAGTCCCTTAAATCCCCTAGATTTCGAAATTATGGGATGGGATAATTCAAAATCCTTAATTACCATATATAACCATTAAGGGATAATTACAAGATATGGGATAATCCAAATCCCTAAAATTTAGGATCTTACCTTGGGGAAGGAGGAAATTTCGAAATCCAAGGGTTGGATAACCCTAGATTTCGAAATCTTGGAGGCTAAGGAAAGGGTTTGGGAAACCTTAGCAAAAATCGCCAACTAGGGTTTTGAAACCCTAATTGCGAAAATTACCAAGCCCTAGGGTTTACTAGCTATAAACCCTAATATATCAAGTTCATACATTTTAATAAAGCTAATTGAAAACAAAAACCAATGGCTCTGATACTATTGATGGGTTTTATACAAACAATCCTATATGTGAATGCAACCCTAGAGTTGGATCTATGTTTTCACTATTAGTTATACAACTTTATGAAGACAAAAAGAAACCTGGAATGCTACTACTATTTTCGAAATTCACATAAAAGAATAGAATACATACCTTTTGTTGTTATATAGCAATAACAACTAGTTCCTTGAATTTCCTTAGCTCTTGAAAGCAAGTACCACAAGTGTAGTACCTGTAATGACTCACAAACACACTAGGTGAAAGGATGAATATTGGAGAGAGGAGAGAAGGGTATCTTGCCCTAGATTTCGTCCCTTTTAGGGTTTCCCAAGGCTTGGACGAAATCTTAGTGCCTTAGGGTGCTATTTATACTTAAGGCTAACTAGGGTTTCAAGGTGTAAACCCTAATCCCTTAGCTTAGGGCCTTAGCAAGTCCATGGAATCCTTTACTTAAGCCCTTGGACGAAAACTCCTAGATCCTTCTAGGATTTTCGTTCAAGCCTTAATAAAGGTGATCCAATGGCCCAAAGCCTCAACTATTGAATAATTACAAAATAGCCCCTGCACTTTCAGTCAGTTCCTTTAATCCCAAAATTAATTCTAAATTAATTTCTGATTAAATACTAATTAACAATATGATTCCAAATTAATATATAATTCATATAATATATTATCAAATCATATTTATACCCTAATTTATTATTCTTAACAATAAACCAACCTCTCTCCTCAACAATTATCATGTCTAGTCAGCAGTGTAAAGGAAACCCAAAAGGACCATGCACAATCGGGTCAAGTACTTACCAAAATAGTTATGGACTTAGACACTAATCCAACAGTCTCCCACTTGGAAAAGTCTAATAACTATTCTGCATATAACTTCAGATCTTGATTAGCAATCGTAACTTTGAAAAGCCGCTGTCAACTCCGATCTTATCAGAAGCGTGTCCTTTAGATAAGGGATCATATATTCCTCCATTCTAGCTATTGTATAGACTGAGACATGGATTTAAATCATTCTCTCTATCTATATGTTCTTTCCCGATTTCCGATTTATGACGACTGTCAAGAGACTACAATTGAACACATCAAATTAGTCTCGGCTTGGCCAAGCGCTTATGTATCATCACTAAATCATCTAGGGGCCCACATATATCACTTTTATCCTACTTTGGATAAAAGGAACGGATAAACTTTGATTCATTGCTTGCTTGCACTCATTCACCGAATCACACACAACAATATGTTTTATGACAACAAGTTACTGGTGTGGTTACATATTATCATTGTATAACCGACTCGCCAGATACAACTCACACATCTCGGTTTCAAGAATATAAGATATTATCTTCTCACCAATCACTCGTGATAAAATCCATGAAGTGATCCAAGTGAGCGTGGGTTTAATCCAATGCTCAAATCATATTCATAAGCACTCATGAACGTTGCAGCAAACATTTGCTTATGTCTAATACACTTTAGACAATCTGTTGGGGTGCAAAGTTCTTCATTCATGACTTTGTAAATGTTTGACTTTTGTAAAACCCACTTGCATGTGGTTCTTTAGCCTTTAGACCCATTTGTTAGTGAGAGTGAGAGAGAGACATGTAAACACTGTTGGAATAGTGTCTAAGGCTGCAACTATATTAGGCAAGTATTTGACCCGGTTGTGCATGGTCCTTTTGGGTTGCCTTCACCATAGCAACTTGATGGGATGATTTATTAAGAGAGAGTAAATATTATTAATATATTATGGGAATAATATAAAGAATAATATATTGTTATTTGATTAATATAAGTCATAGAATTAATTGGAATTAATTTGGTGACTTAAAGAGATTAATTAAATAAAGGGGTATAAACTGTCAATTGTTTGATAGTTAAGCTTTAGACTGTAAATCCTTATGGATATACAAGGGACGGATTCTAGAAGCTAGGATAGCTTCAAAATCGTCCATGACTTATCTAAGGAAAGGATTTGGATAGCCTTAAGAGAAGATTATCCAATTAGGGTTTAGGTTGTAACCCTTAAGGAGTCTACAAGTATAAATAGATCCCATGGGCAAGGCAAATCGGCACCTCACCTAAAGTAAGAGAACCCTGGCCGATTTCCTCCACTCTCCTCTCTCCTAAATCATCTTTCTTGCTATTGGTGTTTGTAAGCCATCAGAGGAGTGACATTTGTGACTCTAGAAGCTCCAAGACCACAAGATCAACAAGGAACTCAAAGGTATGGTTCTAGATCTGTTTCAATGTTGTTATTTAACCTAATTAGTCATTAGAAGTCTTGGATTCAAAGCATGTTTAATTAGAAAGCCTAGATCCAAGCATTAGGGTTTTGCATGCGCACATAGGAAAGTTCTTATGGCTAAAACCCATCAGTGGTATCAGAGCCTAGCTTGGTTTTCTTTAAATTGTTGCTTGATTAACTAAAACAAACCTGCAAAATTCGATTTTTTGGTTTCTGAGTCATGGACTCGGCGAGTCTCAAAGTGGATTCGGCGAGTAGGACTGACTCGACGAGTCCCTTTGTGCACTCGGCGAGTCCAGGCGTCAGGAATGGCCAGATTCGGGATTTTTCATAATTATCTTATGGAAACTTACGTTAATCATAATAGATCAACCTAAATCCGATTTTTTGATATATATGATTATTATCTTGATCTAGTTAAAGGTATTTATCAACTAATAAAATATTTAATTTCCTTATATGATAATTAATTAATTATTTTAACTATTTTGGTAATTATCTTTCAAAGAAATCTTGAATAAAATCAAATATAGATAATTAGGATATTAATTGTTAATTGGAATTGTTTGTTATTTGATCCCCTATGTTTTAAATGTTTAAAACTTGCCCTCAAGTTTTGAAATTTATAATTTGTGATTAAAAGTTTAATTTAGACAACTTAAATTTCAAAATCCTAGATTTTAAAAGGTTTAAAATACAACCCTATACTAATATGATATTACTAGAATAATATATTTATGTGTATAACTAAATGCTAGTCTTACCGTTAGTAGGCCTCATTCACGAAACCGATCTATAAGGTGGGTATAAGGTTGCGGCCTATAAAATGGCGTTTAATGGGTGTACACTCACACCCACCGCTTGCTTGATTGGTGGAGGGTCGTTAGCCGAACGGGTAGGATAGGGCAACCTCATCCTCTCATTAAAAGTATAACAAGTAATACAAAGTAACTACACATTTTTTTAAAACTTCCCAATCTTAGTTACTTTAGGAAAAGTGAATTGATGCAATCCCATGAAATTACACTTTGCACCCTTGCTAAGAAGTTAGTGGAGCGTGTGTGGTTTACCGGCACACTAATTGGTTCTAAGCAAAGGTGGCAAAGGGTGATTCATTGTTTATCATAGTTCGATGGAGCGTGTGTGGTTTACCGGCACATCGAATAGGTGATCGTTACAATGAAGGCACCATGTGAATTTGCATGGTAATTCACACCCGCTTTGTGATCCTCGGTATCCTAGTCACAAACAAGAGGGGCATATCGAGATTTAAACATGCCATTGAATAGTTTCAATGAATCTCATCCGAACCTAGGAATTCTCAATACACTTAGGACTAATAGTTTAGGTTTTTGTGATGGAGAATTAGTGAATCGTCATTTACTTACCTTCAATTTATTTGCATGTTAGATTACGGCATCCCTTTTCTAGTATGTAAATGTTATTGTTGGATCCTGGCCCTAATTTTCTTATTGGTTGATAATTAGGGATTCTTATTCTAATCTATCTTTGTCCTTTTTCTTTTGAAGATGTCAAACGCAAACAACACTGCTGCTAGTTCTTTCACGTTGATGAGCCTTTGCCAAAAGGTCACCTTCGATGGAACGAACTTTAGCGAATGGATAAGGTACATTCGCACCATTGCTCGCTATGAGGACAACGAGTATGTCCTTGATGAGAAGCTCGAGAAAATCAACCCCGAAATCGCTACTCCGGCCGAAATCACCGCTTTTGAGACTCATGAGCGAGATGCAACGAAGGTACATTGCATCATGATTGCCACCATGAACTCCGAATTCCAAAAGTCCTACGAGGACATGTACCAGTACGAGATGCACCAAGACTTATTGGAGAGATACCACCAAAACGCGAGACAGGAGCGTTATGAGATTTTCACCAACATGATTTCTGCTAAGATGGGTCATGGAGAATCTCTTACCGTGCACCTGCAAAAGATGCAAAGGTATGTCGACCGCCTTCGCAAGTTAAATGTTGACTTCGGGGAAGACTTGGCGATCGACATGGTGCTTCACTCTTTGCCTCCGATGTACAACCAATTTAGGATGACCTACCACATGAACAAAGAAGAGGTCACCCTAAGCAAACTCCAAGGTCTCTTGAGGGTTGCTGAGAGCAACTTCAAAGACAAGTCTGCTGCACCGACTCCCAATCCACCTGCTGCTCCTGTCTTGGCTATTGGTCAAGGAAAGGGAAAGAAGAGGAAGGCTTCATCGAAGAACTATCGCAAGGTCAAAGCCCGAGATGGTGCCTCTTCTAGTGGGACCAAAGTTGATCCCGCTAAGCCCTGTCCTAACCCGAAGGAGGCAGAGTGCCACCACTGCCATAAGATAGGACATTGGAAGAGAAGCTGCCCAGAATACCTGCAAGCAATCACAGAAGGAAAGATCAAGCCATCTTTTGCAGGTATTTACACAATTAAATCTAACGATTCTAATCATGCTATTTCTTGGGTTCTTGATACCGGTTGTGGTTACCACATTTGTTCTAATGTGTAAGGACTAAGAAGAAGTAGGGATGTGGAGCAAGGAAGAATCAATCTAATCATGGGGAACAGAAGATCGTCGCCTGTGAACAAGATTGGAGTGTATTCTTTAGTGCTTAGGAATAATTTGTGTTTATATTTGAACAATTGTTGCTATTCGCTAGAAATGGCTAGAAACATCATTTCATTTCATGGTTTGTTTAGACAAGGTTTTAGATTTTCTTTTAATAATGAGAATGGTTCTATTTTGGCTTATCTAAATGGTGTCTTTTACTTTGAAGCTATACCATGTAATGGAATATATGAGCCTGTTATGATTGTTGATAACTTAGGAAATGATGTTTTGAATATAGATTCTTCCACTAGTATGGATAAAGCATCCTTGTGGCATTGTCGTCTTGGACATGTCAACAAGAAACGCATAGCCCAACTCCAAAAGGATGGAGTGTTGGAGTCATTCGACCTTAGGGAAGATGACACATGCGAGTCTTGTTTACTTGGAAAGATGACTAAATCACCCTTCACGAGTACATGTGAAAGGGGTGAGGGTCTATTGGACCTAATACATACCGATGTATGTGGACCGTTTAGATCAACAACGAAGGATGGGAACCGCTTCTACGTGACTTTTACCGATGATTATAGTAGATATGAGTATATCTATTTAATCAAGCAAAAGTCAGAAACCTTTGAAAAGTTCAAAGAATTCAAGAATGAAGTGGAGAATCAATTGGGCAGGAAAATCAAGATGCTTCGATCCGATCGAGGAGGAGAGTACCTAAGTCTTGAATTCCACGGTTATCTCAAGGAGTGTGGAATAGTTTCGCAATTGACGCCTCCTAGGACACCACAGTTGAATGGTGTGGCAGAAAGGCGTAATCGAACCTTATTGGATATGGTTCGCTCTATGATGAGTCGTGCTTCACTACCTATCTCTTTTTGGGGGTATGCCTTAGAGACTGCCACCCATATCCTTAACCGAGTCCCTACTAAGAAGGTTGCCAAAACACCTCACGAGATGTGGACAGGGAAAGCTCCCTCGTTGGCACATATCAAGGTTTGGGGTTGCGAGGCTTTCGTAAGACGAGATACTCACGACAAGCTTGAACCTCGAAGTGAGCGATGTATTTTCATCGGCTACCCACAGACATCCTTTGGATATCTCTTCTATAGACCGAAGGACAATGTTGTCTTCGTTGCGAGGAGAGGAGTTTTCCAAGAGCGAGAACTCATAAGCCAAGGAGACAATGGGAGGTAAATCGAACTTGAAGAAATTCAAGAATCGATAGATGAAGGAACCTCTACCGCTGGCACTCAACCCGAGGAGGAAACTCCGGTTGAACCAATTGACGAATCCTTACCTCTTAGACGTTCCGATAGAGTTAGAGTTCTACCCCAGTTTTATGGTTTTCATATTACTACCGAAGGGGACACGTATATTAGTGATGGTACACTAATAAATCTTGATGAACCTAATAGCTATAAGGAAGCCATGGCAGGCCCGGAGTCTGCAAAGTGGAAAGAAGCAATGGATAGCGAGATCCAATCCATGAATGACAACCAAGTTTGGAATTTGGTTGATTATGTGCCCGGACGTAAGACCGTTGGGTGCAAGTGGATCTTCAAGAAGAAGACCGACGTGGATGGAAAGGTACACACATATAAAGCACGATTGGTTGCGAAGGGCTTTACTCAAACTCCCGGAGTTGACTATGATGAGACCTTCTCGCCAGTTGTGAAGATTAAATCTATTAGAGTGATGCTAGCTATTGCCGCATTTCATGATTATGAGATTTGGCAAATGGATGTCAAGACTGCTTTCCTTAACGGAAAGTTGGCTGAGGATGTTTACATGGCTCAGCCCGAGGGGTTTGTGGATCCGAAGCATCCAAATAGAGTGTGTAAGCTTGAGAAGTCCATTTATGGACTTAAGCAAGCGTCTCGCAGATGGAATCTTTGCTTCGATGAGAAAGTCAAAGAGTTTGGATTTGTACGAAGTGAAGACGAATCTTGTGTATATGTCAAAGCCAGTGGGAGTATAGTAAGCTTCCTCGTTCTATATGTCGATGACATATTACTCATAGGAAACGACATCCCGACTCTGCAGGAGGTTAAGTCCTGGCTCGGGAAGTGCTTCGCTATGAAGGACCTCGGAGAGGCTTCTTACATTTTGGGAATAAGGATAGTAAGAGAAAGAAGTAAGAGACTAATTGGACTTAGTCAGAACACTTACTTAGAGAAGGTACTAAAACGTTTTAGTATGGAAAACTCAAAGAAGGGAGAATTACCGATACAAAGTAATGCCAAGTTGAGTAAGACTCAAAGTCCGAGTACCGAAGCTGAAATAGCAGAAATGAGCTGAGTACCATACGCTTCCGCAGTTGGCTCAATCATGTACGCTATGACTTGTACTCGCCCTGATGTAGCCTTCACTTTGAGCATGGTTAGCAGATATCAAGGGAATCCTGGCAGAGCACATTGGATTGCGGTGAAGAATATCCTTAAGTACCTTTGGAGGATGAAGGAATGGTTCTTAGTCCTCGGAGGGAAAGATGACTTGAAGGTGCGAGGGTATAGTGACGCCAGTTTTCAGACCGACAGGGACAACTACCGTTCGCAGTCGGGCTGGGTCTTTACCCTAAATGGAGGAGCAGTGACATGGAAGAGTTCCAAGCAGGAGACCGTAGCTGATTCAACGTGCGAATCAGAGTACATTGCAGCGAGCGAAGTGTCGAAGGAGGCAATATGGCTAAAGAACTTCATCGGTGATCTTGGAGTTGTACCTGCCATAAAGGAGCCCATGGAGATTTTCTGTGATAACGAAGGAGCGGTTGCCTTGACCAAGGAACCGAGGGATCATGGTAGATCAAGACATATCGACAGAAAATATCACTTCATTAGACATCGTGTAGAAGAAGGACAACTCGTAGTGAAGAGGATATCATCAGAAGATAACCCAGCAGATCCGCTTACGAAGGGACTGAGTAGGGTTAAGCACTTGCATCATGCTAGGAGTATTGGGCTGAAGGATGATATTAGCATAGATTAGATAGTATTAGAAACGTGTAATAGATAAATGTAATTAACATTTGATGATTAAATAAAGGAGTTTTATTTATAAGTAATGTTACTATCTTATGTTAATTGTTTAACTATTGTTTCACTTTGCATGTTTTGACTTCCAAAATAATTGAAATTATTAGGAATAATAGAATTGTTCAAATTGTCCACAATCGTTCATATGTTGGAAGTAGATATGAATGAAGATTGTCATGAATTGGTGTGTAGATTGTCTAAATGGTGTTAGACATAGCAAAGGGTTGGTGCAACGTTCATGAGTGCTTATGAACTAGTTTTGAGCATTGGAACAAACCCGCGCTTGCTGGAATCACCTTATGGAATATGATATAAAAAGGTGATCGCAAGACGATAATATCATATAGTCTTAAAACCTAGATATATGGTTTGTTATTTGTTAATTGGTCGTACATTGATAATGCGAAAACGCATCAGTAACTCGGTGTTATAAAACGCATTGTTGTGTATAGTTGGTTAATGAATAAGTAAATGCATAGAAGTCGAAGTTTATCTGTAACTTTTATCTAAGAAGGTAAAAGCGATATCTCGGCCGCTCGATGATTTGATTTGACTTATGTGCCGGGCCCGGTCAGAACTGAATTGATGTGTTCGATTAAGTTCTATGTCAAATAAATCAGAGATCGAGAAACCTAAATGCTTGACTAACCATTCCATAGGATTGTCAGCATGATATCTAACAGAGGACTGTACGATCCCTTATCTAAAGGACAAGATTGATTAGATCAGAGTTTGACAGCGTCTTTGAGAGCTACGATTGCAAACCGAATTGTACTTGTGCATATAGTTACTAGACTTATCCAAGTGGGAGACTGTTGGAATAGTGTCTAAGGCTGCAACTATATTAGGCAAGTATTTGACCCGGTTGTGCATGGTCCTTTTGGGTTGCCTTCACCATAGCAACTTGATGGGATGATTTATTAAGAGAGAGTAAATATTATTAATATATTATGGGAATAATATAAAGAATAATATATTGTTATTTGATTAATATAAGTCATAGAATTAATTGGAATTAATTTGGTGACTTAAAGAGATTAATTAAATAAAGGGGTATAAACTGTCAATTGTTTGATAGTTAAGCTTTAGACTGTAAATCCTTATGGATATACAAGGGACGGATTCTAGAAGCTAGGATAGCTTCAAAATCGTCCATGACTTATCTAAGGAAAGGATTTGGATAGCCTTAAGAGAAGATTATCCAATTAGGGTTTAGGTTGTAACCCTTAAGGAGTCTACAAGTATAAATAGATCCCATGGGCAAGGCAAATCGGCACCTCACCTAAAGTAAGAGAACCCTGGCCGATTTCCTCCACTCTCCTCTCTCCTAAATCATCTTTCTTGCTATTGGTGTTTGTAAGCCATCAGAGGAGTGACATTTGTGACTCTAGAAGCTCCAAGACCACAAGATCAACAAGGAACTCAAAGGTATGGTTCTAGATCGGTTTCAATGTTGTTATTTAACCTAATTAGTCATTAGAAGTCTTGGATTCAAAGCATGTTTAATTAGAAAGCCTAGATCCAAGCATTAGGGTTTTGCATGCGCACATAGGAAAGTTCTTATGGCTAAAACCCATCAAACACCTCTACATAAGGTGGGTTTGTCCACTTGTAGAGGTGTGCTTGAGAGATGTAGAAGTGAGTGTGTAAGTGTGTGTTAATTATGTAGTCTAGATTTAGATCTTTTTTGTAACACCATATACATTCAATATATCTCTTAAACACCAAAATCACCATGTTAAGTTGTGCAAGCTTTAATTCCGCATGCCAAACCATGTTCTTTGTCACTACAATTGGTATCAGAGCGGGTCTTCAAGATCAAGGTGATATTTGAAGAACGATTCTCGTTTTGGCAATTTTTGTCACAATTTGATCAATTTTGGTGAGTCTCTCTCTATGATCTCTCGGAATATTTGAATCGTGCGTTGCGTTTTTGAAGTTTGATCAATTTGTTTCGTTGAATCTAATCCGTTTTTACCCCTTTGGTAATTCAACAAATTTTGTTTAAAGATCAAGTCCAAATAATAGTTTTAATTCATTCAATTCATTTAAATCAAAATGTTGTACTCAATGTACTGTTCATTAGTTTTTGATTTCGAAGCCCGGTTCTTCTTTAATTCATTTGTTATCATGTTTGAGCCCAATAAATAAATCAATCTGTTAATAATCATCAATTTTGGGGCCCATACATTCGTTTTAATCCGATATCTTTTAATTGAATCCAAAGTTTCATTAAAAATCACTTTGATATTCGTATCTGATTGCATTGGTCTTCTAATTAGTCTGTTGAACATTAACATTCGTCATAAACTTCTTCCGAGTCATTGCTGTATGGATTATATCTTGATATACTTGCAAATCTTTCATCGATTAGCTTGTTAAATCTTGTGAATCGATTTTATTTGATGTTTTCTAACTCAAAATCGATAATGATCAAGAGATTGTAGATCTAATTTTTCCTCGATGAAACTGATCAAGAACAGATGAATCAAAAGTCATTCTAGGTTCGATTTGATCTTGATTGAAATCTTAAGTGTGTATCGACTGTGAATTTGATCTCGGGATTCAAGCGTTGAAGTCGATAATTGTTGTGTGTTGTAATCAATCAATGCTTTCCTCGACAACTTGGGAAATCAGATTGTATCGAACCAATTTTAAAAATCAAACTTGATTCTTGGGCTGTTCGTGAATGTTGTTTGATGATCGACTATGTTTGATTTCTTCAAGACGTTGTTGATTATATCTTGAATAGAGATATACAATCGATCAGTTAATATCAAAGGTAGTAATCGGAATTCACGAAAAATTGAAGACGAAGGTCGAAGGTACGAATGTTTAGGAACAAACAGATTGATGTTCGAAGAATTGAGATTTGAAAATCGATTTTGGGTGATGTTCTTTGGTCACCTGAATGTCGAAATCAAGTGGATTAGGGTCTACTTAAGATGTTCGAATCCAGAGAAGTAGATTTGATTTTTCGAGAGTCGACATTGTAAGTTTGTGTCGAAGAATTGGATTCGATGTTACGATATCGAAGAACGAATGCCTGTAAGTGATGAAATTTTAAGTCGAAGGATGTGTTGGGTTTAATGTTCGAATGGTTGATCGATTCGAAGGGTGTGTTTGATTAAATAACGAAGGCGATGGTATTTGATTTTTGATGAATCAGTCGAAGGTGTTGGAATATTTGGGTTCGAGTCAATGAATTATTGATGATTCGATTAACTGGAATTCGAATGTTAAATGAACGAAGGATGTTTGTTGTTGGGAAATATACGAAGCAGGTGTTTGTGATTTTGGGTGTCGAAGGGTCTCTGTGTTTGTGAATGATTCGAAGGGTATGAAGGAGATATCGAAGGGGTATTGTTTTGTGAAGGAGGTTTAATGGATTCGAAGGGTGTTGTTAAGATACGAAGGGTCGAATAAGAAAAAACACTCTTCGTATGACAAATCTTCATATGCTCCGAATCTTCGTGCTTCGAAAGAATTGAGCAAAACACAAAGTTTCGAAAACAGCCCCTAAACCTTCGAATATGTGACACTTCGAAAATTAAAGCATGTTTCGTATGTTTGACACTTTTCGCCCAACTTCGAAAATTGGTTGAGGCTTCGCAATTTTGCAACATGTCTTCGTATGTTTGGTGCACAAGGGCAGAATTTACGAAGATGGTCCCTGAAACTTTGAATTTTTGGCAGTTTTCACCCAAATTCGAAAAAGGACTATATTTTGCTGAAAATTGAAGATTGTGCATTTCTGGTCCCTGCAGTTTGTGCAAATTGACGCTTTCTACCCAGCTTCGGAAAAGGGGGAGAATTTTGCATATTTTGCTGTTTTGGGCGCAACGGGTCACTGCAGAATTTTGAAATTGACAATTTCTACCCATTTTTGAGAAATTTTGTCAAAGGCGATCCGTGAACGAAGCTAAAAATTCAATATTTTTTGGGTTTTCCGGATTGAAGCACAAAGTTTATGCCACATGTTAAGGGGGACTTTTGACACGAAAAATTCCGAATAGAGCACGTTCTTTTTCCTTTGGAGTTTTAGAATCAAATTTCGATTATAAAAAGGGGGAGAAGTTTTATATGGAAATTCGAACTTGAATTTTTCATAGTACGCGGATTTGAAGACCGAAGTCATCTTGAAGTTTTAAAGCCTATGAGATGATGCAATTGGATGTTCGGAAGTGATATATTTGAAATGGGTTTAGTTTTATTGAAGATTTTTGGGGTGTGTTTTTATACGCAACTTTTGGGTGATTATTTGGAGTTTGGAATACTCTTAATCATTCGTTGCTGCTCGGATTGTATGGTCTCACATCCTAGAGCCCAAATTGAAGAGTCATGGAAGAATTGAAGATTGAAGTTCGTTTCGACATGTGTCACCTTTGAGGCTCAAACCGCGTAGTGCTTGATTTTGGAAGATTTGAAGTGAGTCATCATTCCTAACTTTGAGGGGGAGAATGTTGGGGTGCAAAGTTCTTTATTCATGACTTTGTAAATGTTTGACTTTTGTAAAACCCACTTGCATGTGGTGCTTTAGCCTTTAGACCCATTTGTTAGTGAGAGTACGAGAGAGACATGTAAACACCTCTATATAAGGTGGGTTTGTCCACTTGTAGAGGTGTGCTTGAGAGATGTAGAAGTGCATGTGTAAGTGTGTATTAATTATGTAGTCTAGATCTAGATCTTTTTTGTAACACCATATACATTCAATATATCTCTTAAACACCCAAATCACCATGTTCAATTGTGCAAGCTTTAATTCCGTATGCCAAACCATGTTCTTTGTCACTACACAATCCACACACCAATTCACGACAGTCTTCATTCATACTTACTTCCAACATATGAACGACTGTGGTCCGTTCGAATAATTTGATTGTTCTGAACCAATTTAATTATTCAGGAAGTCAAAACATGCAAAGTGAAACACAAGAATAATACTAATCCCATATGGCCCCAAACTCTGGGTATAAATAAAACATTTTATTTAATCACCATATTGATACTCATTATTTGTTGTTTCGGGTAATCAACTTCTTTCTTGAATTATTATTACACTTGTCCCATGCTCTCAGCATGCACACAATATTTACTTATGGTCCTTACTTTGTGAAACAGATCAAATGAACACATTTCCAATCATACTCATTTCACAACTCCCAATCCTTATCACAAGTGTAAGAATATCAAATTCTTGCCACTTATAGAATATGCTAGATTCTAACATTTTATGCAATGATCCTTTCGTAAAGTCATAGCTCAAAATCATCAAGACTTGGTCAATCTCTATCAGAAACAATTCTATAGATATGATGTCTCTCACTCAAAGTACATTCCTTTGAACATCCTTCTTGCATAAAAGTTTATAATCTAGACATAGATTCTTAATAATCAGCTCCCAATATGGAAACATTTCCATATTTGCCATATGAAATATCTTTCTTAATAGAATCTTATCTATTCATAATAATGTCGATATGGTCCATCTAATACCATACTTCCAACTACTCACAAACGACCAATCCTCAGCGAGCTTTGGATCGTCCTTTGATATTTGTTTAATTATCTTAGTCATATATTATAGCATTTGCAATCGATCCTATACCTGAAGCGTATGGGACACGATGCATAATGTCTTACAAGCATAACATTTATGCTCCCACTATCATGATGATTATTATCATATAAGCATAACACTTATGGTCCCACTAGCTTTGACTTGTATTCAGAAAATAGCTTAATTTCGAGAAAACAATACCTATTGAAGTGGTTTACTAGACCTTTCCTAACCATGTAAGCTATATTTTTTTTGCTAAGAACAACCGATTTTACTTTTGCTAAATGGCTTCAACTGAGCACTTTTCTTCAAAAGTTAATTTAACTAATGTTTATCTGAACCTTACCATTCCAATTCCGTTTCAAATATATTTCAATAGCTATTTTTTCTTTCCAAGGCATATAAATCATTTTAAACATTGTCACGATTTTGTTACATTTCGAAAACTTAAAAACACTTTCTTTTATAAAAGTGTTTAAACCCTATGATAAAACCTAAACATATGACACTGAAATTCATATTATGTGTAAAAACTTCATCGGATCTTTCAAACCACTTTTGTTTTGACTCTTTTGACTACTTTCTCATTTAGACATTGTAATTTACTTAAATGTGTTTTCTTGAAATCCAATATGATAAATTTGCAACTTTCTACTTCAAATATGTTTATAAAACATCTCTATTGCCTACATTTCAAAACATACCTTATTTGTTTATTTTATTTCAAATTAGTTTTATAATCTGTAAAGTTTATAAAATTTAAAGCATTGTAAAACTTAGTGTTCACTTTTAAACTTCCTGTGATGCACTTTCAACAATGTACAATTATTCTTCTAAATAAGTTGAGCCTTTGCCTTATCCATTTTAACATTTCTTGGACTCCAGTCTAGAAAGTCAAAACTGTCAGATTTTCAATTACCAGTTTTAATGTTTCTTCTTTTTCATAAACAAAGTCTAACTTAATAGATAACTCATGAATTTTTAGGAAACACTTTAAAACTTCAACATGACTATTTAATCATCAACATAAATCAAATATTGAAGTTTGAAATATATCTCAACCTGGTTTCAAATCTACCTGTATCTATTATATATATATATATATATATATATATATATATATATATATATATCTATTATATATATATATATATATATATATATATATATATATATATATATATATATATATATATATATATATATATATATATTAAAGTTGTGTTGCAAGATAAATAGTGAACTTGCGAGTTTTTGATAGAAATGGTCTCTTGATTATAGAATTTTTGTATAAGGATGGAAAATATTCTTTTCTCCTGTCCACATGTTGGTCATCGTGCCCAGTTTCACATATGACCGTCCTTAGAACAGTGCGGTTTGCCGGTTATTTTATCCCCACACCACCTGTAGGTAATCTATCCTTTCAGTTTCTTCCTTATCTATAGCGGTAACTGGGAGAAGTAGAGGCCTCCACAACTTTCAGGTTTTCTTCAGACGTGTCTTCCCGATCCTTCCACCACCGATCAGTTTTTTTCTGCGTTCTGTTCTAAACTGAGTCGGATCAAACCGACAAAACCCTCAACCCATTTACCATCGGCGTCACCATCTTCTCTATATTCTACAACCGTGTGATTAGGGCTTCCTCCATTGATTGGTGGAGCCCAGAAGACATCGTTACGGCTTGTGAAAGCCATCGACTCTTCCTCTCTTTCTTCTTTCTATCAATCCTTGTCTGTGATTTCAATTCCACCGTATATGTCTCTCAATCCTTCTGTCTTCCACTCCTCATCTACCATCTCTTTTACCTAGGTTTCGTTTATTAGCGTCGAGCGAGCATCCCCGAATTGGAGCTACAAACATGTTACTTTGCCATAATCTTTACAATTCGCAACTTTTTCATGTATCCCATACTCCAAATTAACAAGGGTTTTGATTTTTGGTCGCAATTTTGGGACCTAAATTTTTGTTACTAGTATCCTCCACCCCTCCACTGCTGCCTATCTTACGATTCCTTCTTACCACCATTGGACCGGTCTATGCAACCATCAGACCATCAGACGACTTAACAGGTCCATACTTAGTTCTTGCAGTTTTGTTACTCTAGTTTTGTTCCTACATGTTTGATTTTTTTCTTTTTGCCTCATGGTTTGTGATAAAAGTAAAACAAGCAATATTTGTTGAAACATGCTTCGCTTCGTCGTTGTCCAGCAAATGTGGGAATATGCTATACGACTGTGATAGTGTTCATCACAATCGGCTTAAGGTGTGGGAGTGGAGGAAGCAATGGTTTTGCCAGAATTGCAGGTAAGCAAATCATCTTCTTTTTGATGCAAATATCTACGGTTTCTTCATTCAATTTCACTTGCACATGTTTGAACTTCTGTTTTGTTTTTGCTTCCATCACGGTCCGAAGCACACACAATCAACCTCTATCCTAAAATTGGCTTCAAGAGCCCAAGCTCAGATTCAACGAACTTGGAATCTTCACCGAAATCACCAGGTATCCCATCCCAAAATTTCTAGGTTTTAAGATGTGGATTGAAAATAATCACAAATTTAACCATAGGAATGTTGTTGGGTTTTATAATTTGTCTTCCAAATTTTTTTCAGGAAAAACAGTTGGATTCTCAATAGGTAATCGCTTTACCTATTCTAACAAACGGGATCCATCTGGGAAGAGCAAAGATGGATGTGGGAGGAACAACGGTCGACTGGGGAGGAAAAATAGTGGGAGAGTGAGAGGTCGAATGTTACTTATTTTTTTCGGTTTCCTTGGGTTTCAAATTGCATATATGCTAATATTATGACAAAAAGATTTAGTAATGTTCGTTCATTTGTTCATATATTTATTTTGTTACAATATCTCAAATATAAAAGAAACTGTTACATGTATTCCCCTAACTTGATTTATTAGATGTTGCAACCCCACAGAAAAAGAATATCTCCCATCTGGAGAAACTCTAGGTGCATTTCGAACTTGGGTGGTGACATTGCAGTAAGTTATTCAATCCTTTTACAAAATTTAACAATTTCATTGTAAATTAGGTTAGTGATGTATGCTTTTATCCTTTACACAAACAACAGTGCAACACAATTGGTATTAAGGGCTCATAAAGAGGCTGTGAACTCATTAGCTGGAAATATTTACGGATTTAACCTTGGGTTCATTTTCAGATAATTGAGGCACTTTCATATGTTCCAGCACCTGCCAATGCATTGAGGTTGTACTTACAGTCTGTAGAGGTAAACTTATTACCTGTTGAGATCATTTGACAAATCTACCCTCAACCTTTGCATCAATTATATGATATTTTTTACTTTTTTCTATTTTCAGGCTGCGAACAGTTGTGATTTGGAACGAGTTGCATATGAGTTTTTCACCCAAGCATTTGTTTTATATGAGGAAGAAATTGCAGTAATTGCTCAATCTCCTAACATGTATAAACAATGTGATTTTAATAGAGTTTTTTTTATTTACAAAATCAAACAATTATATATTTTCATTTGTAATAATTAATTTTTATTTATGTCTTCTATTTGTTTCACAAAATATTAGCTAATAGATGACCATCATTTGAAACATGGAGGGAGATGGAGTTGGGATTGTTTCTTAAGGTAATTAAACTCATCGTTTGCATTTAAATTATTTACTTTCAATTTATTTTAATTGTAATTGTAATCTTTGAATATATATATATATATATATATATATATATATATATATATATATATATATATATATATATATATATATATATATATATATATATATTTAGGGAGTTGGGTTGAAGTTGGAAAATTCACTTGCATTTTTGTAGGCAGAGTTCTCCTAGAAGGTTAATAAATAAACTGTTTGTCTGTGTGTTCATGAATCTATTACATGGTTTCATTTGGATTTTAAATGATAAATATAGGTCGGCTACTTTTGATTGTTTTAAATGTCTTAAAAGAATTAGAAATGATTTGTTAAATTTTCAGAAAAAATAGGCTTAAACCCAAACTTTTTTCCTTTTATGACCTAACCGCTCCTGTTTGTTGGTTTTGGTGCAATTCTAACCAAATTTCATGTTTCTGGGTTTTAAAAGGCCTTATTCAATAAATGATAATAGATCAATATATAGTTTTTGTTTGTACAAATTTTACGTTGTAAAAATAGTAGATTGACCAAATTATTGGTTTTATTGCGTTTTTATATACCATTTATGACCAAATTGCCCGTCCATTTTCTGTTACAATTATCACCAAATTGCCCCCGCAATAAAGTTGTCCTTATACCTACAGTTTATTTTTTAATAACAACATACCTCGCCTTAAATGCAAAGTATGTTGCTATTACGTGTGTCTTATGTTAAAGGCCACCATTTCTATTACATGTTGTCATTTATTTCACATGTGACCTGTTTTATAAGTGTAGCTGTTAAATGTTTATGCTTTGATGCAGTTGCATCTTACTTTATTTCTAGCTTTAATTAGAATACATCATTTTACTTTCATTTCATCTTATTACAACTTTGTGTTTTGAAAAATCTATCAAATGATTGCAATTTCATGCGAATAAAAACCAATTTTCACGTTCTCAATAGGAAGGGAATGGAAATGGTTCTTTCAAGTGGAATGAAAAAAATTGTTTATTTGCTTATGGAATGGAACGGATCAATCCTTATCAGAATCATTATTTAAATTATATTTGAAGTTTATTTTTTAATAATAAATTTATGTTATAATTTATTTGCGTTTTTACTTTTAACCATCTTTTTTCAAATTAAAGTTTCTTAATCATAATTACAATATTGCATAGTTGGTTGGTTGTTGGGTCGTTAAAGCTAACCATTAGGTTGCTGTTGTTGTAAAGAAAATGACTATTTTGCCCTTGGACCAAACCTGAAAAATACAATTTAATTAAGAAACCTTACAAATATCTTATAACAGCTTATTAGTTATTGTTATTACTCTTTGCAGGTACCCACCTTGCAGAAATTATAAGATATTTGTAAGGTTTCTTCACAAGGTTAATATTTTTGATACATTGCTTAATCATAAAAACTGTCGACTTCCATCAGCTTTACAATATCTATCTCAAAATTGATCAATCAGAGATAGACATAGTTGACATTCTTCAAAAGTCATCGTCTTCTTTAGATGGAAATTATGTTTTATTCTTACTACATGCAATAAACCGAAAGCTTTACTTTGTAGATCTTCAAGATAGGACATTATCAAAGATTTTTTAATGTAAGTATTAATTATATTCCATCTCTCTCTCTCTCTCTCTCTCTCTCTCTCTCTCTCTCTCTCTATTTGTGAAAAAAATGTAAAAAAAAAACATCATTTGTCGATGACTGGGGCTTTAAATTCCATAAGAATTTGTCGACTCCGTGTTTGATAAGTTGAATATTCTTACAGGAGGGCGGTTATGAACCGATGTTGAACTTCTCATAAAAAGCCTAACCTTCATGATCAATTGCATTGTAGGTTATATGTGATGACAAGAGTTGGAAATGAAATGGATATGGATTTGTGCATTTTTTTGTTTTTTTTTTCATTAATTTATTTTAGTTTAAAATATGTGAATCATGAAGTTGTTGAATGGATTTTAGGGTATTTAAAGTTTACATATAGCTGTTGAAAGTAGAGTTTACTTTAATTTTCAGGAACTATAACTATTTGGGTTTACTGCTGTATTTACAACTGATACAAAGTGTTATTCATTTCGTTGGAGATGATGGATCATTAGTGCTTTTAGATCATTTAAAACCTCATAAGGATGGAAACAACTCAAATCTGTCTTTTTGGTCCATTTTTTACAAAAACACCCGATGATACCCTGGGGGTTGTTTTGAAATTAATAACCAGGTCCTCAAAATTTCCAAAGTTGACCTTCACTAGAAAGCACTTATGCTTGAAAATTCCAATCATATACTTTTAATTCTCATCTTTTATAGTTAGTAAATCAGATAGATCATTCCATGAATTCAATTTATATTTTATATTGAGAAAAACTTGGTGTTCATGTTGCAGAAACACAACATTTAATAAATGGTCTTCACTGGGTAGTCATTGACTAAAACCTTGGTCGTAACTGAACCCTGCGGAGCAGGGTACCCTAACTAGTTGTTCTTATAATTTTAACAATAGCAATCATTGCTGCTACTACCATCCTTTTCTTTCCCCTGCAGTTGAATTCTTGTTCTCTATCTAATCTGAGATCTAACACACCTACATTAATAACATAATGTATGGTCTAAATTTGTTTTGGTCTAATCTACTTCCCTTGGTACCATATTCGTATGCATACATACTAGAAGTCTACCTTTCGTTTTGAGCAATTAATACATGTATAGTCATGCAGAATAATTTTGATTTGGTCAACCTTGATATATTCAACTATGCATTTTATCATATACATTTTGTTTTTATTCTAAAATATATCGTAAATGAATAATCCTTATTTTCATTGTTCTTTTGTTCAAAATATAGAAATTTCATAAATAGTGCAATTTTCATTGTCTTTCCCTTACAATTAATACACAAAGTGACTATCCTTATATTTATCATTTTTCTATATCCGGAAAATATTTATGAAGGATATGTTTCTTATGTTTCTTCCATTCTTTAAAAACATAAAAAGTTTTAAATGTTACGATTACATATCCCTCAAATAAATGTTTTTTTGTAGAATTACTAAATTAAGAATGTACTATTTTTAATGATCGACATTTTTATACATTTCTAAATATAGCATTCTACTTTGCAATTTCCAGTGAGTTCCTAAAATCTCAAATTTGTTTTCATAAATACTTTGACTCCTCATAAACTTGTATGTGCCTTGACGTAAACAATTAGACAATTTTTCAAAAGAGTAATCTAAATATTTTTGTATAAATTCCCTTATTGACGACTTAAACCTTTAACCTTAATTAATCCCTTTATTATTTTACTACTTCGTTTGATCACCACACATGTATCATCATTCTTATGGAATTATTACACATTTTGATAACAATGTGATTTCTTAACATTTCTAACCGTTCATAATGCTATCTAGATAATGTGACTTAATTTATCATAAACTTTCATTGCCTCCATTTGCAACAATGAATCTCTAAATATATATATTCTTTGAATGTGGTTTTAGTATATTAAGAGTAATTGTAGTAGTATATATAGCCTCAAAGATCCTTGGTCATTTCGTAATTTATTGTGTGGACTACACCTGGATAGTCTTTACATTTGACATGCACCAAAACATCGTTGCCTATCCTTAGTACATATCTTTAGGAACTTACTCTCGATTTCTTCTCTTTCATTCATGCTACGACTTTCCATTTCGGAATATATCTTTTCGAGATTTAGTAGCCAACCCAGAAGTGAGCAATTAGTCCCTAATCTCTTCTTTATTAGGCGGCAATTTTACACTTAGTGCTGATTTACAATGCGACATAAGGATTTATGCAGACGTAGCACTCAATGTAGTTGGTGCTTCAGAAAAACTTGTAACGCACTTTTAAGTTAGAAAATATCTAACTAGATATCTTTTCGGCTAGATCGCCATGGTTGGATCATGATTTCCATGATCCTAATTTCCTACAATCTAGACTGTAGAACCCGAATCGGGGAAACACTAACTTGATTAAAGCTGCATGATTTAGCTCTCCCTTGAGGAATTAATCCAATATTATCAAAAGGTTCTTCAAGTTGACCCCTCTCTAACTAAACACTTGTATTCGTCTAATTTCTAATTGAATACAACAGTAATTGAATTTCGGGGCAAAATTCTTTCAACTGGGGGAGATTGTGACAACCGTCAAAATTCAAGTCGGTTCTAGACTTGAATAAAATTAGTTGTACGTATAGGCACGACACATGCTAGCTTTAGTATCTAGAAGCTAAATTATAACCTACTAGAAACTTGTAAACAAGTAGAATCGAAGGCTAGTGTAATTAGATTTCACATTGATATTTGGATTCTAAACTACTTTAACAGTAACAATTATCCTAATTCAGGTCATTCATTGACTCTAACATCTTTGTACATTCATGTAGACACATCATGCACTTGTCATAGAAGTAGAAATTAGGTCAGAGTCTTATAGGAACTTAACTCAAAGTTGAAACTATGACTAATATACTTGATTCCTCAATTTAGCTTGAATCTTGAAACCACTACATAGAAATGTCAATAAACTGACAAAAATAAATTACAAACATTATTTCTAACTTAAATAAAAGTTATGAAACTCTAAAATAGTTTAAAGTCTTAATTTTGATATCTAAACATTAACTATATATTTATAAGCTAAATTCCAAGAGTTATGAACAAAATTTATATAAAATACACATTTTATATAAATTTAAAGATATTTTATAAAAATTAAGGAATTAATTAAAATAATCAAATATCCTCTATCCTCTTCAAATTTCGGAATCCCTCTATATCCCCTCATTTCTCCTCCCAAAGTCAATCATTTTCACTTCCCATTCACTCCACCTCCTACTTTTCTCAATCTAAAACTTCCCTCTTACTTCTCTCTATTAATGAGGATCTTGGAAGCATAACAACCAGGAGAGATTTGAACATTCGATTCGTCATGAGTTGCTTATGAAGGTACAGAGGTCTCGAAACCGACTTTATAAGACCAATCTGAATGAGGTAAAGTAAAAATGTTTACTTAGAGAAATTAGTGACTCCGCATGGCTTTGGCGTGACTAGGATGGGCCACGTCAATTTCGATGCTCTAAAGGCTATGTCAGATAATAAATTGGTAGATGGAATGCCAAGAATAGACAAAGCCACTCCTCTCTGTGAAGGTTGCCTAGTAGGGAAGCAGGCGAAAAATCCTTACCCAACACAGTCGAGTTTTAGAGCAAAAAGAAAACTAGAACTTGTACATGGAGATTTATGTGGTCCTGTCACACCTCCCACACCCTCTGGGAACTGATATTTCTTGTTTCTTGTTGACGACTATAAAAGAGTCATGTAGGTCTACTTGATGAAGACAAAAGATGAATCCCTCCAAGTTTTCAAGAACTTTAGAGCAGCAGTTGAAAATGAATCGGGAGAAAGAATGAAGGTGTTTCGTACAGATCATGGTGGTGATTTTCTTTCGAATCAGTTCACCATGTGTTGCAGAGAAACAGGTCTAGAAAGAAATTACACTGCTCCATACTCTCCACAACAGAATGGTGTTGTGGAGAGGAGAAACAACAAAATTTTGGAAATGGTAAGGTGCAATCTGAAAACGATGCAGGTTCCACACGTGTTGTGGGGAGAAGCTGTAAGTCATGCCGTGTATATCTTGAACAGAGTAAACTCAAAAGCTCTCAATGAGTCAACACCATACGAATTGCGGACTACAAGAAAGCCAAACGTGGGCCACCTTAGGGTGTTTGGATGCGTCGCCCATATTAAGATAGCAAAAAGCCACTTAAAGAAGCTAGAAGATAGAAGTAAAAAAGTAGTACACCTTGGAATTGAGAAAGGAATGAAGGCATATAGGTTATTGGATCCAGATTTAGGGTCCATTTATGTGAGTCGAGATGTAAAATTTGAGAAAAGCAAGCATGGTTATGGGAGGAGGCGGTCAAAGTCAAGCCAACACCAAGTATGAGCTTTATGGTGGAAGGTTATGACCTAGAAGAAATTGAAGATATTCATGTTGGGTCAGTACCACGTACCCCTGAAGAAGTCAATTATGGGCTGCCACAGAACAATAAGGCCTGGATGGAAAGTGGACCGGAGTCCAATACTTCACAGATGGACCCACACATAAGTCCACAAGTCAGTCCGGTTATAGATTCTTCCCAAGTCGATCCCGCTTCGAACTCATCGCCGCCACACCCACAATCACTTGGAACTCCAACCTCCTCCATCGATTTGTCGAGAAAATCATCGAGTTCAACAGCTGGCGATGCTCCCAAATGGTACCAGTTGCTAAGTGATATGTATGAACACACAGATCGACTGCTGTTGATTCACTATAACGGAAAGGCAACCTCGTACACAGAAGCAAGCATGAAAATTGAGTGGATCGAAGCCATGAGAATAGAGCTCAATTCAATTGAGAAAAACAAGACATGGAATCTTGTTGAACTTCCAAAAGGACGAAAAGCCATCAGATTAAAGTGGGTCTTCAAGGTGAAAAGAGATCCAAGTGGAAGAATTCTGAAACATAAAGCAAGATTGGTGGCACGAGGTTACGTCTAGAAGCATGGAATTGATTATGAAGATGTCTTTACACCGGTTGCTAGGATCGAAATGGTACGTGTTCTTCTCGCCCTTGCAGGAAAACATGGATGGTTGGTGCATCATTTAGATGTAAAATCAGCTTTTCTAACCGGAAATATGGAGGATGAATTTTATGTGCTACATCCAGAAGGATTTGAAAAACGAGGCCAAAAGAACAAAGTGTATAAGCTAACAAAAGCCCTTTATGGGATTAAGCAAGCGCCCAGGGCTTGGAATGCTTGTTTGGATATGTACCTAAAAATTTTGGATTTCTAAAGATGCTCTCAAGAATACTCAGTATATACACGTAACAAAGATGGAAAAGTGTTGATTGTAATTGTGTATGTGGATGAACTACTGGTGACAGGAAATTGCTAGGCAAAGATAACCACCTTCAAGGACCGGATGAAAAAAGGTATGAGATGAGCGACTTAGATTTACTATCTCACTACCTTGGGATACAAGTAAGTCAATTTGAAGGTGGGATAACTTTAAAGCAAGAGGTGTATGCTAGAAACATCTTAGAAAAAATAAAGATGATGGACTGCAACTCCAGTAAATGTCCTATTGATCAAAAGTTGCAGCTAAAGAAGGATGAAGAAAGGGAACCGATCAATCCAACTGAGTACAAAAGTATTGTGGGAAGCTTGAGATATTTAACACATACTCATCCCGACTTATCATTTGCAGTTGGAGTAGTTACTAGATTTATGGAGAAGCCAACTGAAAAGCACCTCCAGGTGGTGAAAGGCATTTTTAGGTAAATAAAGGGCACTTTGGATTATGGCATGGTCTACTTAAAAGGAAAGAAAGAAATCAATATTGTTGGTTATTCTGATAGTGACTTGGCAATGGATGTGAATGACATAAAAAGTACAGTTGGCATGGATTTCTACATCAACGAGAATCTGGTGACATGGGCATCCTAGAAACAACGAAGTGTAGCCTTATCTTCCTGTGAAGCAGAGTTTATGGCAGCCACAATGGCAACATGCCAAGTGATATGGTTAAGAAGCCTCCTCACAGAGATAACTAGACAAAAGATAGCACCTGCAACTCTATATATTGACAACAAATCTGCCTTAGACCTCATGAAGAATCTAGTATTTCAAGGGAGGAGCAAGCATATTGACACAAGATTCCACTTCATTAGAGATTGTGTGGAAAAGGGAAAAAATGAAGGTGACTCACGTACGTAGTTAGGAAAAAAAGGCAGATATACTGACAAAAGTTATGGGAAAAAGAAACATAAAGAGATGTGTGAGCTGATCGGTGTTAAACAAGTAACAAACTTTGGATTGGGGGGAGATTGTTGACTTAATCCAGATTCTTTTTAGTATGTTTCTGCACATTTTTTTGTTCAGCTTTATTCAGTCTAGAGTGTTTGAATAAGTCCATGTCACATTGGTTAGTGGTCCCTGTTTTCATGGTTATAGGATAGTTTGTTTCCTTTATGTTAGACATTACTTTTTCTTAGTTTAAATAGATGGAAAAGTGTACATTGTGATGTATTCCTTTTCAGAAGTTTTGTGAATAAAAGTGCAGACTTTGCCCCTGTTCTCTGTGCAACTTTTGTTCTTTTGATACTTTCTTGTCATTAGATTTGTGCATTTCCTTTTTTGTCCCTGTTTCATTACAACACTCTTTTCCGTTCACCGATCGACTGCCAGCGCAAGGAAGGAAACAACAAAGACTCATCGTCGCTTTCTGCCACCACTGGCCTGCTGCGGATGATAAATTCCGACCACCATCTTGTAGTTCTTGAAACAAGAGAGGTACCGAAGGTCTCGACGAAGAATCAACAACCACCAGACCTGAATTGTTTTGCCTTCGTATTCTTATTTTGACCAGGCAAAGTACAAAACAAAATTGAAACTTCAATTTAAATTAATCAAAATCAACCCTCCCTCGACAAAACAATACCAAATCAATCCCAAGCCCTAAGCATTGATTCTACTTAGTCAAAAGAAGCCCTCCCTTCGTATTTATTAGCAAAATTGGTCCTATCCTCAAAACCTTGATTTAGTTTTTTTACTCAATAACCCCTCCCTTTGTTTATTTTATCCAAATCAATCACTTTTTTGTTAGTTAAATTACAAAGAAAACCTCATTTTTTTTAAATCATTACTAAACAAACTCGATGGTGCGTTTTAGATCAAGAAAGTTTAAATCTTGATGATCTCAAAGTGGCTTCCCAAAAACGAACACGATCATATCAACAAGTCTAAACTACATTCACAGTTCAAGGGTGAGTGATTATGGCCCCCTTTTTAAAGTTTTATTCTTTTGTGGGAGAATACATATGAAAATGTAACATCCACGAAAATTCACAATAATATAAAACTTTTTAAACATTCCAAAACCATTATTTATAACGAAATGTTCTCAAAATAGTTCCATATCAGAGTATCCCAGAAATCCAATCATAAAATGTGAGCAAGTGTACGATCACGCCTTCGCCTTCCTGCGGTCATCAAAGGTACCTGAAATAAAATCCATAAATGCAAGCACTAAGGCTTAATGATTTCCCCCCAAAAATACCAACGCCATACATCCAGAACAATATCATAATGAACAGTATGACTAGACCACCTTGTCGGCCTTCAGCCTATCTGTCCCACTCTCAGAACCTTCAGCATGTCTGGACCGTCCTATCGGGCTTTCAACTTGTCTGGGCCGTTCTTCGGGCCTTTGGCCTGAATGGTACGCCCTATTGGGTCATCAGTCTATCCAAGTCGCCCTGGGTCTATTAGCCTTCAATACAAAGCAGGACCGCCTCAACCTATCCGAAATCACATAATCGATCACATAATATATCAAATGCTAGCTATCATGCACAGATAGTCATATTTATCTAAAAGATCACTAATCACAGTGTCATCCTATATACCAGGATACATGTCTAACATATCACTAAGCATAACACCATCCTATATACCATGATACAGATCTAACAGGTCACTAATCATATCATCAAATGATAATCCAGGATACAATCCGTAAAGGGTCGGACTTGGTGCAGTAGACCCTGTCAGTATAGTGAGAAGACCTCACCTCTCAAGTAGCACTAGTTAATAATGTCAATCTCCTGAAACACAGCTCCAAACTCAACCTCCTATAATTTCCATATGACTAACTTCATTAATTTCTAGAATGCCAAAAGTACCCTTAAAATCAAACTTGGTCAACCATGGTCAAAGTCAAAGTCAACAATCCATGTTGACCCAACTCGTTGAGTGCATCTTCTGACTCGTCGAGTTCCTTCGTATCTCATAGAATTGGGAAAACTCCAGACAACTCGCCAAGTTACCAGAGCAACTCATAGAGTTCTTTAGTATCCAAAAAACAAGGAAAACCCAACCAGTTCATCTAGTTATCTCACCAACTCGCCGAGTTCTTCCTGTCTTAACATGTTCATCCCTTCCCAGTGGAATCAAAAGCCCCAAACTACAGATCTAGCCTCCTAGGGTACAATTGCCATGTAAAGTTGCTAACTTTACATGCAAGGCATCAAAGGGGTTAAAACACTCATATGAAGCTTATTATGGTCGTAGAGCATGAAAGAGGGCCAAGACTTAATAAATTTGGCAACTTTAAGTCCAAGGAAGCCCTAAGATGCTCAAATATGAAGTTCTAGCTTGAAAGCATGCTCAAAGCCAAGAAGGACTCAAGAATAAGCTATAAATGACCATAAAATCTCTAATGGCGAGATCTAATGAAGGAGTGATCAAGATGGCAACTTTTTACCTCCAAATGGTTGCAAAGACAGTGAATCTCCCAGATCTAAGGCCTTCTAAGCAATCCAACCTCTTCAAGCTTCTATTTCCCTCCAAAAGAACACAAGATTTACTCTCCAAAGCTCTCACACACACACAAGAACAACTAGGGTTTCTCTCTCTAGATGACAAGGTGGTAAGGGAGGCCGGTTAAAGGACTTTAGGTCCTTTAAATGGGGTGCAAACCCTAAAAACTAGGTTTTCCATACACAACGTTAACTCGTCGAGTTGGGGTTCTCCAACTCGTCGAGAAGGTTCTAAAATTCACGCGACCATCCTGATCTTTACACAACGAGGTGGGGCATCCAACTCATCGAGTTGGTCTTTTGAAATGCACAAAAATCCTTAAAATTTAATACATGGGAGTCAGGATGTTACTGAAAAACATTTATCGATTATGAAATATGCATGCAAAAACTTATAACTTGTTATAATCGATATTTTATCAGTGTTTCATAACATAGCTAATTGATGTTGATATACCTATGATATGGTTGTTTAAACATGTTACGAACTAGTAAATATAACTTATCATTTTGTAAACGATGTTATGACTATACATGATAAATTCATGTCGTAAAACGTGTACAACAAATGTTAATCAATTTTGTATCATTATATCTATATCCTACATGTATTTACACATATGTTGAAAATATATGTATAAATTGTAACACTAATATCTTGGAATTTATACATGCACCAAATAAACTTACCATCTATTTAAGCGAGTAAAAAATACTTATGTGGATACATCGAGCTTACTCGACTTTCATAAGGCACTTTTTCGTATATCATAGTTAATGGCCTTTATCATGAGACACTATTCATTACCTAAGTTTAACCACTTAGTATACCTATTTGGCTATAACCGTTAATCCTTGGAGCGAGATACGTTTGTGTAGATCTATACATGTTGACACCCTCAACTGCGGTTGCTAGCTACAACATCGACAGATTAATCAAAGCGGGTGATAATTATCTTTAGTTTCTCCATGATGTCCAATGAAGCATCGTAAGGAGTTACATCTAGTCACATAGCTAGGTTATCGAAATCACTATAGGAATTAACCGAACACTTTATCTAAAAATCACGGACTCAGTTTCTCTTTTTATCAAGCATTAATTGGATCATTTATCTACAACCCACGGATTCGGTTTCTCTTATCAAATATTATAAGTATGGATTTACTTATTATATATATTTTTTAACATTTTAATTATCTATTTAATTATCAAACATTGTAAGTATAGAATTACTTATGATTAATCTCTTGGTCAAACATTTCTAGTATGGATTCACTTATGATTTATTCTTCATCAAACATCATTTTAACTACAAGGGAAATACTTTTTAGACTCTTTAAAAGTATGATTACTATAGTTAGTTGAAAACCTTTAACTCTCACTAACCTTTTTGTTGACTTAGAAATTACATGTATTCTCAGGATATCATCAAACTAGTTTTTAGCAAAAGAAACGTTAATGGATTTCGGGTAACTTAGTTTTACCTAACTTTTATTATATCGACCTATTTGTTAAGGCAATTTATGAACTTATTACTATTATTTGTATAAACCTTGTGTTTGAAGTTGAAAGTGAAATATAACCGTTGTATTGTTATTGTTGTAACTTGTGATTTTTATTCAATTTGCTTGTGATCCATGAACTAAGTCACACAGCCCGGCGTGCTCAGCCACCTTGGCCGGGGGTGACACATGTTTGTTGTTAAAATGAGTAAATTGTTGGATTAGGTGTCTAAGACCATAACTATAATTGGTATATACTTGACTCGAGAGTAGCATGGTCCATTTAGGTTGCATATTACCAGGACAATTTGATAGGATGGACTTTTGAGAAGAGGTTTTTATGAATTATTAATATATTATAAGTTCTAATATATTAATATGAAATCATATGATTTAATTAGTATTGATCAACAATTAGTTTGGAATTAGTTTAGTGATCAAAAGAGACTAATTAAATCTATGGGGACTAATTATGGTAATTAGTGAAACATATGGATTGGGCTAATGATCCATGTTGGACTAAGTTTATGTAAGGATACATAAAGAGTTAGGAAACATGAACCTTGGACCATAAACCCATGGGTATTGATTAAGGTTTGCTCATGACCCTTAGAATCCTACAATATATATATATATATATATATATATATATATATATATATATATATATATATATATATATATATGTTATCCCATGGCAAAAAAAACATGAGCTAGTGTTCTTGGAGTACATTTGAACCGATTTTAGGTGCAAGAAATACTCTATCAAAAGTCTTCTTTGTCCTAGGTGTGTTGTGATTCCATTTGAGGCATTCATACTATTGGTGCTAAGCTCTTAAAGGCCAAATACAACAAGTTCTACGAGCTACATACAGAGGTAAACTTCTAACTAGTATTTTATGTTGTTTTTATCAACTGCATGCTAGTTGTAGGCCTAAAGCTTTGGAAACAATATTGCATGTATAATTAGAGAAAACATAGATCCAAAGCTTTTAGGGTTGTATGTGCGCCATAAGATGTTGTAGTATACAAAACCCAACAATGGTATCAGAGCCAAGGGTTGTTTTTTATTATATTTGATGCTTGGCTGGTTTTCTAAGCTGGAAAAATAAAACTTCTACTGTCTGACAGATGAACTCACCCGAGTCCAAGAACAGACTCGACGAGTCCACTCAGAAACTCATCAACTCGGCGAGTCCAGTTCTGGTACTCGACAAGTTGGTGCCCTATTTGTAGAATTTCATGTTTTTTTTTGCCAAAATTGGATTAGGATCATTACCACTTACTGTTTTGAATCATAAAATCTGTTCTTTTTGATATGGTAATGATCATTCTCATCTAATTACAAGATTATTGTCATAGTTTAAAGAAATTGTATTAGTTTATATGATAAGCTAATTTTCTTGCAAATAGTTGATGTGAATTATCTTGACTTGTTAGTTTAGTTAGATCATGAAGAAATTATTTTGATTAGCTAAAAATGATGATCTAAATGTTTTAATGAACTCCATAACTTGTCCTCAAGTTATGGAAAAATGAAAAGTCTTTCTTTTAAAACTCATTAAAACTCATAGGTTATAGAAAATGAAAAGTCTCATTTTTAAATGGTTTTGAAGTCTTCTATAACTTGCCCTCAAGTTATGGAACTTGAAAAGTTTTTCATAAAAACCACATTAAACTGATAAGTTATGGAAATGAATTTTTTTTTGAAAACTTCAAAACTTGCCCTCAAGTTTTGGTATTTTAAAACTCTCTCTTATGAATACTTTAATTCCAAACCCTAGAATTTTAAAAGTTAAAATTCAAACTTTATGGACTTTATTAAATTATTTAAAGTGTTTAATTAAAGAAGATTAATAAATCCATAATGACATGGTTTAAGTTTAATTAAATTAAGCGTATAGTTTAATTAATAGATTAAACCACCAAATATTGTAAATGTATAGAATACACCCTTATACTATTATACTATTAAAAGTTAATACTTATATATATATATATATATATATATATATATATATATATATATATATATATATATATGTATATATATCAGCCTTACCGTTAATAGGCCTCATTCACGAAGCCAGTCTATAAGGGGGGTATAAGGTTAATGCCTATAAAATGACAGTTTAATGGATGTCCACTTTCACCCACCACATCCTTGACTGGTGGGGGGTCGTTAGCCGAACGTGTAGGATACGACAATAATTCTCATTAAAGTATAATGATAATTATAAAGTAACTAAATTTTTACTAAATTCCTAATCTTAGTTACTTTAGGAAAAATGTGAATATGGTGCTATCCCATGAAATTGCACTTTGCACCTTGTTAAGTCGTTAGTGGAGCGTGTTTGGATAACCGACACACTAATCTAGCAATAACAGTGCATGGCAAAGGGTTGTTTTATATTATATTTGATGCTTGGTTGGTGTTCAAAGCTGGAAAAATCAAAATTCTGCTATCTGACAGATGAACTCGCCGATTCCAGGAACAGACTCGACGGGTCCACTCAGAAACTCATCAACTCGGCGAGTCCAGTTCTGGTACTCGACGAGTTGATGCCTAATTTGTAGAATTTCGAGTTTTTTTTTTCCAAAATTGGATTAGGATCATTACCACTTACTGATTTGAATTATAAAATCTGTTCTTTTTTATATGGTAATGATCATGATCATCTAATTACAAGATAATTGTCTTAGTTTCAAGAATTTGTATTAGTTTATATGATAGGCTAATTTTCTTGCAAATAGTTGATGTGAATTATCTTGACTTATGAGTTTAGTTAGATCATGAAGAAATTATTTTGATTAGTTAAAAATGATGATCTAAATGTTTTAATGAACTCCATAACTTGTCCTCAAGTTATGGAAAAATGAAAAGTCTTTCTTTTAAAACTCATTAAAACTCATAGGTTATTATAGAAAATGAAAAGTCTCATTTTAAAATAGTTGTGAAGTCTTCTATAACTTGCCCTCAAGTTATGGAACTTGAAAAGTTTTTCATAAAAACCACATTAAACTAATAAGTTATGGAAATGAAAAGTTTTTGAAAAGTTCAAAACTTGCCCTCAAGTTTTGGAATTTGAAAAGTCTCTATTATGAATACTTTAATTCCAAACCCTAGAATTTTAAAAGTTAAAATTCAAACTTTATGGACTTTATTAAATTAGTTAAAGTGTTTAATTAAAGGAGATTAATAAATCCATAATGACATGGTTTAAGTTTAATTAAATTAAGAGTATAGTTTAATTAATAGATTAAACCACCAAATATTGTAAATGTGTAAAATACACCCTTATACCATTATACTATTAAAAGCTAATACTTATATATATATATATATATATATATATATATATATATATATATATATATATATATATATATATCAGTCTTACCGTTAGTAGGCCTTATTCACGAAGCCAGTCTATAAGGGGGTCGTTAGCCGAATGGGTAGGATGCGAAAATAATTCTCATTAAAGTATAATGATAATTATAAAGTAACTAAACGTTTATTAAATTCCCAATCTTAGTTACTTTAGGAAAAATGTGAATATGGTGCTATCCCATGAAATATCACTTTGCACCTTGTTAATTCGTTAATGGAGCGTGTTTGGTTAACCGACACACTAATCTAGGACTAACAGTGCATGGCAAAGGGTAGCTTGATGTTAATCATAGGTCAATGGAGCGTGTGTGGTTAACCGGCACTTTGATTAGGTGGTTTGTAACATTAAGTGTACCAAGCTAATTTACATGGATATCCACACCTTGTTTGTGATCCTCGGCATCCAAGTCACAAACTTGAAGGGCATAATCTAGATTAAACATGCCATTGTAAATTTCAATGAATCTCAAAAGAACTAGGAATTTCAATTCATTTAAAACTTAATGTTCAATTGCGTTTTTCATGGTGGAAATTGGTAAATCCTCATTTACCTACCTTCAAATATTTTGCAATTGGATTACGGAATCCCTCTTCCAAATTGTAAAATATTGTGTTGGGTCCTAGCCTTAATATATTCATTTTGAGTGTTATATTAAGGACTTAAATCAATTAAACTCTAATTTATCCCTCATAGATGTCTAGTTCTGACAACTATGGTTTACCTTATCCTTTTGGAAAAGGCTTTGCTACTGAAGATGATATCCTACATGGCGATCAAAGTAAAAGATTAATCCCTTGGTCGTGCTCTAATGGGACTGGAAATCATACTCCACTTCCTCAACCTCCTCCAATTATCCTCCTTAACCCACAAGTTCAAAGACTTGAAAATTTCAAGGTCACTCAATCCCTATTGGTAAGCAAAGTCTATATGTGCTCACATCTTGGAGAGAATGTTACATATTGATAGGCTGGGAGAGTTGTGCGTCGAAGTCTCGAGGAAGCTAGCGGTTGACTTGGTTCTTCAGTTGCTCCTTGATGACAGATCACGACATGACCCATATCGATCTTACCTATTTGGTTGTTGCTGATGAATCAGAAATGATTTGGAGCACTGGTAAAGAGAATTTGATAGGAAGATCTATTTCCCAAGTTTCCATGGAACAATTCAGAAATGATTTCTTCTCCTAGGAGAGAGAAACTGGTTAAAGTCAAAATGTTTGAACTTAAGATAAAGGCCGGTTGTGACAACCCGGAATTTTCATTCGGTCAAACCCTACAAGTAAATCATTTCTTATTATAAGTTAATGTCATCATTTCTTATTTTAACAAATTTAGAGTTCGTTTGATTATTTTAATATTATTCTTTAAACGAACGGGTGTGAGAAAGTGTCGTCTCGGGTTTTGAATTTTAAAAACCGCAAGCACCTCGCGTCTTAGAAGTTCCCGGCCAAACTATTTCGTTTGGGTCGAAAAATCATACCAAAATCCTAAAACTCATGCTTATCCATGAGTTTACTCCCTAAGTCTAGTCAATATGAGTTTACTCCCCATTTATCCAAAAGAGTAAACTCCCAAAAGAGTAAACTCAAGAAACACTCTCAAGTAGCAAACTAGAAACTATTCAAGATCTCCTAAGTTGTAAGTATTCTACCCATTTCGAGTTGATTAAACACTTAATCTAGTGTTTGTACATCTATTCATCCATTCACTTTTGTGTTTTTGATTAGATTTCCAAAAACACCAAGAACACCAAGAACACACACTAAGTGTTCTTGGACTTTTAGCTAAATCCAAGCTTCCTTATAGTAAGTACTTCCATCCTTGAGTCTTATTAAGCTTGTATTACATATTAGCATCAAGGAAAAGTCCCAAGAACACCAAGATCAAGGTGTTCACGATTTTGGGAGGCTCTCAAAACCCTAAACACCATTTATGGTGCAAAGTGGTGCCTTAAGGTGCCTAGATGCTTCACCATGCCTTAGGGACTTGTCTAGCTTCATCCTTGATGAGTTTATCACACAAAATACTTCCATTTTTATGTGTTTACGGTTTGGGGATCTCCCAAAACCATAAACACCCCAAAAAGTGCTTAAAAGTTGTATAAATGTCCCATGGTTGTACCTTATGCCTAGAATCTAACCTAGACTAGTGCCATGTTTGAGCTAAGGACTTGAAAACCGCCAAATACCAAACTTATGAGTTTAAGGTAGTAAAATCATGAGTTTAAGGTAGTAAACTCATGGAGAAATGGTCCTTAGACCGTAAACTCCATTTAGGAGTGTTTTGATGCCACATAACACTTCCTAAGGCTTAATCATGAAGTAGGAATGCTTGGAATAACTTAGTAGTCTTCAAAACAACAAATGGTCATAAAGTGTAGAGTTTACGACCGTAAACCCTTGAGTTTACTGCTGTAAACTCCTTGGGTAATGGTCCCAAACACACTAGCCTTTCCCTACAACACTTAGATGCACCCCTTGAGACTTATAACACTTGTATAAGGTGTTTAGCATGTCCTAGAGTGTCTTAACTTTGTTTATTAGTTGTTTAAAGACTAATTGTTTATATACATATGCCCTCATCTGTAATTAGGATCCTTTTGCGTGTCTAAGTCTTCACTTGACACCAAACACTTATCCGACACTTCCTTGCGATCCACTCGCAACAGGTGAGTTCATACCCCTTAATCGATGTTTTAAATAATTTTAAATGCTTTAATGGGGGGGGGGAATACAAGTAAAAAACAATATGTTATTAAATCACTCATGTGTATTTTATAACTGTGTTTTCATCCAGCAGATTTCACATACTACAAAATGTGATGCATGCCATGATTTTCTATCTTAAAAATACCTTGTTATCAAATGTATTACTTTTGAAATGTTTATTTAAAATGACATCAAGTCACTCTTTATTATTGTTTCAAAACTCTTAGATATCTTACAAAACCATTATTTTTACCTTCTTGAACAAAACTATACTTATACACTTATGTTCCTATATATGTATTGATGTTATAGTTTTCATCCTTCATTCAGTTTCCCACACTCTTGTGTAACAAGGGTGTATAAACTTACTTGAAAAACCAATTACCTTCCAGTTAATTATCATAGGGATAGTTAGAAGATACAAAACATTATTCCTATTACAAGGAATCACACAAGAGTCGGTTCATTCATGAGTCTATACCAGTACATTACCTGATTCATGAGTACATTTACATATGCTTACATGATACATGAGTACGTTTACATATGCTTACATGATACATGAATACGCTTACGTGAATACATTACATGAGTACCATTACATAGATACATTTTCCTGTATACACTTTGTGACAACCCAAGTTTGTTCCGTTACATTTCCCCGTTACCGTTAACGGAATATTCCCTTTTGTAAAAAGTTCCGTTAATTAGAGGCCACCAATTAAATAAATATTTCATTATTTATATCTTTATGTCGATAAGTCATGATAAGAGAAATAAAAACTCGTAATACACATTTCCATTTAATTGGAAAAAGTTAGTTCATATTTTCATGACCACTAAATCGGGTGCGACCAAAAGTCCCGTATAACGGCAGTATCGGGTAGAATTCCACTGAGCTCCAACTCCCACCCATATATAAGGCGGAGTAAACTACATTAGAGCCTTTTCCACCCTCTCTCTCTATACTCTCTCTAGACTCGTTTTCGACCCGAATCCGCAACCAAACGCCCAAATCGTAAGTCCACTTACCCTAGCTTGTTCTAAACATTATGATTCGTGTTTATAGCTTAAAATTCGACCATTTAAGCTGTTGAAAAGGAGTTCATGGCCTAAGATCCTCCTTAGGCCGTAAACACCTTAATTGAGGCCAAAAGGACCCAAACTTGTCCCTAAAAGCTTGGAAATAAATTAAGGATTTAGCCTAGGAGTGTTTGCTCATTTAAAACAATCAATTTAGGGCATAAAAGAGAGTTTATGGCCCAAGCACATGCTTAGTCCGTAAACACCTCTAAACCTTGTCAAAATGTCCCAAACACACTCCTAAACCACCCTTAGGCTTAATACATGAATTAGGGGCTTGCTATTTCGGGTTTAGATCATTCAAACACAAAGATTTAAGGGACAAAAGGAGTTTACGGCCCAGGCATGTACCAAGGCCGTAAACACCCTCAAACATGCCAAAATGAGAGTATTAATTCCTCCAAATGGCCTCATAACTCATCATAAATTGCTAGAAGTGATATAGGGGCTTGTAACTTCAATAAACTCAAGGAATGAGAGTTCACGGCCGTGAACTCCCTTAGGGATGGTTCATGGGCCGTAAAATCCCTAATGAAGCCCTTAGAAGCCTTAAACTCATTCATGCCATTTAGATTTGGACCTAGAAAAATCCCACGAACAAGATTGAGCCTTTAAAACACACTAGAACCCCTCACCATGAGTTTACGGCCGTAAACTCATGGGGAGTTGTCCCTAGGCCGTAAACTAAGTATTGAGAGTTTACTCTCGGAGAGTAAACTCCATTCCTAAGCCATACACACCTTTAAATGTTACCTGGGACACCCCAAACACTTAACCAAAGTGTTTTCCGCTCTTTTGAGTGCGTATGCTTGTTTAATTAGTATTAATATACTAATTATATGTGAACATATGTTATCATATGTTAAATAGGTCATTGAGTGTGTTCGAGTCTTTACTTGACAACCGAACACCCAACCGGCACCTTCGTCGGATCTACTTACGCCAGGTGAGTTCATACCCCTGAATGAACCTTTTAAATGTTTTTACATGTTTTATATGGGGGAATACAAGTTAAACATGCCAGTTATCATATCAATCACATGTGATTGATAATCCGCATACACAAGGTTTTACCACACTGTACACTGTTTTACCAAGTAGGATACTATAAAGGGGTTTTCAAAAAGGTTTTCACTTATTCAATACTCTTACTTATACGGTTTATCTAAATTCATTTTAAACTGGTTTATAAAGGTCCAAAGATTTCTAAAGGTTTTCTAACTTATTTTACCAAAGAATACCAATTGTGATTTTCCCTGAGTATAAAGGTTTTTCCAAGGTTTTCATCAAAGTTCCCTTTTCACGACATATAATTTTACTTGTTAGTTAATGCTGCTTCGCTTTCACTTATTTTAAACTCCTACTTGATAACGCTTTCACTTCTTGATACGCTTATACCTGTCATCGCCTCTATTTCGCTTATACTTGTAGTCGCTTATACCTGATATTGTCTTTATTTCGCTTATACTGATAGCCACTTATAGCTGATAGACGCTTTTACTTCACCAGTTGTCGCTCCCACTTCGTGATACACTTATACTTGGTACACTTATACTTCACGATTCGGTTGTTCGACACTGTACGATTACACACCACGATGATATGTTTCCACTTGATACACACTCAGTCGTAGTTAGATGTATGTCTGCGCTTGTGTAGGTACATATAAATAATGATTGAAGGACTTAGGAAGGTTCGTCCACCCTATTTCCTTTTCTTCGTCGAGATGTGGTCTGGTGGGATCGGATGGCCGGCCGAAGGTCGTTTGGTTCATTAGTTATATATTATGTATACGAGTATAGATGTATAGGTATGCTCTAGTCAGTTCAGCCATGAGTCTCTACCTCTAGTTCAACACTTACATTAGAAACCCACTACCCACTAGAAACGCACTACCCACTGTTTGGAAGTCATTACCCACTATTTGGGATGCATCTTCGGGACACGGCCTTCTCCGTCGTCTAGTTGGTAACCAGAGTCTCCTGTAGGGAGAGCAGACATTGTGTGTATAGATCTATACGGGATTGACACCCCCGCACCCTGACTGCTAGCTACAATCCACAGCCCACCAAGCCAAGGGGTGACAAATGTCATATTTTATAGACGCTTGTAGGGCGTCTGGTACTCTAGTGTCGGTTAGTATGGTTATGAGTATCCCGGGTTACCTTATAATTAATGGCCTTAAGGTAACGGTATTCACCAACAATTTACACTGTATGCTGGTAACTCATTTTCAGAGTCACACTGTTTTAACCTTGCTAGATGTATCTTTCATTTGATACTGTCTGCAGTCTGTATTCATTGTTTTTGACCTTGCAAGTTGTATCTTTCATTTGATACTGTCTGTGGTCTACATCCTCTATTTTTGACCTTGCAAGATGTATCTTTCATTTGATACTACCTGTGGTCTGTATTCACTGTTTTAGACCTTACCAGCTGTACCTTTCATTTGGTACCTTCTGGGGTCTGTGTCTCCTTTTGGTAGACTGAGCCAGACGTGTCGTTCATTCGATACTCTCCTGGAGTCTAGGATTCCTTTGCCTTAGTCAGCAGTCCTCACAGCTGAGGCATATGTTATTTCCCTGATTCTTCTTGCTTTCTTTAATAATCATATTTAGTATTTTGATAATGATAGCGATTAAGGGAAAACTACTTTTACCACACTAACTCTGTCCAGTCTTGGCAGAAGACTGCTGTTATTAAAGAAAATATAGGATTTTCAGGAAAGAACTCTAATACACTGTAAATTCTTAAATTACCACATTATAAAGTTATTCGAATAAAATGTCACTAAATACTTATGAACTCACCAGCATTTGTAAAAATGCTGATACTCGCTTTTCAAATAACTTGTATTCTCAGGTCAGCATTAGACAGGTACATCCCCGGAGCTGTTGATGAAGATAGCTTAGTACCATGTTGTACTTATTATATTTGCTTGTATTACTTTGATGTACTGTAATGTGAACCATGTAAAACTATTACTATTAATGCAATGTTTTGTTGTACTTTGATTACTATAATGCATGTGTTGTGATACTTGACATGACGTCATCCACCCCAGAACGTTTCCGCTGTTCCAGTTTTAGGGTGTGACAGATTGGTATCAGAGCATTGTTTATAGTGAGCTAAGTATATCAATTTAGAAAAGATATACAACCTATAAACGCATTGGGATAAAACACTCTGACCAAGAATTATACTTTAAAATATAACCATATTTTACCAAAGTATAAGAACATCCAGAATCTAAACACTCGAACAAAAGTATCACAAGAAGAACAATAATAAAAGTCTTCGGATGTTGAGCACTACAGTCAAACCTGGGCAGTTATGTAATCGTAAGCTGGAATAAATGTAACCTGATCAACTACATTTATTCGAGATGCGATGAACATGTGCTTGGGAGTGATAGTGGTGTGCAACAGGTCTGGAACTTACCAACTAGGAATGCTAGAGCCAACATAAAGTTAAAATACTATAGGAGTATTTTAGAACACTAAAAGATTCACACTAATCCCAGAATCATGCTCAGTAGATAAGAACACAAACAAGAATTAAAATACCACAGGGGTATTTTAGGAACCATAAACAACCTTGTGTGAAGAACTAAAAAGATCCTTATTGATATACCTACAACTACAGAGGGTGTACTCCCAAGGTTATATATAATAGGGGTCCCATAGGCTAAGAATGTGTGGTTTCACTCTACTTCCTTTTCCTCGTTGGGATGTGGATATAGAGTAGTATCACATATTCGAAGGCCTATCGGATCTAAGCTATATATGATTTGTATACCCTGTGTAATCGTAGCAAGACTCGATATAGATCATCCAGTGAAATGTTAATAATTTCTTAGGATTCGTTAGACATTTCCATTCTCGCATGAACCCTATAGAAAACCTTATCCACTTCAGTGCTTGGCAGAAGAGTTGATTCCGACCTCGAAGAAGTTCATTGAGAAGATTTCCAGTTCGGAAATAAATGAACTGGGTCGAGACTATTGAATTCACCAAGTGCCTATATCTTTTTAGGGACATCGGTGAGCAATTCGCCTAAGTTTCCGAGATTTCCAGTCGTCTATCATGAAGTGATGACACCCAGAGTCAGATTCAGAAGGAAGGTGGAATAGAAATTCAATATGTCCATATGTGACAACCCGAAACTTTCATCCTATGTAATTGGTCCGCGTATTGTCTTTAAATCTTGAATTCATCACCCTTTGTTAATCTTGTGGTTCCGAATGCGTGTTTTGGAAAATATATAGGCTAGTTATGGGTCTTAGGAGGTGTTGGAAAATGTTTTGCATCATGAAATTGGATTAAACACACCAAAAGAGGTGTGTGCGGCCACACTTTTGTGTGTACGACAGCACACCCATGTGTGCGGCCGCACACCCAACCGCACAACCTCTAGCCGCACACTCAAACCTATATATAGTTGGATACCTTCTTCATTCTTCCATTTGGATACTCCTTACTCTCTCTCTCTCTCTCTACTTCTTCTCTCTAAAATCGTCAACCAAGAACACCTTGAAGGCTTCATATCGTGAACTAGACCATCTTCAAGCTTATTAGGGGTAAACACTTGAGTCTCAAGCCTTAAAACTCATCATGTTCATCATATTCATAGTCCCTTGAAGGTGTACGGCCGCACACCTTCATGAAGAGGGCAGCACACATTCAAATCTCCTTAGTGTGAAGAGCAAACACTTCATATGGACTCATAAGAGGAGTGTACGGCCGCACACTCCTGTGTACGGCCGCACACACACACTAAACAGCTGCACACACTTGTGTGCAGCCTCACACACCCTTCTGGCCGCACACCTCAGCCGCACACTCAATTTCAAGGCCATACACTCACTTAAATGCCCACTTTTGGCCCTAAACTTGCATGAATCATTGAGTATGGACCATGAGACACTTGTATTCAGTAATGTCGAGCCCTAAGAATGTTTATCCATCATGTTTAATCATGAAACATCCTAGTTCTGACCCAATTGTGTGTCATCACATGATTTATAGGAACCATTGGCATTCAGGGCATCCGTTGACATTCGAACCTTGCGACAAACAGTGAGTTCATACCCCTTTAATAAACCTTTCAAATGCTTTTATATGTTTTAAGGGGGGGGGGATACAAGTCAAATACACGTGTTTATAGAAATTAATTACATGTGATTCACTATCCGTAACCCAAATCACATGTGATTTATCACTATGCCTTATAAAAAGAACTTTATGTTTTAAAAACTATTTTGGATAAATAAACTATTTCTAAAATGTTCCCTTTCGACATGATTTTCATTAAATATATTTTCTTATAAAATGTAACCACACTAATATATTTATATAAGTAAGACTTGAAGGACTTAGGACCGATAACTCGCCTTATTTCCTGTTCTTGTTTGATTGTGGGCTTAGGGTAGTTGTTATCCGTCCGACTGTCGTTGAATTCTTAATTATATATCATGTATAATGGTGTTGGATATGGCCCTTTTCATCTCAAACAATGTCTACACTACTTAATTGCCAAGAATTATACACACTAAGTTAACTATAATGGGTATAGTTAAGGTCACTGCTACTTGTTACTGCTACTATCTTACACACTATAATACACACTAATACGAGACGACTCACTAGTAAGAGAAACTCACTATGAACTATACAAAAGACTACTTCACTATAATACAAGAGAAAACACTAATCAGGGGATAACTCACTAACTCACTACGAGATACACTATTCGCTACATACTATGCCCAGAGTTTTCCGACAGGAAGACGACGCTACATGTATAGATCTATACGGGGCAGACACTATTACATCCCGACTGTTAATTTCAGTCCGAGGCTTGCAGGCCCAGGGATGCCGCTACTTCTCTACACTATGCATGACCGAGAAGGTCATGGGGTACTCTATTACTCACACTATCAATAACATATAAGGAATACACTACATTCACACTAAAATGCTAGTACAAAAGAATCAGTTAAAATCCCGAAGTAAAATAAGTATCTAATACTAATGAGAGTTTGTACCACTATTACTGATAACAGGCATAACTTTCTTATTACACTACTTATTGGGGGTTCACTAATATACTTTTATTACAAACGATCTCTTTAAAATAATGAGACTTACATGCAAGTTACAGGTTTTACAGTCATAATGTATTTTTAGAAAATATAAGATTTTCTAGAGTTTCCCAGTACTTACGAATGTAAACTACAACCCTCACACTATTTAAACTAATGCATTTTATACTAAAACCCACACTAAACTCTTATGAACTCACCAGCTTTATGCTGATACTCGTTTTCAAAATAACTTGTATCCTCAGGTCAAAGATAGACAGGTACAGGCGCTACATTTTGGAGAAGATGGAGCCTACAAGATCCATCTCTTATTTTTGCATACTTTTGGTGTTTGTTGAACCTTATAGAACACACCTGTAATTATACTCACCATGTAAATGAAATGGTTGCATGTTTCTTGCTTTTACTATTATACAATTGTGATGATACTGTATATGACGTCCTCCACCCCGAAACGTATTCCGCCATTATTGGTTTTGGGGTGTGACACCATACGAGGAGAGAACCCTAGGTAACTACCCGAAGGAAACCAACGCCTATTCTAGTCAAAGATACGAGGCAGACAGAGGGAGCCAGTACATGGAACCCGAGAAGTGTCTTTTCCTCGTGTTCGTGACGCTAATACACCCATAAAATAAAACAAATTAGTGAGTTAGTGGTTACACTACTCACGCTATGTGTGAGGTAAAATCGTCGTTTCCCGTTGCCAGTTACACGATTAGAGCGGATCCCCGCACCTCTATTGAGAGTATCTAGCCATAAGCCTTCATGAGCCTCTCTTTCCACGATTTTCATTCCGAGCCGTTCTCAAATCTTTCCAGACCGGAGAGTGGAACCTTTCCCAGTATAAAGGTGACGTAGTAGGAACGACTCGCATCTTATGGCCTTTCCGATACCCATACTCCTACCTTGATTACCAGGACTACATCATAGGGATGTAGGTCGACACTCAGACAACCAGTACCTGGGGCACGGGAAAAATTTATGCCTAATACAGTCAGGACAGATATGTCCAGGGTTAGCCATCGTCTCTCATTATCTTGTATTCCTTTCCGCGTAGGAAAAACCATGCCACCGAAGAAGCATAACCAGCCCTCAAGCAAGAAACCTACTCTCTTATTTGATGAAGCTATGTTCCAGGCTGCAGTCACGGAAGCCGTAGTAGCTTTCATAGCTTACCTGAATGCTAACGACGCCTATGTTAGCGAGGGCCCTATCGGAATTTCCGATCTTAGCAATGGACAGCAACAACCAACCCCTGCATACCCAGCCGCCCAAGAACCTCACTCAAATCCACTGAAGAGAAAGATCAAGATCGAGGAGGGAAGTACCTCGGCTCAAGGACCTTCCGAAAGGCAACGAGCTGAGATGGTCAAATTCCCTACCAACCCTTCCATCCCTACACCTAGGAGACCATACTTAGGAAGCCTTCCCCATTAAGGCGAAAGTCGCAGCACTGTTATAAAGTTAAAAATTCATCAGGTAAAACTATAATGGCTAAACATATACGTTACAACCATGTATAGTTAAGATGGACAGACCTAGAGTGAGTGAATGCCGCCTCATTTCCTGTTCCTCGTTTGGTTGTGGATTTAGGGTGGAGTGGCTCAGTCAACAGTCCTCCCCACCTTAATTATACATGACTAGTATATGTTAGGAGATTATAGAAATGCCTTGTGAGAATCCATTCATGAAAAGGTACTCCACTCAGAAACACTTAGGACTCTCTATAGTTTCGCGTCGACTCTATCGGTCCAAGTATCCGTGGTAGTGATACATAGGACGAAAACCCGAGACGCCTAGAACTTGTGTCCCTGTTCGGCACATGACTCTATTGATCTTCATTATATATCATGTCGGAGTGTGCCAACTTCGACGACTCTATTGATCGTGGTTTGACTTCGTGCAACCATGTGTACATTCTTAGTGCTGTGTAAAAAGAACTTTCTCCGTAGCCATGTCGGCGAATAAAGATTCTTCCGAACCTAAACCTAACACAAATAATCAAACCTAATGCGATACGTCAGTCGTCCCTCTTACCTTAAACTTTTCGAAGTACCCGGAGAAGGGTACCGCGCGCTGTTGACCGACCTCTCTTAGTCATATGGAATCCCAAGCGAAAGACACTGCAAGACACTTCAGAAGACAATAACCATCCGGAGCATACTCCGAAGAATCCCCAGAAAGACCCTTCGCACCTCGCACGCCAGGTTCGTAAACCTAGAGATTAGAACTCATAAGGAAGAACCACTATAACCAGGTATATGCATAAAGGTGGTATATAAGTGAGATCAAAAAGATTTAAGGTGTGTGTTTCCTCCCTACTCCCTGTTCCTCGTTGGGTTGTGGGTTTGGGGTGGAGTCGCACAGCTGAACATCCTACCGACCTCAATTATATACTGCTTGCATACACCAAGTAATGGTGGTTAAGCCAAGTATGAGCTCTACCACGAACTTCTTAGAAAAGCCCTTCATCCTATTCCATGCAATAGGAGCTGGAATCAAGAGAACCACTGCAGGTTGAGCCACTATATTGACCACAGATCCGAAATTGCTGTCATACCGGTTAAGCCCACATAGTAGCTAACACTCTCGGTTAGTAAAAGAGATTAAAAGTTCCGAGTGATGGGAACCTATACTCACTAGATTTGACCAAGACCGAGAAAACTCAGAACCTTCGGAAGAGTAGTTGCAGTAGATGCTCGCACTACTCAGGCACTTCGTCCTCCATGTTACCGACGAGTAGTGCCTATCATCCCCCACCCTCTTGCATGGAGGAAATCGTCGTCGCCCTGTAGACAATAAAATACATTCTCCGAAGTGAACACTAGGATACCGAGAACCACAGGATAATCTCCGTGGCCAATAATACCTGACTAAAGTTCAAAAGTAGCGACGTTAAACCTCGTGATCCAGATCCCGAAGAGATTATAGACTTGACACCAACCTTGGGTGTTAGTCGAAGGGTTATGCAGGAGCATGCGCTTTCCACGCTAGAATAAACCAAAGTCTTAGAGATTCATTGGACTATTAGGTGTTCCACGGATACTATCTAATGCAGAAATAGTAGAACCACCTCCTGAGATAGTCCAACACTCGTCTGGTGAAACCCTATCACCCCGACCTTCAGGGTTTCCGTATCTCAAGATTCTTTAGTGCAAGTTCGTTTTGCACAAGATTGAGATAGACACTCTATAGCAAACAGATAACCATAGTCAGGCAACCCACTCGACGATCTAGAAAGTCTCTAACAACCAGTTGACAGGAAACGCGAAACCAAAGACCACCCGAGCTTCCTAGGAACCAACCTGAAGGACTACACATCCAGTACGAGTGAGAATGTTAGGAACTTCGGAATGATGATCACGCCAGTGATGATCTTGCCATAGAAGTACACTATGTTCTAAGTACTGAAAAGCTTTACCCTTCCGAGAGCTTAGGACCATCTGAGAATCCTCACAGAGATTTGGTCCAACCCTCGTCAGACCACTACTACTTTCGGATATTCCACAAGCTTCACACCCGATCGATCCACTTCTTAGACTTGATCAGTGTTTACCCGACGTCACTCTTCGTATCCCACTCATCTTGATAGAGACCATTGAGAACCATAACCTCGTAGATACACCAGTCGGAACCCACTAACTACACGAGACGGAATCCGCATCCCGTAGGTGAAGGTTTGTTGAAATGACAAACACAGACCAGAGCTCACTTGGGAATGCGAGGACAAACAGAATATGAACTACACTCTTACCGCTACTTGGCCATTCATACCTACTTCCTTGCCTAAGCCTGAAATTCGGGTCGAAATTCCCTCTAACGGGGGGATGATGTGACAACCCAAGTTTGTTCCATTACATTTCCCCGTTACCGTTAACAGAATATTCCCTATTGTAAAAAGTTCCGTTAGTTAGAGGCCGCCAATTAAATAAATATTTCATTATTTATATCTTTATGTCGTTAAGTCATGATAAGAGAAATAAAAACTCGTAATACACATTTCCATTTAATTGGAAAAAGTTAGTTCTTATTTTCACGACCACTAAATCGGGTGAGACCAAAAGCCCCGTATAACGGCAGTATCGGGTAGAATTCCACTAAGATCCAACTCCCACCCATATATAAGGGGGAGTACACTCCATTAGAGCCTTTTCCACCCTATCTCTCTATACTCTCTCTCTAGACTTGTTTTCGACCCGAATCCGCAACCAAACGCTTCAGAATCGTTAGTCCACTTACCCTAGCTTGTTCTAAACATTATGATTCGTTTTTATAGCTTAAAATTAGACCATTTAAGCTGTTGAAAAGGAGTTCACGGTCTAAGATCCTCCTTAGGCCGTAAACACCTTAATTGAGGCCAAAAGGACCCAAACTTGTCCCTAAAAGCTTGGAAATAAATTAAGGATTTAGCCTAGGAGTATTTGCTCATTTAAAACAATCAATTTAGGGCATAAAAGAGAGTTTACGGCCAAAGCACATGCTTAGGCCGTAAACACCTCTAAACCTTGTCAAAATGTCCCAAACACACTCCCAAACCACCCTTAGGCTTAATACATGAATTAGGGGCTTGCTATTTCGGGTTTAGATCATTCAAACACAAAGATTTAAGGGAAAAAAGGAGTTTACGGCCCAGGCATGTACCAAGGCCGTAAACACCCTCAAACATGCCAAAATGAGAGTATTAATCCCTCCAAATGGCCTCATAACTCATCATAAATTTCTAGAAGTGATATAGGGGATTGAAACTTCAATAAACTCAAGGAATGAGAGTTCACGGCCGTGAACTCCCTTAGGGATGGTTCATGGGCCGTAAAATCCCTAATGAAGCCTTTAAAAGCCTTAAACTCATTCATGCCATTTAGATTTGGACCTAGAAAAATCCCACGAACAAGATTGAGCCTTTAAAACACACTAGAACCCCTCACCATGAGTTTACGGCCGTATACTCATGGGGAGTTGTCCCTGGACCGTAAACTAAGTATTGAGAGTTTACTCTCAGAGAGTAAACTCCATTCCTAAGCCATACACACCTTTAAATGTTACCCGGGACACCCCAAACACTTAACCAAAGTGTTTTCCGCTCCTTTGAGTGCGTATGCTTGTTTAATTAGTATTAATATACTAATTATATGTGAACATATGTTATCATATGTTAAATAGGTCATTGAGTGTGTTCGAGTCTTTACTTGACAACCGAACACCCAACCGGCACCTTCGTCGGATCTACTTACGCCAGGTGAGTTCATACCCCTGAATGAACCTTTTAAATGTTTTTACATGTTTTATAGGGGGGAATACAAGTTAAACATGCCAGTTATCATATCAATCACATGTGATTGATAACCCGCATGCACAAGGTTTTACCACACTGTACACTGTTTTACCAAGTAGGATACTATAAAGGGGTTTTCAAAAAGGTTTTCACTTATTCAATACTCTTACTTATACTGTTTATCTAAATTCATTTTAAACTGGTTTATAAAGGTCCAAAGATTTCTAAAGGTTTTCTAACTTATTTTACCAAAGAATACCAATTGTGATTTTCCTTAAGTATAAAGGTTTTTCCAAGGTTTTCATCAAAGTTCCTTTTCACGACATATACTTTTACTTGTTAGTTACTGCTGCTTCGCTTTTACTTATTTTAAACTCCTACTTGATAATGCTTTCACTTCTTGATACGCTTATACCTGTCATCGCCTCTATTTCGCTTATACTTGTAGTCGCTTATACCTGATATTGTCTCTATTTCGCTTATACTGATAGCCACTTATAGCTGATAGACGCTTTTACTTCACCAGTTGTCGCTTCCACTTCGTGATACACTTATACTTCACGATTCGGTTATTCCACACTGTACGATTACACACCACGATGATACGTTTCCACTTGATACACACTCAATCGTAGTTAGATGTATGTCTGTGCTTGTATAGGTACATATAAATAATGATTGAAGGACTTAGGAACGTTCGTGCGCCCTATTTCCTTTTCTTCGTTGAGATGTGGTCTGGTGGGATCGGATGGCCAGCCGAAGGTCGTTTGGTTCATTAGTTATATATTATGTATACGAGTATAGATGTATAGGTATGCTCTAGTTAGTTCAGCCTAGAGTCTCTACCTCTAGTTCAGCACTTACATTAGAAACCCACTACCCACTAGAAACCCACTACCCACTGTTTGGAAGTCATTACCCACTATTTGGGATGCATCTTCAGGACACGGCCTTCTCTGTCGTCTAGTTGGTAACCAGAGTCTCCTATAGGGAGAGCGGACATTATGTGTATAGATCTATACGGGATTGACACCCCCGCACCCTGACTGCTAGCTACCGTCCACGGCCCACCAAGCCAAGGGGTGACAAATGTCATATTTTATAGATGCTTGTAGGGCGTCTGGTACTCTAGTGTCGGTTAGTATGGTTATGAGTATCCCGGGTTACCTTATAATTAATGGCCTTAAGGTAACGGTATTCACCAACAATTTACACTGTATGCTGGTAACTCATTTTCAGAGTCACACTGTTTTAACCTTGCTAGATGTATCTTTCATTTGATACTGTCTGCAGTCTGTATTCATTGTTTTTGACCTTGCAAGTTGTATCTTTCATTTGATACTGTCTGTGGTCTACATCCTCTATTTTTGACCTTGCAAGATGTATCTTTCATTTGATACTACCTGTGGTCTGTATTCACTGTTTTAGACCTTACCAGCTGTACCTTTCATTTGGTACCTTCTGGGGTCTGTGTCTCCTTTTGGTAGACTGAGCCAGACGTGTCGTTCATTCGATACTCTCCTGGAGTCTAGGATTCCTTTGCCTTAGTCAGCAGTCCTCACAGCTGAGGCATATGTTATTTCCCTGATTCTTCTTGCTTTCTTTAATAATCATATTTAGTATTTTGATAATGATAGCGATTAAGGGAAAACTACTTTTACCACACTAACTCTGTCCAGTCTTGGCAGAAGACTGCTGTTATTAAAGAAAATATAGGATTTTCGGGAAAGAACTCTAATACACTGTAAATTCTTAAATTACCACATTATAAAGTTATTCGAATAAAATGTCACTAAATACTTATGAACTCACCAGCATTTGTAAAAATGCTGATACTCGCTTTTCAAATAACTTGTATTCTCAGGTCAGCATTAGACAGGTACATCCTCGGAGCTGTTGATGAAGATAGCTTAGTACCATGTTGTACTTATTATATTTGCTTGTATTACTTTGATGTACTGTAATATGAACCATGTAAAACTATTAATATTAATGCAATGTTTTGTTGTACTTTGATTACTATAATGCATGTGTTGTGATACTTGACATGACGTCATCCACACCAGAACGTTTCCGTCGTTCCGGTTTTGGGGTGTGACACACTTACATGGATACTTGTACCTAGAGTTACGAGGATGATTTATTAGTACCTTCTGTGTAAATTGTCTTGCCTATCCCAGTTCAACGGTATGTCTAGACGGGACTAACCATTCCGAATCCCAGCTGATTAGCACCAGTGGTTGATGAACATCTACGGATGCCTACGGTTATTACTTATATTAGTCTACAGCTACGGGACTAACCATTCCTCGAGCCTACTGTTTTCTACAGAGGTTGATGAACATCTACGGATGTCTACGATTAATACTTATATTAGGATTCATTTACGGGACTAACCCTTCCTCCGCCCTACTGCTGCTACAGAGGACAATTAGATAATCTTTGGATGTTCATTAGGTTATACATTTCGCTTACCGCGATGTCGTGTTAGTCCTGGTACCAAAGGATAACACTTATATTATATTCTTTTCCTATATTACTTTATTTTGTGACACATTCACATAAATGACGAGTTAGACAAATTACTGTTAGTAATAGTCAAAAAGGAAGGAAACACTATCACTTTTTATAACAAAACATTCGGGTCTTGGTAGAAGACTACATTTCATACTAGTAGGAAATAAGGGATTTCTAGGGTTTTCAAACTTATATCAATTGTTTCATTTATAGATTTACAAGACATTCATAACAGTTTTCCAAAACAAGACAATGACACTTAAATACTTATGAATTCACCAGCTTTAGGCTGATACTTGCTTTCAAAATAACTTGTATTCTCAGGTCACCAGTTAGATAGGTACGATGTCCAGGCCTTGAGAAGATGGAGCACAGTCAAGACTCATCTTATTTTGATTATTTATGTTATTTTTGTACATTATGAAAGAACACACATGTATTAAAACTTTACTTTTAATGCAATGGATGATGTTGTTGCTTGTTTACTACTTTACACTGATATGATACTTCACATGACGTCCTCCACCACGGAACGTTTCCACCGTTCTTGGTTTTGGGGTGTGACACCGGTTCTGGGATTGTATATTGCCATTTAAAGGGACATTGGAAGCAAAGCTGCTCTGACTACATGAGAGATCTAAGAGATGGTAAAGTCAAAATGTTTGACTCTACTTCAGGTAAACTCCATTATCTAACTCTATTAACTTCCTATTTGGCGATTCTTAATACATGATGTAATGTAACTACATTTTGATGTTTAGTGGAATCAAAGGAAGCTTAAAGGAAGAGTAAGTTGCTTCTGATCGTGAAGAGATGGATTTCGATTGTATGGTTCGATGATCAGAATTTTGAGCTGTGCTTTAGAGTTATGATATATTGCTTAGGAATAGATGACAACATAGTTTTCACTTGTAATTGCATTGTAAGGATAAGTTTTCCGCAATTTTTAAATTAAAAGAAGAATTTTTATTTTATTTTATTTTATTTTAAAATTTCCTTACAATGGCATTTGTGAAAAAATGTTTCTTATATGTTTCCATTGATTGCAATATTGAAAAAGGGATTTGATTCTTTCGTTTGTGGCAATGTCAAAATTTAGCAAATAAGGAAAGATTCGCATCACCCAAGTTCCAGTTGGATAGAAACTTGGAATCATGCAACTTGTATTGTGTGATGAATGAGAACTTCATCTTAGGGAAATTAAGACTAGTTCCTTATTCACATGTGTATCTGAGTCAAGTGAAGGACTAGGGGATCGGGTACACTTGGTTGTGCGTTGATCAGGTCAACCACAAAGAACGATAAGACTATTCGTTATGATTTACTAAACTTTAGTAAATATGATTATGCTTACAAGATTAAGTATAATTTTGAATCATTGAAAAAGTTTCAATGTGTAGCAGAACAAATAAGAAGAATCAAATTAGGCCGAAAGATAAAAGCTTCTCCAATCTGAAGCAATGGAAGAGTAATTTAGTATCGTGTTTTATGATCATCTTAATGATTATGAAAACCATATCACAATTGATTCTCTAAAGGCATCTTAGTGCATTTGTGTGGCTAAGAAGAGGAATAGTGAATTGTGAAATGGTTAAATGAAAAGGTGAATCATACTTGGTTCCAAAATCGAGTCTTAGAGTAACACTCGAAGATTGAGCTCGAGTGACATAATCTTAAGAAAGGTTTATAACACTTATTGAATGTAGAGTAAAATGTTTTCTACTCTTGTACATTTGAAATTGGTAAGTTGTGATATCTTGGATAAGACAAAGACCAACTAAGACCAATTGTGGGAAGTGTTTGTCTTGATGAGAAACCACACTAACTCTTGAATATTTGTTTTTCAAGTAATGTTCCTTGGCAAAGTGAATCTTATATGTCAAGAGGCCAGTTTGAGTCTTAAAGATCTTGAAAAGTTTCAAGAACTAATCAAGAATAAGCCTATCGTTAATCACTAGCACACGACTTGAGATTTGTAACCTATCATGTTGACATATTCTTGTTTTTGTGCCCATTCCAGTTAAAGTTTACTATGCATGTGAGTTTTATGAGTTCTTAAGTGTTTGCATAACAATCAGGAAGCAATGGTAGGCCCTTGTGCTGCGAGGTGGCAAAAAATTAAGATTGAACAAGTTCAGTCCATATGAGTTTGGATTTGTTACTAACCTTGTCTTGTGATTATGGTTATGACATATTTACATGGATAGGAACACATACACCATAATAATCTAACCGTCATAAGGTTTCTCTTCAATTCATGAAAATGATTGTGAGGAAGCGATTTCACTAAGTAGATTTTAAGGAGATGTCAATTGTGATATTTGCATTCTAAAATTCGATTATGATTATGGCATCCCTCTTCATAGTTCGAATTGTGATTAATGGCAAAGGTCTAAACAGTTGAGACTTATTTCTGTAAGTTCTAAAATTGTTTAGACACACATGTGAGCTATCTAAGGAAAGGTATATGATTTTGGGAAGCTTAGATAAAGTATTATCAAAGCATCTCATATCAGAAATCTGAACTTTGGTAAAGAAGTCAATAAGTATTGATTTCTAGAAGTCCAGCTGATTTCTAGATACATGTCAAAGCTAGTGGGAGCATAAGTGCTATGCTAATAAGGATATAATTATCATGTAAGTGGGAGCATTATTGTTATGTTAAATGTTGCAAGTTAGCAATGTTAATTATAGAAAACAAAAGTTTCAATTAGCAAAGTTGCAGGGGTTGAAAAGTTGTTTCGCTATAATTAAGGGAGAGGAATTCATACTTTAATACTTCATTTCAATTCATGGGCACAGGTAAAGGTTCTAAATACCCGTAAGGTTTCCGATGCTGAGTCTTGACTCTCGCACAAGTCACGCACTCGGCCACATACTTTGCAATATCAAGCTTCATCGTCGGCCACCAGTAATAGGGTTTCAGGTCCCTATACATTTTAGTGCTACCGGGATGAATCGAGTACATGGTTTTGTGTGCTTCTTCCATAAGAAGATATTTGACTCCTCCTGTCTTAGGTATCCAAATCCGATCTTAAAACACCTTCAGTCCATGACTGTGTAAACCGAACACCAACATTTTGCCCAAACGTTCTTCATTTCGGTCATTCTTCTCAGAAGCTTCCTTTTGAGCTTTCTTTATACTTTCCACTATTTTCGAGAGAACTTCAATTCTCAACGCACTTGGCCTCTTCCTTTCAAGATTGACTTTCCGACTGAGAGCATCAGCAACAACATTTGCTTTACCGGGGTGGTAAAGTATCTCACAGTCGTAGTCGTTAAGTAAATTTAGCCCACGTCGTTGCCTCATATTCAATTCCTTCTGATTAAAGACATATTGGAGACTCTTATGATCAGTGAAAAGTTTTCACTTCATGCCATAGAGGTAATGTCTCCATATCTTTAGAGCGAAAACTACCGCTGCCAACTCCAAGTCATGAGTCGGGTAGTTCTTTTCATGCTCTTTCAACTGTCGAGACGCATCTATGATCACCTTTTCCCTTTGGTTCAAAACACAACCCAACCCAACACTTGACGTATCGCTATAAACAGTGAAGTCTTCAACTCCATCAGGTAGAGAAAGTATCGGTGCCTCGCATAGTTTCTTCTTTAGCTTCTCGAAGGCTTCTTTATGCTTATCACTCCAAGCATAAGTAGCTCCTTTGTGGGTCAAAGCTGTTAATTGAGTAGCGATCGAAGAAACGCCTTGGATAAACCTTCGGTAATATTTGGCTAATCCCAAAAAGCTTCGGATCTCCACAGGACTTTTCGGTTGTTCCCACTTCATTACAGCTTCAATCTTTGTTGGATCAACCATTATCCCTTATTAGTTGACCATGTGACCCAATAAATGGACTTCTCTAATCCAAAAATTACATTTGGAGAACTTAGCATACAACTTCTCCTTCTTCAAGACTTTTAACACTTCTCGCAAGTGTCTGCCATGCTCCTCTTGGCTTCTCGAATAAATCAGAATGTCATCTATGAACACTATCACATATTTATCTAGGAACGGATTACAAACCCTGTTCATTAAATCCATGAATGCTGCTGGAGCATTGGTTAGTCCAAACGACATAACCAAAAACTCGTAGTGTCCATATCGTGTTCTGAATGCAGTCTTCTCTATATCCTGCTCTCTTACTTTCAGCTGATGATATCCTGACCTAAGATCGATCTTCGAGAAATAGCTCGAACCTTGTAGTTGATCGAACAGGTCATCAATCCTCGGCAACGGATATCTATTCTTTATGGTTGCCTTGTTCAGCTCTCTATAATCGATGCACATTCTCATACTTCCATCTTTCTTCTTTACAAATAACACCGGAGGTCCCTAGGGTGATGAACTAGGTCTAATGAAACCTTTGTCCAATAACTCCTGAAGTTGCATCATCAGCTCCTTCATCTCTGTCGGTGCTAATCAGTAAGGTGCCTTTTTCTATTTGTGTCGTCCCTGGTAACAAGTCTATTCTAAACTCCACTTGTCTATCAGGCGGTAATCTGAGAAGATCTTCGGGAAATACTGCTGGATAATCACGCACGACAGGAATGCTCCGCATCTCCTTTTTCTCCTACTTAGCATTGATCACGAATGCTAGATACGATGTAAATCCTTTGGCCAAACACTTTCTGGCTTTCATCAATGAAATGATCCCAGAATTTACTCTGTGCTTGTCCCCATACACCATAAATGACTCATTTCCTGGCGGGTTTACCTTTACAATCTTCTTCTTGCACAATATCTCAGCGTCATTGGCGCTAAGCAAATCCATTCCCAACACGATGTCGAAACCGTTAAGTTCGATAGGCAATAATTCCTCGTGAAACTTATTCCCATTCAAGTCAATTAAGATAATTTTCATACGATGGCTAACAGGTACAAACTTGCCACTAGCAGCTTCAACTAATAAAGCAATATCTAGTCTATCGACAGACAAAGCTAATTTTCTACCAAATTCATGCGAACTAAATGAGTAGTTAGCTCCGGAATCAAATAAAATTCGGGCATGCAATTTGTTAATGAGAGAGGTAACTGAAGCGACATCAGCTTCATCTTTAGCAGCTTCCAGTGTCAATTGGAAGGCTCTCGCCTAAGGCTTTGGCGGGATGTTGGGTCTTGCTGCCTCCTTCTTTTTCGGGCAGTCCCTCGACATGTGTCCCTCCTCACCACAACCATAGAAAACTTTCTTGGTGAGAGTGCATTCGTTGGCATAGTGCCATCGCTTTCCACAGTTAAAACATGTGGCCACCACCTCACATTTTCCATGATGCTTCTTCTTACATTTGTCGCACCATTTTGCTTTGCCTCCTCCTCTCGAACTAGTCTTCGAGAACCTGTTTTTCTTGTTGGACCCTGAAGGTCCATCGAACTTGCCTCTGCATAGCATTCTCATTCAATACATATTCCAATCATCAGATGAGACACATACACTTAACACGTATTTCATAGAAAATAAATCATATCTATGTGATAGAAGAAAGTGAATATATATTCACACATATAACAACAAAATATACACATAACACGTATTTTGTATAAAATACTTGATAATTATGCATTAGAAGAAGGTAACTACACACTCACTTGATCAGAAGATGATCGGACAGCACTACGGCTCTAAGAGTAGTATTCTTCGGTGAAACTGGGTTCACTTCACTCACCGGGCTTCTTACGGGCAGAGCTTCTGCTCGGAAACTCTTTTCTTCATGGGATCTTCGAGCTTCGGGACTTGATTCGGGTCTCGTGATGATACCGGGACTTTGGGGGTACTTCTTTGCACATAAATTGAGGTAATATGAGTGAGAGGAGAGAATTTGAGCAACCAAACTCGGCTGGCCCTGCAAATCTATTTATAGGGCAAAATTTGCCTTTGCCACGTCGTGGTACGGCTTACCACGTCGTGGTGGCTGGGTCATCACTACATGCGTCATTGCAAGTGGGTCTGATAGACTCCACAGCTCCTGCCACGTCGTGGCACTTTTACCACGTCGTGGTGGCTGACAGTGTTGGGGTTTCGCGCCCCGAACTTCAGAAATTCATAACTTTCGCATTCGAACTCCAATTTTGACGTTCTTTATATCGACGCGTAGGTGAGAATATGCTCTACAACTCTCGTTTAGACTCTGTTAGCTAATTTTGAATTTATTTTTAATATATTATAAATATATTACTTTTATATTATTCTTAGTAGGCCGGGACAGGAAAACTCCGTTATAAATTCATAACTTCTTCATCTGACGTCCGTTTTCGCGCATCTTTTTATCATTTCACTACTATTAACGAGATCTTCGATTCTCATATAGATTGTTTCGGCTAAAAATCACTCGATCTCAAATCGAGGATTTTGGCTGCATACTGCTAAGTAGAAACCTCGGAAAAATCATAACTTCCTCATACGAAGTCAGATTTGAGAGTTCTTTTTATGGACGCTCTCTGTTTAACGTATCCTACGAATTTCGTTTAGATTACTAAGGCTAGATATCGCTCTATCTTAAATTCATATTTTACGTCATTCCGTGTCGTATCGGTTCTGTCGCGAAACTTTGACAGGTCATAACCTCTTCGTTATAACTCGGATTTCGACATTCTTTATATATTCGGAAACCTCGTTTCAACCACTAAAACTTTATGTAAAGATATTGGGCTTATCTAAAATTTCATTTTGACGCTCATTTTATTCTTAATTCATTAAATTATAATAATTAAGAAAATAAACACATAATTCACATGATTCACATAATGCTCAAATACTTCATTATTAATACTTCAAAAGAGTTACAAAGGTTAACCTAAACTATTACATCAACATTAATGACAAGCACAGAAACACAAGTGTTACATTTAAGAGCTACGATTGCTAGTCGGGATTTTGGATTCGTACTTGTAATAATGGTTATTAGACTTATCCAAGTGGGAGATTGTTGGATTAGGTATCTAAGCCCATAACTATAATTGGTATGTACTTGACCCGAGAGTAGCATGGCCCATTTGGGTTGCATATCAACAGGACAATTTGATACGATGGACTTTTTAGAAGAGGTTATTTATGATTTATTAATATATTATAAGTTCGAATATATTAATACAAAATCATATGATTAAAGTAGTATTGATCAAGAATTAGTTTGGAATTAATTTAGTGATCAAAAGATACTAATTAAATATATGGGGACTAATTATGGTAATTAGTGAAACATATGGATTGGGTTATTGATCCATGTTGGACTAAGTTTATGTAAGGATACATAAAGAGTTGGGCCACATGAACCATGGATCGTAAACCCATAGGTATGGATTAGGGTTTACCCATGATCCTTGGAATCCTATAATATATATATATATATATATATATATATATATATATATATATATATATATATATATATATATATATATATATATATATATGTTATCCTATGGCGCAAAAGGTGAGCTAGTGTTCTTGGAGTTCATTTGAACCAATTTTGGGTGCAAGAAATACTCTCTCAAAAGTTTTAGGCATTTATACTATTGGTGCTAAGTTCTTAAAGGCCAAATACAACAAGTTCTACAAGCTACATAAAAGAGGTAAACTCCTAACTAGTATTTTATGTTGTTTATATCAATTGTATGCTAGTTGTAGGCTTAAAGCTTTGGAAGCAATATTATATGTATAATTAGAGTAAACATGGATCCAAAGCCTTTAGGGTTGTATGTGCACCATAAGATTTTGTAGTATACAAAACCCAACATAAACAAGGTTTGCATATAGAGTAGTTTGTTTCTAAAATGAGTATACAAATTGCATAAACCGTAGTTCGTATGAGCAATAAATTTTGTTCTTGTAATGAGTAATAAGTTTGCTGTCATAATGAGCAATAATGCTTTCCCGCATGTGTAAAGATGTTCAAGCATGAGTCCACAACCAAACCTAACGACCGAGGGGTGCCCTATTAAGATCTATGTGTATCACTCACATAGATAGAAATAGTAAAAAACACTTCGCAAACCGTGCAAGTGAGATGTTGTCTACTTCCTAATAGCGCTATCGATAATGACTATCGGCTCAAAAGAGTTAGTTGGTTGTGAGTAGAGCATCCTTTTATGATTTATCCTTTGATCAAACAATTAAAGTATGGAATTACATATGATTTATCTCTTGATCAAACATTTCAAGTGTAATTTCACTTATGGTTTATTATTTATCTAACATGGTTTTAACTACAAGGGAAATACTTTTCAAACTCTTTAAAAGTATGATAATTGTGGTTAGCAGAAAACCTATAACTCTCATCAACCATTGTGTTGAGTCTCAAATTACATGTATTCTCAGGAGATCATCGAACCAGTTTTTATCAGAAGAAACGTTCATGGAAAGCAATCTTGTTTTACATATCTTTTGTTATACCGGCCTATTTGTTAAGGAAGTTTATGAATTTATTACTATTATTTATATGAACCTTGTATTTGAATCAGATAGTGAAATATAAATTTTGTACTATTATTGTTATAACTTGTGATGTATATTTATTTTTTTTGTGATCTATGAACTAAGTTGCATAGCCTGGCATGTTCCACTGTCTCGGCCGAGGGTGTGACAGATTGGTATCAGAGCAAAATTGGCTGTAGAGAACTCATATCCTCGAAAGAGGAAATACAACTATAGCTACAGGCTCCTAATAAAAGTGTTATTAATAAATAAACTAGTTTTTGATAACTCACGGGAGAGGTAACTGCTTTGAAGAGCCACTTGGCTTGTTGGATTTCATAACGGCTTAATTGCTAAAATGGTCTTGCCTCTATAGTTTCTTGTCTGGCCCTCATCTGTGCTTGCTAGTCTTGGATTACAAACAAAAAATAATAATACTACAAACCTCACCAACAATAATATATAAAAGTTACATAAATACTTTGACCAGTAATGAGAACACTTAATAAAATTTTTAACATACCTTCAACTAAAGCTACCAACTCAATCCTTTATGTCAAACTCATCAACTAAGGTTAGTATCGTACATAGTTTATACCATAAATAAACCTAGAATGTGCAACTATGTTATTTACGGACAGCCTGGTGAACAGGTGAACAACTAAACTTGAGTGACGAGTTTGACAGACTACAATGGTTGAGAGTTTTACAGATTGAATGATGTTCTCAAGATTCCTTGCAGATACCTAGTACCCTCGTTAGAATCCTCAACCACGCATACACATTAAAAATCATTAAAAAAATACTTAAAAATATAGGATGACATCCAGGTTTTCCTGATTTACCTAAATCTGATGAATAACAAACAACTAATAGCTTTGTTACATTCGTAACAGAGAAACCTATATTTCCCAGTCGATTGTCTATTAGTCTCTAAACTTCAATCTCCCTTATCTTCCAACGATGTCAAGGATCCTTCCGAAGACGAACCATCTAAATAACCCACTAAAGGGGAGGAATTTAAAGAAGAGAAAGGAAGAATCAAATATAAGAAACCAGGTAAAGAAAACATGGTAGGAGAAGGACTAACAGAGGAAGAGTCCACCATTCAAACACCACTAGTGTACTACCTTTACTGATAAATTTCAGGTGGAACGCTTTGCATGGATGGATACCCATAAGGAGAGGATTTCCCCTTATTTCTGATGTCATACTCTCACCTAAAGGAACCAAAAATCGTTACACGAGTCGAGATGATTCACGAACACATTGAGAAAGAACTAATACCCTTGAGGAACAAAGCTGAAAAATCATCCATGACTCCTCAAGTCCGTTCCTCTTATCGGCAGGTTTGTCGATAAGGTTGTGCTTCTCCTAATTGAATAGAATGTTCAAATTAAGCCAGCAAATCAAATCGATTATAGTAAACATGGATGTAGTAGAATACACCAATCACATTCTAGATCAGAGAGTCGGAGAACTCAAGGAAGACAACACGATGAAAATGGAACTGCCCATACACTATGTCATCAACTCAATTAACCAAAGAAAGGTTGGTACCTATGGCTACAAAATATATACCCAATCTGCTACTTGGACATTTTAAATATCTAACAAGGTTACCTAGGGCGATTTGTACCCTTGGGTTAAGGTTAGGGATCATGGGAAAAGAGATCATATGCAGACATTTCTCTTAGTGGACCAAGCTTTTCCATTACTAACCTTATCCACATTTGGAAACTAGGTGTCACAACTAGCATTTTAGCTAGGAAATTCTATGCTCATGTAAACATCATCTGTTGCGATATTTGTAACCCTAATTTGATATTATGCATGATGCTCATTCAATGACAACAAATTCAATCAAGGTTCACCGAGTAAAGTTCAAAACTCTATACAAAGCATTTCAAATAATCAATTATGAGTTGAAAACCCTAAAAATCCCGGTTCAAGATTAATATGAACCAAGATTCTCTTATTGGTGCCAATGGACCAATAAATCTTTAACTTGACTATTTTGGGCCTAGAATCCCTAAATGGGCCCTAAATGGACCCACATTCATAAAACTTCACATTTTGGGCCATGTGGGCCTAAAATGGTTCATTTTATTCCTAATGGGCCAAGTTGGGCCATAATAATTCCTTTTATCCTAATGGGACGTGAACTATCATAAAGGGCCCAGTGGGCCTAGAACTATTTATTTAGGCTTCATAGGATCATAATCAAGCGTGTAAGGCCCAAGCTACCCTTCCTTCTTCTCTCCTTCCTCACTTTCGACTCAACTATATAAAAAATAGAAGAAGGATGGATTAAGAACTTAATAACACATGATTATCTAGTATGTATCTAAATAATCACATACTTCTAGATGCCTATGAACCTCCATGCAAAAATCTCTTCTTCTCCTCTCTTCTTATTACCTCTCGGTCGAAACCCCATCACCCCACCATTCTTATTTTCCTTTTAAACACTCTCAATAACTCACTCAAGAACCTCCTTTCCTCTCTAAATTTTCGTGAGTTTGGAGCAAGATTCCAAGGGCTTTTCATCAAGGTTTCAAACTTTTGGTAAGACATCATCGTATACTAGTTGTTATCTTCTATTCCTATGTTAACAACTCTTTATCATATAGCTTCAATTCGTGATCATACTTCCTAGAACCCTTCTAGGCTCGAGACTCCTTCCAAAGAAGCATCCAAGGCCGATCACCTTCAAATCTCCTTCATTTCTTCCTCAAGACCGAATCCATCATCATTGTGAGTTCATACCCCCTTATATTCCGTTTTATATGATTTTTTTTGGGGAGAATAGAAGTTGCTATGTGATAGATCTATGTACTTATGCATTTTTATGTATGTTTTATTGGCTTAAGTTGTGAATTTTGTGTTGAAACAAATTAGATCTCGAAAACTATAACAAAAAATAGTGATATTTGCAAACTAAAACAGTTCTTACAACTTACTATGAACATCAACTTCTTAAACTTGTGAATATTCTTAAGAAACTAAAAAAAGTCTTGAAAAGGGGCTATTTTCGGCAATTAAACAAAAAGTTGAGACTTTTGTGTCATTTACGGTCTTACAAGGACTAAAGGAGTCAAATTTACAAAAAAATAGGTCTTTATGATAATCATATTCTCCAAGGGGCCAAAAGGGTAAATTTTTGCATAATGGTCCTTGATTTGGGCCATTACGGTTTCTTGGGCTTAAAGTGTAAAAACCTTGATTTTTATGGAGTGAATTGTCACTTAATACAAATATGAGCTAAAAATATAAATTTGTGAATTTAGGGGCTGGAAATGTCACTATCTTTGAATTTGAGCCAAAAATGTTATTTTTATAAAATTTGGGCTGAAATTGTCATATCTATCAGAAATGGGCTGAAAAAGTGAATTCTCATAATATAGGGTCGAAAACATCAATTTAAATATATTGGGGCCTAAAATGTTAATATTTATGATTTTTGGGCCGAAAATGAAGTTTTTAACCAAAATGGGCCACGGATGTCATTTTATTAGAAGTAAGCGCATAAAATGAAAACTTTTAGCCTTAAGGGATTTAAATTGTCAAGTTTTCCAAAAAAAATTGGTGACTAAAATTGTATATTTTTTGTCTAATGGGCCAAAATATCTCTATTACAAAAATTAGATATTTTTTTGTTATCTTGGTAAACCTCGAGCAAAATTAAACAACGAAATAATAACAAATGGATGAAATAAATCGATAACATGTTATTGAGCCTAATACTGTCGTTACATGGTTAATGGGCCTTAGAGGTCCATTTAAGTGTATATTGGGTCCAACATTTCCATGTCATGTTAATTGGGCCTTTGTGGTCCATTTACATGTTAATTTGGACTTGAGCTATGGATAACATGTTTATTGGGCCTTAGTGGTTCATTTACATGCCTATTAGGCCTGAATTACCCGTTTACATGTTTATTGGGCCTTAGTGGTCCATCCACATGCTAATTGGGCTTGGACTAAAAATCATATGCTTAGTGGACCTTAACTGTCCCTTACATATCGGTTGAACTTTATACAATCACTTACATACTTTGGATTTGAAAACTAAAACCATATACATAAACCTTATACATGGTGTGATACAATACTCATAAGCAAGTTAAGGATCTAGTGAGATTTGTCAGTTGACACCTTTGAGTGTATGATCGTAGTCTGTAGTTATAACCAAAGTCTCCTGGAGGGAGAGCGGGAGTTTGTGTATAGATCTATACGGGGGTGACACCTCCACGCCTTAGTTGTTCGCTACAGCTAGACTAGCCCAGTCTAGGGCGACAAACCTTACCTAAATCAAACCGGCGCCTGAAAACACCAAGACAGGTGAACTAGTCATTATCAAGCATGGTTGTAACAGCTCACTTAGAGACTAACTATATCGAAGATTTTGGTATACTTATACAAATCTTGACGACACTAAAAACATACATTCATCGAAACCCGATCTTGGGATTTTATGATTACAATACTTTATGAGCAGAAAATATCGGATTTTCTAGGATGAATACATTTATACAATGTTTACTACTTATAGTAGAAAATACATGATTTTCTTGGCTGCATTTTATACACATTTCCAAAAATAGAAAACACACATGCATTAATACTCAAATTGATACATAACTCATAAATAATTTTTTCTCTTCAGAAAATATCGAATTTTCTAGTGGTTTACAAATAATTCAAAAACCTTTCATTCAATTATGCTTATGAACTCACCAACATTTTTATGTTTCCTGTTTTCAAAATAACTTGTTTTCTAAGGAAATTGGTGAAGCAGGTTTGACGGAACAATCTAATGGATATTTTGTTTCATCATATTTAGACTATGTTAGCATGTAATATTCAGATACAATACTTGATGTGAACAATGACAGTTGTAATATTGTATGCACGGTGATGATGATGTTATGTTTCATTTATATTCATTGTGACGATATCCCAAGTAAAAGTCACTCGAGCCCTCAAACGTTTCCGCCGTCTAGTTCGGGGGTGTGACACTAGGTGTAACAAGATGTAACTGAAATACAAGTGTCTATGTTTTCGAGTTGTTTCAAAAGGTCGTAAATATCAACAATTCTCACTCTATCATTTGGAAATCTGTAGGATTTCCATAATTAATCACTCTGTGTCTATCATTTGAAATTGGTAGGATTTCAATTGCCTCTCTATCATTTGGAATCGGTAGGATTTCAATTCCCTCGCTATCATTTGAAATTGATAGGATTTCAACTATCTCTCTTTCTCTCTCTCTCTCTCTCATTTGGAAACATGTAGGATTTCGAAAATCAATCGCTTTCTCTATCATTTGGAAATCGATAGGATTTCAGGAACAAGTCAGACTAATACACTATCATATGATACGAATCATACATGCTTGATTATAACAAAATAGTTATTGGTGCATTTCCTGCCAACAAAATTCATGTATCAGTGCTATTTGTTACTAGTGCCAATAGAAGTTTCATTGACCATAGGTTTAGAAGCATGTTAAACCATGAATCCTACAAGCTTAATGAGGGTTATACAATATAAATGGTAACGGCCAAGTAGAAGGCACCATATAAATAATTACTAATTGCCTTCTCACCCTAAATAACCAGGTCTTTCATGTCAACCTAATACCCATGACCATTGGAAGTTTTGATATGAACATCATAATGAATTGGCTATCGCATCATTAAAACGAAGTTCTATGCTATGAGAAAGCCTTCTGACTACCCATACCCACCGACGAAGCCCTTGTGATATACAAAGATAAATCCGGGAAGAACCTAAGAGTCATTTCTCGCATGAAGGCAAGAAAGTTCCTACAGAAGAGATGCTCCGCTTTCTTGGTCCACGCGGTGGATATAAAAGGCAAGGGTAAGGAAATCAAAGATATTCCACAAGTGGGCAACTACTAGGAAGTGTTCCCAGAGGATCTACCTAGACTACCACCGGTTAGACAGGTTGAATTCCAAGCGACTTAATCCCAGGTGCAGCGCCAGCGACAAGATCTCCTTATCGCTTGACAACATTGGAAATGCAAGAGGTATCCAGTAAACTTCAAGAACTAATTAACAAAGGTTATATCTGCCCAAGCTTCTCACCTTGGGAAGCTCATGTATTATTTGTCAAAAAAGAAGGTTGGATCGTTCAGGATGTGCATTGATTATCGAGAGTTGAACAAACTCACAATCAAAAACCGATACCTACTCCTGAGGATCGATGACCTATTTGATCAGTTGCAAAGACCCTACCACTACTTGATGATTGATTTGAGATTTGCTTATCATAAACTCAGAGTTCAATAAGAAAACATTCCAAAGACGGCATTCTGGACTCGGTACAGTCAATATGAGTTCCTGATTATGCCCTTCAATTTGACCAATACACCAATCGTATTCATGTACCTTATGAATTGAGTGTGTAAACCCTATTTGGACAAATTTGTGATCGTATTTATCGACAACATTTTAATATACTCACGAATAAAGGAATAACATGGCCAACACTTACTTTCGAATCTGGAACTGCTAAGGAAGGAGAACCTTTATGCAAGGTCTCAGAATGAGAGTTTTGGATCAACGAAGTGCATTTCCTTGGTGATGTGATCAGCAGCAAAGGGATTCATGTCGACACTGCAAATATTAAAGAAATTAGGAATTAGAAAGCACCAACAATGCCAACCACAATATGTTGATTCTTAGGGTTTGCGGGTTATTACCGCAGATTCATCAAGAACTTCTCTAGGATAACGAAGCCTTTAGCCACACTAAACAAGAAAGACAAGAAATTCGATTAGGGGGAGAGTAAAGAGTCCGCCTTCCATAAATTGAAGCAATCATCGTACAGTGCACCGATTTTGGTTCTCCTAGAGGGAACAAAGGACATCATAGTATTCCGCAATGCCTCTTACAAAGGATTAGGATTTGTACTGATGCAAAGAGATAAAGTCATTGCATACTCATCTAGACAACCCAAGCCAAACAAGGCAAACAACACTACCCATGACTTGGAATTGGGAGCGGTAGTGTTTGCCTTAAAGATTTGGAGGCACTACCAATATGGAACGAAGTGTGTCGTGTTCATCAACCACAAAATCCTTATACACATTTTTTATCAGAAAGAGCTCAACATAGGACAATGAAGATGGGTAAAATTGTTGAATGATTATGAATGTGAAATTCGTTATCATCCTAATAAGGCAAATTTCATAATAGACACTTTAAGTAGGAAGGAACGAGCAAAACCCCTTTGTGTAAAGGCTCTAAACTTAACAATCCACTCCAACCTCACCACCCAAATTCGAGACGCTTGGATGGAAGGCCTCAAATCCGAAAATATCTTGGACGAAAGCCTATGAGGAATGGACAAACAGTTCGACATCAAGGAAGATAGAACACGATAGTTCATGAACCGAATTTGGACTTCGAGGCTTGGTGAAGTCAGGATCCTCGTTTGAAATGAAGCTCATACTTTGAAATATGGGATACATCCTGGATAAGACAAGATGTATCTTGATCTTAAGAAGCTTTATTGGTGGTCGAACATGAAGGCAAAGATTGCTACGTATGCCTGTAAATGTTTGACTTCCACCACAGTCAAAGCGAAACACCATAAGCCATCAAAACTACTACAACAAGAATTGATTCCAGAATTGAAATGGGAACAAATAGCCATGTACTTCATAAAAAAGTGGCAAAAAGAACATAAAGCAGGTATGACGCCATTTAGAAAATAGTCGGCCGTTTAACCAAGCCTACCCATTTCCTAGCCATCAAAGAAAGTGACAAGATGGAGAAATTAACGAGGACCTACATCAAGGAAATAGTTAGACTACACTAAGTGCCAATATCTATTATCTCAGACCAAGATAGCAGATTCACTTCCAGATTTTGGAAAACATTATAGAGATCTCTATGAACTAAACTAGACATGAGCACTGCATATCATCCTCAAATGGATGGACAAAGTGAAAGGATGATACAACTCTAGAATACATTCGCTATGCTTGTATGATAGACTTCAGTAATGCATGGGATATTCATTTACCGCTAGTCGAGTTTTCATATAAGAATAGTTATCACACCAACAAACAGGCTCTGTTAGAGGCCTTGTACAAGCACAACTGCTGTTCTCCCTAATGTTGGGCAGAAGTTAGAGATACTCAACTGGCTAGAAAGCATGTTGAAGATACTGTTGGATAAGGTGTCTAAGTCCGTAACTATATTTGGTATGTACTTGACCCGACCCGGCATGGTCCATTTGGGTTGCACTTCACCGAACAATTTGTATGGATATACGCTTGAGAATAAGATATTTATGATGTATTAATATATTATAAGTTATAATATATTAATATGAAAGCGTATTGTTTAATTAGTATTGATGAAGAATTAATTTGGAATTAATTTAGTGATCAAATTAGGCTAATTAAATATGGACTCTTACATACATATATATATATATATATATATATATATATATATATATATATATATATGGATTGGACAGTCGTTTAATTATTAGTTATATATGATGTGTACATACATAGTCATAAAAGTTCTATCGGTCAGTTCAATACCCTTGGGTAGAAAGGGTATACCTTCATGTTCATATGTATAAGTCATATTACTAGTAAGCTACTATAGGGGTAGTTTAGGGAGTTACTAATACTATTACTAGAACAAAGAATCATACAATGAGTCAGTTCATACATCAGTCAATACATGCTAGATAGAGAGAGAACATACATTACCGCTAGTACACAGTACATTACCATACATGCTAGATAGAGAGAGAATATACATTACAACTAGCACACGCAGAACATTACAGTACATTACTGTACATGCTAGATAGAGAGAGAACATACATTACAGCTAGCACACGCAGAACATTACAGTACATTACTATCCATGCTAGATAGAGAGAGAACATACATTACAACTAGCACACGCAGAACATTACAGTATTTTTACATAGATATGCTTACATGAGTACGTTTACATAGATACGCTTACATGAGTACGTTTACATAGATATGCTTACATGAGTGCGTTTCCATATACGATGATAGGACAGACATAACTAGGTGTATAGCATGGAACGATTTCAGGATCTAACTATACCAATGAATTACAATGCGTTGTGATAGTTATATTGGGTATACATGATCATAGTAATGTGGATGTTCGCGACTTGCAAACATGCAGGGGTCGTGTGTGGGTTCCAAAATCTCTTTGAAAGGGGAGCGTATAGCCTGGGATCTAGCCATCACATTATGCCTTATCGCTCAAATAAGGCAAAACAGTACAAGAGTAGTCACTTATTACAAATACTACAATACTTACGAAATTACAATAGATTTAAGGTAGTTAGTACGGTTGTAGTTATTTGATACTACCCCATAGTACTATTGTATTTTCCCATTACATTCATTTCATGAACATTCACACGATGCACGGTAATGTAGAAGCTATATGTTTTGTTAATGATAGTCGGATTTGGGAAAATACACACACACTTACAAGAGACACACATAGATTCTAGATGCCTTGGTAGAAGGATACTTTTAGTAGGAAACATAGGGTTTTCTAGGAGGTTCAAAATTTTACATACTTACATTTCATATACGTACAAATACTTACATACAAATTCAGACACTAAAATACTTATGATCTCACCAGATTTAAAGCTAATACTCTCTTTCAAAATAACTTGTATCCTCAGGTCAAAAGTAGACAGGTACCGATGCAAGATTTAGAGAAGATGGAGCTCATTCAAAACTCATCTTTCATTTTGATTTATACTTTAGTTTCTATTATAATTTGACAGGACACACTTGTATTAAAATTATATTATTAATGCAATGGATGATGTTGTTGCTTGTTTACTACTATTAATTGTTGTGATACTGTACATGACGTCCTCCGCCCTAGAACGTTTCCGCCGTTCATGGTTTTGGGGTGTGACAGATTGATATCAGAGCATTGTTTATAGTGAATTAAGTATATCAACCCATAAAAGATATACAGACAATAAATACAATGGGATTAAAATACTCTGACCAAGAGTTTATACTTCAAATAATAAAATATTTAATTAAGTATACGTGCCTGCATTCATACTAAAATCAGTGTCACTAGGACAGTACAAAAGAATTATGATTGTTGGACAACACAAGTAGACTTAGAGACATATAGTCAAAACTGGGAAGATATAGCCTGATCAACTGTATTATCCGAGGATTGACTAGCATGTGCCTAAGTGTAGTTGTGAGGTTGCAACAAGTCTAAAATCTTACCAACAATACCACCATGAGAACAATAGAACATAAACCTAAAATAGTATAGGAGTATTTGGTGTTACTATAAGTACTTTATACTTGAGAACAAAAAGGGATCTTCATTACTAAGTTGATAGTTGCTAAGTGGATACACTAAGGCTATATGAAACAAGGATGTTATAGACTTAGAATCTGTGAAAATTTATCTTTACCCCTATTCTTTGTGAATTTGGAGTTAAGGTCACTTATTCGAAGGCCTATCCTGTTTTGATTACATATAAATGGTATGCACTTCACAAATAGTGATGTAACTAACGAAGATTTTCTAAATAATTATCTAGATAGTTCGTCTAATAATTATTTTCTTACCCCAATTCTCGCATAGATAACATGGCTGGACTCCATCCCCACGATAATTCGTACCTTCCGAACGAAGTCATTGCTGGATGGTTTGGAGAAGAACCAGGGGATGATCATCCTATCCCTTTGAATGATCACCATGATGAAGACCTTTCAGATGGTGCTAAATCCGAACCCGAGGTTGAGAACCTACCCCAGACAGCTCCCTTTCCAAATCCTAACCCTCGTCCGACTTTTCATGGCCCGACGCCTCCATGGGTGGAATGTTTGGAAACATGGAGCCAAGGACAAGATCAGCTCATGCCATTTAATGGTAACCGAATCTTTTATGACATGAGCGAAGGGGGCTCAATAGATAGAGTCTTGCCAATCCTGGTCCACAGAGTGGCCTGGAATGAGATTCAAGGCAGGACAGCCCTACATCAAATCACAGAAGTTGTCGCCAATGCGAGAATGCATACCCTTCGCACCATTCACCTGGAAGATGCTCAAGAGAGATCCGAAAGAGACCATGAAACCCTGCTTCAAGCACTGGCTGAATCACAAGCCGAAGTCATATAACTCCGACTACACCAGAGGGTGTGCAAAAGACACCAACTTGATATGGAATGTCAACTGGCTGAGCTGAGAGTTCACCAGAGGGATGACCGTTGCCAATAGTAGATGTCTTACTTTATTTTCCTTATTAAAAGGAATCGTTTTTCTGTCTATGCCTGATGAGGCATTTTCTATGAAACTATCTTGTACTATAAGTACTTTTAGTTAGGTCTTTATGCTTTCAAGGACTTTCTACTCTGGATATGATTTAAGACCTTTCACAAGGTCATTTTTCTCGAACTTTTACATCATGAATATCAAAGATATTGACAGTCGGCTAACTTCTGTGTCATTCTTTATTCAAATACTTCCATCATGCTATCATGGGCGTCTATTTGAAACCCACTCTAGTTGAGTTATTGAACTAGGGTATTCTAGCTCAGGGATAATTCCCAATTCTTCTTCAAGGGTTGGATCATGTTATTTACCAACCAATGGTACCCTGTTTTAGACATCAAGCGTCATAAGACCATACTACGAACTTACTTCTATTCTATTCTAGGACTGCATCATATGGATGTAGGTCAAACTTTCGAGATCATACTCTTACTCTTTACTTGAACAATCTAAGTACATCTAGGGTCAACCAAAATCGCTCACAAAATCGTTATCTTTCGTGTTAATAGAATCATGTCTTCATCCGGAAACAGTCAGCCGAACAACGAAACCCCTGCCTTTCCTATGGACGCCGCTACTTTTCAAACAGTAGTTACAGCTGCCGTGATGGCTGTTGTGATAGTTGTCCTTGCAAATCGTAGCGCTATCAGCGCAAGCAATGCTGACGATGGGGTTGAAAATCCCGATCGTAATATCAATCCAGGAAGTCATCAAACGATAACAGTCGCAGGCTAGCAAAGCCGAAAAACAGAGAACAAGAAACGAAAGCGCCAAGCCCAGAAAGAACGCAAGCGATCCCAAAAACTTGCCATGCAACAACGACAAGTGGAAACCCCTGCCATCCCAGTACCGAGCAGACCATATGAGGGAAAACTTCCGAAGTGTGATAAGTGTAGTTTTCATCATTATGGGGCTTGCCATGAGATGCAATGTTGCAATTGCCTAAGAATAGGGCACCATGCTCGTAGCTATGGAGCACCGGCATGACCGATCACTCAAGTCCCTGACATCAGAGTCAACCAGGCTTATGATGGTGGTGTTAAAACTAGACCCTATGAAAGGAAAGTTTCAAAGTGGATGAACAAGGATAGCACTCGTGTCCACGTCACTCTAGCTCGACACATCACTTCCACCACCAATGTTGGTGCTAACCAGATATGTCATTTATGCGGAGAGATGGGACATCTCAAGAGGACTGTCTAATAACAAAGAACTCGGGCACAGATGGGAAGTTCTCAGGATCACAACTGCAGGAGAAACTATGTCGGACCCTCGTTAGAGTATCTAAGGCGTTCGTTGTAACAGACTTATAAACCATCCAAAAATAGTGCAACTAGAGTCTTATCTTTTGCGAGATCCTGTCAGTATAGGGATGCTTGTGTTGCGTATACTTGTCTTTTGTAGTATACCTTGTTCGCGACAATAGTCTTGTAGTAAGTCTAAAGTACTATAACTATGTTGAAGGTTTCATGGTTGTGTTTTGTCTGTAACGCCTTATGTTCAATTCTAATGTCTTTAGTTTTCATATGATTCTGACATTATCATACAACTAGATTCAATTTGATCCGCACAATACCAGCTTCATACGTACATCTCTTTCTTCGAAATCGCCTTTCCACCGAAGCCGTCATATAAGTACACCGAAGTACTCATGCGTGGAGTACCTCATAGTTCTTTTCCTTTCTGGAGAAATCCCTAAAGTACCACTCGTACAGTACGTCAAGTTCAATCCAAAGATCCATACGGTTGATCTATCGCTGAAGAATGTATACATAGGCGTGATATATAATCAAGGTTCTACAGGTTTAGAATTGATGATTCCACTTTAACTTCTTTTCTTCGTTGGGATGTGATCTTAAAGAAGAATTAGTTATTCGACTACCTTTTCAATCTTAATTATATACGGCTCGTATACACGAGACTGCAATTGATGAACTATGTATGACTTCTAATATGAACTTCAGGACGGAGACTGCCCAAGACTACGAGTGATCGGATCGTCATGCGAACAAACTTAGAACCCAGCACGACTCCTGCAACCAGATCACCCTCCAGTCCAAACACCCACAGAAATACAAGAACAGTTCGGACAACTTAGCGAACTACTCGGCAAAAGAATAAGAAGACCAAGCTCATCGCCCTGGAGAGCTCCGGTCTTATTCTTTCAGAAGTAGACAGATTGCATCATTAGAACATCGACTATCGGAGACATCGACAAGATTTCCATTAGAAATCATTACCCTCTGCCTCGCATAAATGAGTCAGTTGAACGAACGCAAGGAACGGATTACCTTTCAGAAATGGACCTGAGGTCCGAATATCACCAGTTTCGAGTGTTAGTGAAGGTTGTCCCGAAGACTACCTTCCGAACTCGATGCGGACACTTCGATTCCGTAGTTATACCCCTCGGATAGGACGAATACACCCGTAGTATTCATAAGTTTAATGAATAGGGTACGCCATTCTTACTTGGATCAGTTCGTCATTCTCTCTCTAGATGATTTACTTATCCACTCTCATAGTAAGAAGGACACAATAAAGAGCTTCTACAACAAGCCATGGAAACAAGGTGATCAGAGAAGGTTTGCACGAAGTTCTCTAAACAAGAGTTTGGAATTGAAGAGTCAAATTCCTAAGACACGCTATTAATGATGTGGAAATTCTTGAGTACTCTATCAATTTATCAAAACCATTGAGAATTTGTCGGCACTGAAGACGCCAACAAAATTTTGCCAAATTCGAGGTCTCGCAGACCTACTGTCGTAGTCCATTCAGAACTCCTCGTGAATTTTAGAAACCCTTACGACTTTGACCCAGCAGGGGGTGGCCCTTTGACTGGGAAGATAAGCAAGAAAAAGAAACCTTGGAATTCCATGTGAGAGACCAAATTTTTTAGGAAGTCTCACTTTGGGAATGGCTTAATACACTTCGTAAAGCGTGGAAAGCTAAATCCAAGATAGTAGGACCTCCGAGATTCTTACCGGAATCTGTCCTATATCTCACAGACTAGACCTAGCCCGCGAGCTTAACGTACATTCTACCCTTCCCATCTCGAACTTGTAAAAAGTATCGATTCGACAAGACTCTTGAAATTCCACTCGAAGAGATCGAGTCCCACAAGAGCCTCACCTGCGTGGAAGAACCATAGTGACCATGGACCGAGAGGTCATGAGAACGATTCATAGTAAGTTCCCTATAGTGAAGGTCCGCTGGGATGCCAACCAAGGACCCGAATTCACTTAGGAGCACGAGAATCAATCATTTAGGAAGTATCCCCACTTCTTGTTTTGATTATTCATGCCTACTTTCTTACCTAAACTCTAATTTCGGGACGGAATTCCTTCTAAGTAGGGGATGATGTGACAACCCGAAATTTCTATTCTGTACAAACATGTCAAGTCAATAGAAGTTAGAGTATTTGTTGTTAATTTTCAGACTTTTTAGAATACTCTAACTTCTATTGACTTGACATGTTTGTACAGAATAGAAATTTTAACCCTTCCCTTATACTTAGAAACTAGTATGGAACCGTTCCCTGATGGTTATAGCTCATGAAAAACACCTTAAGACCCCTTGTATATGGGTTTATGGTTTCGGGCTCTCCCAAAACCATAAACACCCCAAAGGTGTGTAAAAATGGCCCTAGTCCCTTCACAAGCTTAGGAAACTAGTCTAGATTTATTTCTTGATATGTTTGGGACTTGAAAACATCATAAAACCATGTTCCATAGGAGTTTACGGCAGCAAACTCATGGAGAAATGGTCCATGGGCCGTAAACTCCATTTAGGAGTGTATTGATGCCACAAAACATTTCCTAAGGCCTAAACATGAAGCAAGAATGCTTGGAATGGCTTAGAAGACTTCAAACCAACAAATGGTCAAAAGGTTATGAGCTTATGGCTATAAATTCAAGGGTTTACGACCGTAAACTCAAAGGGTTATGGTCTTTAGGGAGTAAACTCTTATTATGGGTTCCCTTGAACCGTAAACCCAATAGCCTTGTCCTACAACACTTAGATGCACTCCTTAGCACTTATAACACTTATACAAAGTGTTTAACATTACTTAGGATGTCTTAACTTTGTTATTTAATTGTTTAAAGGCTAACTGGTTACATATATGTGATATTATATGTTAACAAGGATCATAGAGTGTGTACAAGTCTTCACTTGACACCTAGCATCCTACAGTCCGTTCAATCCCAACCACTTGCTACAGGTGAGTTCATACCCCTTAATCAATGGTTTAAATGTTTTTAAATGCTTTTATGGGGGGATACAAGTTGAATCATGCTTGTTATTATATCAATCACATGTGATTAATAAGCAGCATACAAATGGATTTACTACTTTTTAGCTGTTTTACCAAACAGTTTACTTCAAATGGTTTTCCAAAACATTTTTACTCATTTAAAAATCTTTGTTAAACTGTCTTTCATACTTAATGTATCTTTTCAAACACTGTTACAGTTGTGGCTCAAAACACATGTTTTCCTTGTACTTTACACTGTTCTTATCAAACTAACTGCTTTTAAAAATGTTTTACATTTTGACATCAAGTCATCTTTTCTTAGTTGCCAAACTTTTCAATAGTTTACAAAACTTCTTTTATACTTTTATATTGTCAATTGCATGCCTATGTATGTATAGTTATATAAGTAATGTTTCAAGGACTTAGGAAGGCTAGCCCGCTTTATTTCCTTTTCCCCGTTGGGATGTGGTCTGGTAAGGTATCGGGTATCCGTCCGACAGTCGTTTAATTATTAGTTATATATGATGTGTACATACATAGTCATAAAAGTTCTATCGGTCAGTTCAATACCCTTGGGTAGCAAGGGTATACCTTCATGTTCATATGTACAAGTCATATTACTAGTAAGCTACTATAGGGGTAGTTTAGGGAGTTACTAATACTATTACTAAAACAAAGAATCGTACAATGAGTCAGTTCATACATCAGTCAATACATGCTAGATAGAGAGAGAACATACATTACCGCTAGTACACAGTACATTACCATACATGCTAGATAGAGAGAGAACATACATTACAGCTAGCACACGCAGAACATTGCAGTACGTTACTATACATGCTAGATAGAGAAAGAACATACACTACAACTAGCACACACAGAACATTACAGTACATTACTATACATGCTAGATAGAGAGAGAACATACATTACAACTAGCACACGCAGAACATTAAAGTATGTTTACATAGATATGCTTACATGAGTACGTTTACATATATATGCTTACATGAGTGCGTTTCCATATACGATGATAGGACATACATAACTAGGTGTATAGCATGGAACGATTTCAGGATCTAACTATACCAATGAATTACAATGCGTTGTGATAGTTATATTGGGTATACATGATCATAGTAATGTGGATGTTCGCGGCTTGCAAACACGCAGGGGTCGTGTGTGGGTTCCAAAATCTCTTTGAAAGGGGAGCGTCTAGCCTGGGATCTAGCCATCACATTATGCCTTATCCCTCAAATAAGGCAAAACAGTACAAGAGTAGTCACTTATTACAAATACTACAATACTTACGAAATTACAATAGATTTAAGGTAGTTAGTACAGTTGTAGTTATTTGATACTACCCCATAGTACTATTTCATTTTCCCATTACATTCATTTCATGAACATTCACATGATGTACGGTAATGTAGAAGCTATATTTTTTGTTAATGATAGTCGGATTTGGGAAAATACACCCTCTTACAAGAGACACACACAGATTCTAGATGCCTTGGTAGAAGGATACTTTTAGTAGGAAAGATAGGGTTTTCTAGGAGGTTCAAAACTTTTACATACTTACATCTCATATACGTACAAATACTTACATACAAATCCAGACACTAAAATACTTATGATCTCACCAGCTTTAAAGCTGAATCTCTCTTTCAAAATAACTTGTATCCTCAGGTCAACAGTAGATAGGTACCGATGCAAGGTTTAGAGAAGATGGAACTCGTTCAAGACTCATCTTTCATTTTGATTTATACTTTAGTGTCTATTATAATTTGACAGAACACACTTGTATTAAAATTATATTATTAATGCAAAGGATAATGTTTTTGCTTGTTTACTACTATTCATTGTTGTGATATTGTACATGACATCCTCTGCCCCATAACTGTCACACCCCCAAACCAGAACGGCGGAAACGTTCGGGGGCAGAGGACGTCATGTCAAATATCATAACAATTGAATAGTAAAGAAAGTACACACCACCATAATATAAATATATTTGAAAAGTTTACATGATTGTATGTGTTACATGTTTGCAAAAGAAATCAAATACAATATGGTGATCCAAAATATGTTACTAACGCCAGCGCGTTAGTCTTCAAAAGTAGTTGCTACCTGGTCTAGCGGTTTCCTGAGAATACAAGTTATTTCAAAGAAAAAGTGTCAACATTTAAGTTGGTGAGTTCATAAGTGGTGTTTTGAGAAAATGTATGCCATTCGAAAGTGCTTGTATGTTTTCCAGAAAATCCCTTATTTTCTATTAGATGTATGAAATGAGTTTGAAAGATTATTGTATGTACTATATGTATTTGAACCAGGAAAATCCCTTATTTTCCTAAAAGTGAAATGCAGTCTCAAATGACCAAGACTGTAAGCTATAAGAAACTATGACATGCTCAAAAGAATGATGTTGTAAATCGTTATTGTACAAAATGAATGTATTTGAACCAGGAAAATCCCTTATTTTCCTAAAAGTGAAATGCAGTCTTATTGTTAAGTAAAACTAGTTGTGGAAGTGTTTTAAGCTGAGTTTTGATCATGCCGATAATACCCTAGAATATAGTTATTACCCCTCGAGCATGATTGAGTTAAGTATTACTACGTGCATGAGTCATTGTTTCCGCGCGTTGTGAGTTCCTCATAACCATACTAGACGCAGTACCTAATGTTGACGTTTGTCACCCCAAATGACGGACTGTAGCTAACAGTCAGGGTGCGGAGTTGTCAGCCCCGTATAGATCTATACACACTTGTCACGCTCTCCCTCCAGGAGACTCTGGTTATAGGTGAGGACTTTCGTTTGGTACAAACAAAGCCATATGCCATCACATGATTGCTAACAACAAGTTCACGAGTAATATGATGAAAATCGTTCGTATGAAATGATTTCGTTTTCTACCGTGTTACAAAAACGTGATGATGAGTTGAGTTTTCTTGTAAAAGCATCATGTTATATTTGAAATGGTTACTCTTGATATGATGTAGTATGCAAACGTATAAATAAAACCTATTTCTATTTATAAAACATATTGTATCCCAAGAGGGTAAAGTTGTGTTGTGAGGTGTTTTGCATGATAATAACTTCATAAGATAGTTTAAAACAACAGTATGAAAAGTATATAAAAAGATCGATGTTTCACACGATTTTAGTTGTGTGTTTACTTGTATTCCCCCCCTTAAAAGTGTTTCAAAAGCATTTAAAAAGCATTTAAAGTGTGGTTGTAGGGGTATGAACTCACTTGATTGAAGTGGTTGATTTGAAGTAGCCGAGAGGAGAATCGAGCAGAACTTCGACAGGAAGAGTTGGAAACGCGGGAAAATATCGGGATTCTCGAGAATCTCGGGAATCTCGAGAACACAAAACCTTCCTTCGGGACTTGAAGGTGAAAAACGGGGCTTTGGGAGGGTCTCGGGGGCTTAAACGCAGAGTTTTGGCGCGAGAAAGAAAGGGACTGAGCAATGGAACTCGGAGCCCTTGAAATCTATTTATAGGGGCATTTTTAGGGTGTGCCACGTCGTGGGGCCTGACAGCCTCGGATTTTGGACCCCGAACTTGTAAAATCCATAACTTTCGCATACGAGCTCCGTTTTCGACGTTCTTTATATGCACGCGTAGCTAAAAATATGATCTACAACTCTCGTTTAGACATCATCGGCAAATTTTGACTTTATTTTTAATTATTTATTTTTAACGGGCCGGGACACGAAAAGTCCGTTAAAATTCCATAACTTCTTCATCCGATGTCCGTTTTCATCAGACTTTTCGCCGTTGCGCTACTAATGTTGAGACCTTCGATTCTCATTTAGGTTGTTTTGGTCAAAAGTATCTCGAGCTCTATTTCGAGTTTTTAGCTATCTACTGCTATACCCGAACCTTGGAAAAATCATAACTTCCTCATACGAAGTCAAATTTGGACGTTCTTTTTATGTACGCTCACGGTTTGATGTTATCTATAACTTTTATTTAGATAATTAAGGCTAAAAACTATTGTATTGAAACTTCGCGTTTTTCGTTTAATCGGTGTTGCCGGTTTTGTCGGGAATTTTAGAATGGTTATAACTTCCTTGTTATAACTCGGATTTTTGTGTTCTTTATATGTATGAAAACCTTGTTACGATATTTACCACTTAGTATAATTAATTAAGGTTTTATAAAAGTTTAAATTTTGACCTGAATTTTGCTGTTGTTACAATAACGTTTCTGCCGTTCATGGTTTTGGGGTGTGACAGAAAACCATAAATCATTCGAGAAACGATAGAGAAGATTATCCAAATTAAGGCAAGACTCCAAGCATCATGTGACCGACAAAAGAATTATGCTAATAAACGATGAAGGCTTCTGAAATTCCAAGTAGGAGATCAAGTGCTATTAAAGGTCTCTCCCTGGAAAGGGATGATCCGTTTTGGGAAACAGGGAAAACTAAATCTGTGATACATCAGACCATTCAAGATCCTCTCCCGAATTGGCTCGGTGGCATATAACCTGCAGCTACCTGCGGAGCTTAGCAATGTACACCTTGTGTTCCACGCCTCGAAGCTAAAAAAGTGCGTAACTGATGAAACCCTTGTCATTCCTTTAGAAGAGATCGAAATAAACGAGAATATCTAGTTCGTCGAACAACCAGTCGAGGTTACGGACCGAGAAGTGAAGCATACGAAGCAAAGCCACATTCCGATTGTCAAGGTTCAGTGGAATGCAATGCGCGGACCCGAATTCACATGGGAATGCGGAGACCAGATGAAGCATAAGTACCCTCACTTATTCTCTCATTCATGATCATACCTTTCGAAAGAATTTCGGGACGAAATTCCCTCTAACGGGAGGATGATGTCACAACTAGCATTTTTAGCTAGGAAATTATATTCTCATTTAAACATCATCTATTATAATGCATGTACTCTAAGTGAAAATCGTACTCTATGCTCAATCAAAACCATCCTTTTGAATCCAAGCTCTTGAGTTAAGTTCAAAAAGCTAATACAATACATCTCATATGCATTGAAAACCATAGGAATCTCAGTTCAAGTTAATATGGACTAGGATCCTCTTGGTGGGCCTAATGGATCAATAAAGCTTCAATTTGACTATTGTGGGCTTAGGATAGTTCATCTTATCTCTAATAGGCCATGTTGGGCCGTAGTGAACTTCCATAAAGGCCCAATGGGCCGAAAAACACTCATTTTGGGCCTCATGATTTCGAGCTATGTCAAGGAATGGCCCAAACTATCTTACTTCCTTTCCTCCTAGCCCATTCTTGGCCCAAATTAAAAAAAAAGAGAAAATGAGATTTACTAATAACTTGACAACACATAATTAAGCCACATGTTTCAAGGTAATCACATACTTCTAGAGCTATTATCCTCCATGCAATAATGTTTAATCTCTCTCCTCCTACCTCTCTTCTTATGGCCGAGAGATGCCACACCCCTCCCCACCCCATCCCTTTGAATCTCGAAAATTCTTTGTAACTTTCAAAAGTTTCTCACCTCCTTCCTCTATAAAATTTTGAGAGTTAGTGTGGCTGTTTCATGAGAAATTCATCAAGAAATCATCCATTATGGTAAGATCTTACAAACCCAAGTGTTATACTTCATCTTTAAACTCATTCATTCCTCTTACATCCATGTTTTGTTTATCATGCTTCTTAGACTCATCTAAGTCCAAAAATCCTCGTCAAGAAGCTCTATATGGCCGAGATCTACTCAATTTATCACCAAGAACCAAAAAAATCAAAGCAATGTGAGTTCATACCCCTTATTTCTAGTTTTTACTATGTTTCGGGGGAGAATACAAGCATTGTTGTGTAGATCTATGTGTATATGCATGATTATGTGTGTTTTTCATGATTTATTTGGTGATTATGTGTTGTTTACTTCATAAATCTAAAAATATGTTAAAAGTATGAAGTTTATCACTTAGATCTTCATTAAAATCATGAGAAAAGTATATGTTGTCATGTAACCTTGCAGATCTGAGATTTATACACTCAAAATAGGTAAAACAAGTGATATGTTCAAAAATCTATAACCAAAACTCAAAAATCTGCTTTTAACAGAAAAATTTTGTTCTAGTTACAGACTGTTTTGACCACCTTGATGGTAATATTTTTAAAACTGTTTTACATGCAAAACTTTCAGCTTTATACCTTTAAAATTAGTACTTTCACGTGTTCATACGGTTTTTCTACAATTTTTGGCGATTTTTACAAAACTGCCTATCATTTCAGGAAGTATTTCGGACCAGTCTGTGAAAATGAACATTTTCACACTGGTTTGAAAAATTATAATATAATTTATGAATAAAGTAGACTCATTTTCCAAACTCTTAGAGTTTACGAATCAAAATTTCAACTTACGATGATTTTTCTAAATTGTTTATAAAAATATGGACAGAAAGGCCAAAACTCAGAATATTGTTTTAACTTGCTAAAAATGCTTATACTTTTATTAGATGCAAGTTTATATGACTTATACATACTTTTAAAAACATCTAGACATGTTAACTTATGTATATATATGATTTTAAAAGTGGTCCTTCTAACACAATTTGGCGAATAATTTGTATAAAACGAACAGAACAATAAGAAACGGTTTAAACACGGCAACTACTTTCGTATTGGACCTGAAAATAATATACAAGTTTAGTGGGTCTTAGTTGTCCCTTTACAAGTATATTGGGTCTTAAAATACTCATGTACTTTCGTATTGGGCCTGGAATATAATACACATTTTTAGTGAGCCTTAGTTGTCCTTTTATATGTCTATTGGGCCTAGAACATCCATCATATGCTTAGTGTGCCTTAGTTGTCCTTTTGCATAATTATTGGGCCTGAAATATAATACACATGTTTAGTGGGTCTTAGTTGTCCTTTTACATGTCTATTGGGCCTGGAATTTACATTACATGTCTTTTGGACCCTTGCTGTCCATTTACATGTAAATGATTCCCAAAGTCATTAATTATGTTTAATAGTGTAATTCCATATTCGCGTAAATTTTGGTGAAGACTCTAGTGAGACATGTCGGTCGGCACCTATCGAGTGTATGATCGTAGCCTGTAGTTATAGCCAGAGTCTTCTGGAGGGAGAGCGAGAGTTTGTGTATAGATCTATACGGGGGTGACACCCCACACCTGAGCTGTTCGCTACAGTTAGACTAGGCCAATCTAGGGTGACAAACTTTGTCTTATGATTCTTTGGCGTTTATTAAACATCACGACAGGCAAAATTGTCATTATGATGTATGGTTAAAGCGACTCACTTAGAGAATAACTCCATTATAAATTTACGGAATACTTCATCAATGTAACACGGACTTTGGCGATTAAGACTGCTTCATTCTTTATAATCAGAAAATATCGGTTTTTCTGGTGAAAACATTTAACTAATAAAAATCTTATACTTATATCAGAAAATATAGGATTTTCTGGAATGTACTTTTCATACCTTAATACACATGCATTAATACAAGATCCAACACAAGCTTCACAACTTATTTTCTTTTATAAAATATCGGATTTTCCCGTATTACAAAGCTATACAAAACTGTTTACTTAAATATTCTTATGATCTCACCAACATTATATATGTTGACCTTTTCAAGTTAACTTGTATTCTCAGACAACCGTTAAGGAGGTGTATCTTCAAGAATATGAGAAATTTGTTTTACTTGTTTGATACTATATACATTATGTTGTTAGCATGTAAATTATAACACAATACTCGATGTAAGCAATGATGGTTTTATTATGAATGTATGATGATTGTTTTTGTTATGTTTCATTTATATTCAGTGGATAATACTACAAACATGAAGTGACCCGACCCCCGGACGTTTCCGCCGTCTGGTTCGGGGGTGTGACAATGCATTTCCCGACAGGCGCTGGTGTGGTGAAAGTTGTAGTTGTTGCACTTGGGTAGAATCCCAACGTACTATCTCAGTGGGGTTGCAGGGGTAGTGTGTGACTTCCCCATTTTTACGGCCAGAAAATACCGATTTTGTTTATGCTTTATAAAAATCAGAGTACTTCTCTTAATAAAAATGTTTTGGAATTTGTTCCCAGAAAAACATGATAAATACGTTATCCAAGCGTTTCCGAAGAAATGTATTTTTTATTCATTTTAAAACATTTGGGATGTCATCGTCAATACAGAAACATAATCATAAACATAACCTAAATTCATTTACACTAGTGATCTACATCTCTTTAATCTCTCAGTGTAATGTAACTTCATATCGACACATGTGATTCAAATAAGTTTGAGTGGGTCAGGTTGGGAAACCAGGTGAGTACATAGGGATTTCAACCCACAATAATATAGTTATTATGTTTAAACGTCAAACAATTAACCCAATTAACCATCCCCATTAGCTTCTTTACTCTTAAGGATCTACCCTAAGAATCAGCTATTCCTCGTTCGTTCATTTCTAAGGATTATCCTAAGGAATAGGTACGAAATCCATCCTTTCCAGGGTTTACTCAACAGGCATTTAATCGATAGTTACCAAGGTTTATCTCGTTTATTGACAGTATCATTTTCGAGACTGCTCTAGCAATACATGTCAATGGGTTTAGGCACTAAGTCTGCATAATCGCATGGATTAATCTTGTTTATCGACAGTATTGTTTTCGAGACTCCTCTCACAATACATGTCAATGGGTTTTTAGAGTACAGCGAGTGAATATCTCATTCACTACACCTACAAGTTACGAGTCTGCTGGTGTTCCACTCGACTGTCTACAATAGTCCGTGGTTGTCATCCATACTCTGCTAGATGACGGGGCCAACACTTGGGTAAAAGGCTTCTCTCATGGTTCACCTTTCACCCTTATCTCATGGTATATATGTGACATCCCCAAAATCTCGGCCAGAAAAGGCCGATTTTCATTTATGCTTTTAAATATTTTCAGAGTAAATCCTTTTGATTTGAAAGAGTTGCGGAATTTGTTCCCAAAAACAAAACATGATAAAACATTGTTTACCGAAGCATTTCATAAAAGAAATGTATTTTCATTATAATCAAAACTCGGGGTGTCATGTTCCGATTCAGACCAATAAGCATAAACGAATACATTACAAGTCATATAACAAATATAAACATATGCAGACTTGTAAACAAAACAACTTGATGGTTCATCCATCTCATGCCCTTCCGCCACTACCTGTAATACAATTTAAAACTGAGTGGGTCAGGCTTGGGAGCCTGGTGAGCATATAGGGTTTTCAACCCACAATAAATATCATATTTAATTTTCACCAACCAACAATAACCCAATTACCCATTCCCGTTATTCTCACTTTAATGTCCCTAAAACAACTAACATAAGGGACCTAGTCTAAGAATATTTCATCGGGGTGACAACACATGCTTCGGGGGTACCTCAGCAATATAAGTCAAATAAGGCAACCATGAGGGGGATGGAGTACAGCGAATGAACACCCAAGTTCATTAACACCTACAGGTGGCGAACCTGCTAATGTTTCCACAAGACTGTCTAGAATAGCCAGTGGTCGTCATCTAAACTCCGCTAGATGACTCAATCAAACAACAACGAGGCCTCTCATCTGTTTATTACACACCAACTGTCTACCCATGTTCTACCCAACATATTAGTAGATAAAAATATACATTTGTATACATAGTTTAAAGAAAACCTGTATAGCATGCTTTAATCAACACATATATCACATAACAGATGAGGCACACACACACATAACACATATCTCATAAAGAAATAAGCAGATCTATAAGATAGAAGAGAGTGAATACTCATTCACACATAACACAACCAAATATATACACATAGCACGTATTTTTATATAAAATACTTCGTATTCTTGTATTAGAAGAAATAACTACACACTCACTTGATCAGAAGATGATCGGACAGCACTACGGCTTATAGAAGTAGTAATCCACAGCAGATCTGGAAGATCTTCTCGAAAATCGAACTTCTCGCGGGCAGAGCTTCGACTCGGGAACCGCACTTTTCGGGATCTTCGGGATCTCGGGACTTGCCTCGGGGCTAGAGTATGATACCGGGACTTCGGGGTAGCTTCGGGGGTTTTTGCACAGAGCTTCGACACGAAAACGAGAGGGAATTGGCAAAAATACCCGGAACCCTCGCATCCTATTTATAGGAGGCTGGAGCCTCGGAGTACGCGGGGCGTACTGCCCAAAACGTCATTGCTTACGTATCCGAAGTGCTCGAGTGCGAGTGTCGACATCCCTCGGAGTACGCGGGGCGTACCTCGGATCAGATCGGTGACTCCTTCGGATAATGCTTCCGAATTTTGAATTAAAAATAAATACAAAATGATTAATAAACTTCGGAAATTCATAACTTCATCATACGAACTCCGTTTTCGACGTTCTTTATATCCACGCGAAGGTGAGACCATGCTCTACGACTTTCGTTTAGACTCCGTCGGCTAATTTTGACTTTATTTTTATTAATTATTTTTAATAGGCCGGGACAGAAACTTTCGTTATAAATTCATAACTTCTTCGTTTGACGTCCGTTCTCGCCTAACTTTTTATCGTTTCAATACCAACAATGAGATCTTCGATTCTCATTTAGATTGCTTCGGCTAACAACCGCTCGATCTCAAATCGAGTAAAACAGGCTGTATATCGCTAAGCCGGAACTTCGATAAATCATAACTTCCTCATACGAAGTCAGATTTGGGCGTTCTATATATATTCGGAAACCTCGTTTCAACTACTACAACATTAACCAAATATATTAAGTTTATTTTACACTTAAATTTTGACGCTTATTTTTATTCTTAATTAATCAAACCACATAATTAAGCAATTAAGCACAAAACACACAATACTCAAATAATACAATCTTATTATTTCAAAACGGGTTACAGAGGTTAACCTAGATTATTACATTGCTACAAATGGCAAGCCCGAAACACAGGCGTTACAATTCTCTCCACCTTAGAATGATTCCGTCCCCGGAATCACACATCAACAAACAAATGCGGATAGCGACTCAACATGTCACTCTCCGTCTCCCAGGTGAGATTCGACCCATTCGTGTGTTTCCATCGGACAAGCACTAACCCAACTATTTTGCGTCGCAACTTCTTAGTCTTTCGGTCAACAATTGCCTCTGGTTCTTCAATCAACCTTTTGTTCTCATCAATTCTCAATTCAGAAATTGGAATTATATCGGGAACTTCTCCCGTGAACTTCCTCAAATAACACACATGAAAGGTGTTGTGAATTCCATTCAGTTCTTCGGGTAATTCGAGCTTGTAAGCTTGATTCCCAATCCTCTGAAGGACTCTAAACGGTCCAATAAACCTTGGACTCAACTTTCCCCTTTTACCAAATCTTATAAGTCCCTTCCACGGCGAGACTTTAAGCAAAACCGAATCTCCAACCTCAAAAGTCATCGGTCTTCGCTTCTTGTCAGCATAGCTCTTTTGACGATCTTGAGCTGCTAACATTCTTTCCCTAATTATTTTCAACTTTTCAGCAGTTTGATGAACCAACTCCGGTCCCATAAACTGCTTTTCCCCAGCCTCAAGCCAACAAGACGGCGTACGACACTTCTGTCCATACAAAGCTTGGTACGGTGCCATCTTAATGCTCGAGTGAAAACTATTATTATAGGAAAATTCTACCAACGGTAAATGTTCATCCCAATTACCTAGGAATTCCAAGGTACATGCTCTCAGCATATCTTCAAGTGTTTGTATTGTTCTTTCACTCTGACCATCAGTCTGCGGATGGTAAGCTGTGCTTAAACATAACTTGGTACCCATTTCCTCTTGTAGACTTTTCCAAAACCTTGAGGTGAAACGGCTATCACGATCCAATACAATCGTTAACGGAACACCGTGAAGCCTCACAATTTCCTTCACGTAAGAATTCGCAAGCTTCTCCATAGACCATTTCTCCCTGGCCGCTATGAAATGTGCACTCTTAGTGAATCGATCAACGACCACCCAAATCATGTCGTGACCATTCTTTGTTCTGGGCAGTTTAGTGACAAAATCCATAGCAATGTCTTCCCACTTACCCATAGGCACAGGCAATGGTTCTAAACTCCCGTAAGGTTTCTGATGTTGTGTCTTGACTCTCGCACAAGTCACACACTCGGCCACATACTTTGCAACATCAAGCTTCATCGTCGGCCACCAGTAGTAGGGTTTCAGGTCCCTATACATTTTAGTGCTACCCGGATGAATCGAGTACATGGTCTTGTGAGCTTCTTCCATCAGAAGATCCCTAATTCCTCCTGACTTAGGTACCCAAATACGATCTTCGAATACCTTCAGTCCATGACCGTTAGTACCAAACACCAACGTTTTACCCAAACGTTCCTCCTTTCGGTCATTTTTCTCAGAAGCTTCCTCTTGAGCTTTCCTTATACTTTCCACAATAGTCGAGACAACTTCAATTTTCAACGCTCTTGGCCTCTTCCTTTCATGATTGACTTTCCGACTGAGAGCATCAGCAACAACATTAGCTTTACCGGGGTGGTAAAGTATCTCGCAGTCGTAGTCTTTAAGTAATTCTATCCAGCGTCGTTGCCTCATATTCAATTCTTTCTGATTAAAGAGGTATTGGAGACTCTTATGATCAGTGAAAAGTTTGCACTTCGTGCCATAGAGGTAATGCCTCCATATTTTCAGAGCGAAAACTACCGCTGCCAACTCCAAATCATGAGTCGGGTAATTCTTTTCATGCTCTTTCAACTGTCGAGACGCATATGCTATCACCTTTTCTCTTTGGGTCAAAACACAACCCAATCCAACACCAGACGCATCGCTATAAACAGCGAAGTCTTCGACTCCATCGGGTAGAGAAAGTATCGGTGCCTCGCATAGCTTCTTCTTTAACTTCTCGAATGCTTCTTTATGCTTCTCACTCCAAGCATAAGTAGCTCCTTTGTGGGTCAAAGCTGTTAATGGAGTAGCAATCGAAGAAAAGTCTTGGATAAACCTTCGGTAATATCCGGCTAATCCTAAAAAGCTTCGAATCTCCGTGGGACTTTTCGGTTGTTCCCACTTCGTCACAGCTTCAATCTTCGCTGGATCAACCATTATCCCTTCTTGGTTGACCACGTGACCCAAGAATTGGACCTCACGAATCCAAAAATCACATTTGGAGAACTTCGCATAAAGCTTCTCCTTCTTCAAAACTTCTAACACTTCTCGCAAGTGTCTGCCATGCTCCTCCTGGCTTTTCGAGTAGATCAGAATGTCGTCTATGAACACTATCACGGATTTATCAAGGAAAGGATTACAAACCCTATTCATCAAATCCATGAACGCTGCTGGAGCATTGGTTAGTCCAAACGACATAACCAAGAACTCGTAGTGTCCATATCTAGTTCTGAATGCAGTCTTCTCGATATCTTGCTCTCTTACTTTCAGCTGATGATATCCTGACCTAAGATCGATCTTCGAGAAATAGCTCGAACCTTGCAATTGATCAAACAGGTCATCAATCCTCGGCAACGGATATCTATTCTTTATTGTTGCCTTGTTCAGCTCTATGTAATCGATGCACATTCTCATACTTCCATCTTTCTTCTTTACAAATAACACCGGAGCTCCCCAGGGCGATGAACTAGGTCTAATGAAACCTTTGTCCAATAACTCCTGAAGTTGCATCATCAGCTCCTTCATCTCCGTCGGTGCTAATCGATAAGGTGCTTTTGCTATTGGCGTGGTTCCTGGTAACAAGTCTATTCTGAACTCCACTTGTCTATCAGGTGGTAATCCAGGAAGATCCTCGGGAAATACTTCCGGATAATCACACACCACTGGAATGCTCTGCATCACCTTCTTTTCCTTCTTAGCATCAATCACGAATGCTAAATATGATGTACATCCCTTGGTCAAACACTTTCTAGCTTTCATTAGAGAAATGATTCCAGAATTCACTCTGCGTTTGTCCCCATACACCATAAACGAATCTTTCCCAGGCGGGTTTATTTTAACTATCTTCTTCTTGCACAAAATTTCGGCATCATTGGCGCTAAGCCAATCCATTCCCAAGACGATGTCGAAACCATTTAGTTCGATAGGCAATAATTCCTCGAGAAACTTATTCCCATTAAGGTCGATCAAGACGTTTTTCATACGATGGCTAACAGGTACAAACTTGCCACTAGCTACTTCGACTAATAAAGCATTATTTAGTCTATCAACAGGCAAAGCTAGCTTTCTACCAAACTCATGCGAAATAAAGGAGTAGTTGGCTCCAGAATCAAACAATATATGAGCAGGTAATTCGTTTACGAGAAAGGTACCTGAAGCGACATCAGCTTCATCTTTCGCAGCCTCAAGTGTCATCTGGAAGGCTCTTGCCTTCGGCTTTGGTGGAATGTTGGGCCTAGCTGCCTCCTTCTTCTTCGGACAGTCTTTCAAAATATGCCCCTCTTCATTACACCCAAAACACATCCTTTTGTTGTTCGGACATTCATTGGCAAAATGTCCAACCTTTCCACACTTGTAGCAGGTTACATCCTCGCTACATTTCCCAAAGTGCTTTTTCCTACACTTATCACACCACTTCGCTTCGCCTCCTTTTCCTCCAAACTTTTTCGAATCAAATTTCGAAAATTTACTCTTCTTACTGGAACCAGATGTTCCTTCAAACTTCCTTTTCTCACCAACCTCAACCTTGTCGGTGGTTCTTCCCTTTATCATGTTCTCCACAGACTTGGCAGCCCAGATAGCTGCCTCTAGAGTAAGTGCCTGACGTACCGGCACCTCGTACTCCCATGGAAGTCCCTTCGCATACCGATCCACCTTTGTCAGCTCGTCTGGAACGATACGCAAGGCAAACTCCATCTTATCGGTGAAGTTATTGGTGTATTCATCTACTAACATGCTACCCTTCGTCAATGTCAGAAACTTGTTCTCCAACTCCAACAGATTTTGAGCCGAGCAGAACTTGCGCTTAAACTGCACCAAGAACTCTGCCCATGACAATTGCAGTGGCTCGCTAGGGCTTAAGGTCTTCCCTAGAGTGTTCCACCAACGAACGGATCCACCTCGGAATTGACGCACGTCATAGATAGTTTGCAACTTACCTCTGCAGCCACACGTCATGAAGGCTAGCTCCATTTCGGAGATCCAATCCATAACCCCAATCGGATCCTCCTTTCCATTGAAGGTCGATGGTTTGCAAGTCAAAAAGTCCTTGTACTTGCATCCCATTCCATCATTCCTTCCTTCATGGTTATCTTGCCTAACTATCGGTGGGTTGGCTGGACCAACAGACCCACTGAAGTTTCCTCCTTCTGAGTGCCCTTCATTCAGTTCAGGCTCTTCCACACGAATCGACAGTTCTTCACGATTTTGTTGAAGCAACCGTCTAGTTTCATCCATCTGACGATCCAACATCGTCTGAATCATCAATTGCACACCAGCCATGGTTATTGGCTCAGGTGCTGCTGCTACGACAGGTATTGGCTCAATCACTGGTGGTTGATTCCTGTTTTCGTCAGCATTTCCAACTCCACTTCTTGTTCTCACCATTTTGATCTACACCGAATAAGGTGAAATTAGATCCTCAATCATGATAGATATTCAAATCATCCTTATCACTCCGAAACGTTTACATGCTAGTTCTAATATCGTAGACGTACGCTTAGAATCCTACACACATAAGGTTTCTAGATCCGGTCGGCAACAGACCATAGATCCGAACAAATAATATCATATATGGCAACATATAACATTTAGCACATAAAGCATTTTAGGCAACTTTCCTAAAATAAACTAGTGCTCGTGTCTAAATCACAACAGACACACATCTCAAAACTTCACTTAGCATTCTAAGTTTAAGTCTAGAAATCCTACAAATTCCTAGTTCGCTTAAACTAATGCTCTGATACCAACTGTGACATCCCCAAAATCTCGGCCAGAAAAGACCGATTTTCATTTATGCTTTTAAATATTTTCAGAGTAAATCCTTTTGATTTGAAAGAGTTGCGGAATTTGTTCCCAAAAACAAAACATGATAAAACATTGTTTACCGAAGCATTTCATAAAAGAAATGTATTTTCATTATAATCAAAACTCGGGGTGTCATGTTCCGATTCAGACCAATAAGCATAAACGAATACATTACAAGTCATATAACAAATATAAACATATGCAGACTTGTAAACAAAACAACTTGATGGTTCATCCATCTCATGCCCTTCCGCCACTACCTGTAATACAATTTAAAACTGAGTGGGTCAGGCTTGGGAGCCTGGTGAGCATATAGGGTTTTCAACCCACAATAAATATCATATTTAATTTTCACCAACCAACAATAACCCAATTACCCATTCCCGTTATTCTCACTTTAATGTCCCTAAAACAACTAACATAAGGGACCTAGTCTAAGAATATTTCATCGGGGTGACAACACATGCTTCGGGGGTACCTCAGCAATATAAGTCAAATAAGGCAACCATGAGGGGGATGGAGTACAGCGAATGAACACCCAAGTTCATTAACACCTACAGGTGGCGAACCTGCTAATGTTTCCACAAGACTGTCTAGAATAGCCAGTGGTCGTCATCTAAACTCCGCTAGATGACTCAATCAAACAACAACGAGGCCTCTCATCTGTTTATTACACACCAACTGTCTACCCATGTTCTTCCCAACATATTAGTAGATAAAAATATACATTTGTATACATAGTTTAAAGAAAACCTGTATAGCATGCTTTAATCAACACATATATCACATAACAGATGAGGCACACACACACATAACACATATCTCATAAAGAAATAAGCAGATCTATAAGATAGAAGAGAGTGAATACTCATTCACACATAACACAACCAAATATATACACATAGCACGTATTTTTATATAAAATACTTCGTATTATTGTATTAGAAGAAATAACTACACACTCACTTGATCAGAAGATGATCGGACAGCACTACGGCTTATAGAAGTAGTAATCCACAGCAGATCTGGAAGATCTTCTCGAAAATCGAACTTCTCGCGGGCAGAGCTTCGACTCGGGAACCGCACTTTTCGCGATCTTCGGGATCTCGGGACTTGCCTCGGGGCTAGAGTATGATACCGGGACTTCGGGGTAGCTTCGGGGGTTTTTGCACAGAGCTTCGACACGAAAACGAGAGGGAATTGGCAAAAATACCCGGAACCCTCGCATCCTATTTATAGGAGGCTGGAGCCTCGGAGTACGCGGGGCGTACTGCGTTACGCGGGGCGTACTGCCCAAAATGTCATTGCTTACGTATCCGAAGTGCTCGAGTGCGAGTGTCGACATCCCTCGGAGTACGCGGGGCGTACTCGAGTACGCGGGGCGTACCTCGGATCAGATCGGTGACTCCTTCGGATAATGCTTCCGAATTTTGAATTAAAAATAAATACAAAATGATTAATAAACTTCAGAAATTCATAACTTCATCATACGAACTCCGTTTTCGACGTTCTTTATATCCACGCGAAGGTGAGACCATGCTCTACGACTTTCGTTTAGACTCCGTCGGCTAATTTTGACTTTATTTTTATTAATTATTTTTAATAGGCCGGGACAGAAACTTTCGTTATAAATTCATAACTTTTTCGTTTGACGTCCGTTCTCGCCTAACTTTTTATCGTTTCAATACCAACAATGAGATCTTCGATTCTCATTTAGATTGCTTCGGCTAACAACCGCTCGATCTCAAATCGAGTAAAACAGGCTGTATATCGCTAAGCCGGAACTTCGATAAATCATAACTTCCTCATACGAAGTCAGATTTGGGCGTTCTATATATATTCGGAAACCTCGTTTCAACTACTACAACATTAACCAAATATATTAAGTTTATTTTACACTTAAATTTTGACGCTTATTTTTATTCTTAATTAATCAAACCACATAATTAAGCAATTAAGCACAAAACACACAATACTCAAATAATACAATCTTATTATTTCAAAACGGGTTACAGAGGTTAACCTAGATTATTACATTGCTACAAATGGCAAGCCCGAAACACAGGCGTTACACTAGCCCATTAACAAATGAGTATTAGCCCACACTATATAAAACCAATAGCCCACAATCTAATTAGTCTTCCTTTTAATCTCTAAATTAATTCATAATTAATTTAAGACTAGGACTAATTAAACAACATGACTTCATATTAATATATTATAACTTATAATATATTAATAAACATATGTGTATAACTCTCATAAAATTATCCATAAATTGTTCGGGTGAAGTGCAACCCAAATGGACCATGCCGGGTCGGGTCAAGTATATACCAAATAAGTTATGGACTTAGACACCTTATCCAACAGACTCCCACTTGGATAAGTCTAATAACTGTATTTGCCTATATAACTTCAGGAACCAACCAGCAATCGTAGCTCTCGAAAACTATGTTGAACTATGAAGCGCCATTTTAAGACAAGTGATCATATAATCCTCTGTTCTCATGATATCAGCCGGACAAACACATGGAACTATGTCTTGCTTATTGTCTGGCAGTTGTTTCTCGATTTCCGATTTGTTTGACAAAGAACTTTACTGAACACATCAGTTTAGTTCTGACCAGGCCCGGTACATGGGTCAACACAAAATCATCGAGGGGCCCAGATATCGCTTCTATTTCTAGAAGGAACAAATAAACTTCGACTCATATGCTTGTTCTACTACTTGTTAAATTGTACACAAAGGCACGTTTTATAACATCAAGTTACTGATGCGTTTACGTGCAATCAATGCACAACCAACTCATAGGTAACAACTCATATCTCTAGGTTTAAAGACTTATATGATATTATCGTCTCACGATCACTTGAGATAAATTCCATGAAGTGATACCAGTGAGCGTGGGATTATACCAATACTCATAACTTATGAGTACTCATGAACGTTGCAGCAACCATTGCCATGTGTAAACACCTTTAGCCATCTACAAACCCAATTCATGACAATCTTGATTCATACCTACTTCCGACGTATGACCGATTGTGGAGGTTTGAATAAATTAATTATTCTAGAAGTCAAAACATGCAAAACTGAAACAATAGTAAATAATTGACAATGACAGTAACACTTTACTCATAAATAAATCACAAATTTTATTCATCATCAAACGTCGATTACATTTTACAAGTTTCAGGAAAACTATCTAATCTGTAAAACTAATATCGTCCCTCAGCCCGATGCGCCTCGCATGCTGAAAATGCTTCACCCTCGTCAGTCCTTTCGTAAGGGGATCTGCAGGATTCTCATCTGACGATACCCTCTTTGCCACGAGGAGTCCTTCTTCAATCTTGTGTCTTATGAAGTGATATTTTCTGTCAATGTGTCGGGATCTGCCATGATCTCTTGGTTCCTTGGCTAAGGCAACCGCACTATTGCTGTCACAAAAAATCTCCATAGGTTCTTTAATAGTTGGTACAACTCCAAGGTCTCCGATGAAGTTCTTCAGCCATATCGCCTCCTTCGCTGCTTCACTCGCTGCTATATACTCTGATTCACAAGTCGAATCAGCCACCATCTCCTGCTTGGAACTCTTCCAAGAAATTGCCCCTCCATTTAAAGTAAAGACCCAGCCCGACTGAGAGCGGAAATTATCCCTATCAGTTTGAAAACTAGCATCACTATACCCTAATACTCTCAAGTCATCACTCCCACCAAGGGTAAGGATCCAATCCTTAGTCCTTTGTAGGTACTTGAGAATGTTCTTTACCACGGTCCAATGAGCCTTGCTAGGGTTCCCCTGATACCTGCTGACCATGCTCAAAGCAAAGGCCACATCAGGGCGGGTACAAGTCATAGCATACATGATCGAGCCAACAGCGGAAGCATACGGTAATTGGCTCATCTCGGCTATATCACTGCCTCTGTATTCGGACTCTGAGTCTTACTCAGTTTGGCATTGCTTTGGATCGGTAAATCTCCTTTCTTGGAATTCTGCATGTTGAACCTTTTCAACACCTTATCCAAGTAGGTACTCTGACTAAGTCCAATTAGTCTTCTACTCCTTTCTCTTAATATCCTTATCCCTAGGATATAGGCAGCCTCCCCTAGGTCCTTCATAGCAAAGCACTTCCCAAGCCAGGACTTAACCTCCTGCAAGGTTGGGATGTCATTTCCTATAAGTAGTATGTCATCCACATACAGTACCAAGAAGCTAACTATACTCCCACTAGCTCTGACATATACGCAAGACTCATCTTCACTTCTCGAGAAGCCAAACTCTTTGACCTTCTCATCAAAACAAAGATTCCAGCTACGAGATGCTTGTTTTAATCCATAAATGGATTTCTCAAGCTTGCATACTCTATTAGGGTACACTGCACTGACAAAACCCTCTGGCTGATTCATGTACACATCCTCAGCCAACTTTCCATTAAGGAAAGCGGTTTTGACATCCATTTGCCATATTTCATAATCATGAAATGCTGCAATGGCTAGCATAACCCTAATAGACTTAATCTTTGCTACCGGCGAGAAAGTTTCATCATAATCAATACCTTGAGTCTGAGTAAAACCCTTCGCAACCAGTCGAGCCTTATAAGTATGCACTTTTCCTTCCATGTCGGTCTTCTTCTTGAAGATCCATTTGCACCCGACTGTTTTACGGCCTGGTACATTGTCAACCAAGTTCCAAACTTGATTGTCATACATGGACTGTATCTCACTGTCCATAGCCTCCTTCCATTTAGCAGACTTCGGGCCTGCCATGGGTTCCTTAACACTGCTAGGTTCATCCAAATTTACCAGTGTACTATCGCTGATAAACGTATCACCTTCCGTAGTAATATGAAAGTCATAATAAAACGAAGGTGTGTTCCTAACCCGTGTGGAACGCCTCGGAGGTATAGACATGTCAGCTTGCTCAACAGGAGTTTCCTCCTTAGGTTGATTGCTAGTGTTTGAGGTTCCTTCACCAATTGCTTCTTGAATTTCTTCAAGATCAATTTTCCTCCCACTGTCTCCTTGGCTTATAAATTCTCTCTCACGAAAGACCCCTCTTCTTGCTACAAAGACCACATTCTCACTGGGTCTGTAGAAGAGGTAACCGAAGGATTTCTGTGGGTAACCGATGAAAATACACCTTTCACTTTAGGGCTCGAGCTTATCATGAGTCTCACGCCTCACAAAAGCTTCGCAACCCCAAATCTTTATGTGGTCTAAATTGGGAACCTTCCCAGTCCACATCTCATGAGGTATTTTGGTAACCTTCTTTGTAGGGACTAGATTAAGGATATGGGCGGCAGTCACTAAGGCATACCCCCAAAAAGAGATTGGCAGCGAAGCTCGACTCATCATAGAGCGAACCATGTCTAACAAGGTTCGATTACGCCTCTCAGCTACACCATTTAGCTGTGGTGTCCTGGGAGGAGTCAATTGTGAGACAATCCCACACTCCTTAAGATAGTCAAGGAACTCGGTACTAAGATACCCACCACCTCGATCGGATTGAAGCATCTTAATGTTCCTGCCCAACTGATTTTCTACTTCCTGTTTAAATTCCTTAAACCTTTCAAAGGTTTCTGACTTATGTCTGATTAAGTAGACATACCCATATCTACTAAAATCATCAATAAAAGTCACATAATACCGATTAGCATCCCTTGTGGCGGTTTTGAATGGCCCACATACATCAGTATGTATTAGGTCCAACAAACCCTCACCCCTTTCACAAGTTCCAGTGAAGGGTGATTTTGTCATCTTTCCAAGTAGACAAGATTCACAACTATCATCCGATTTAAGGTCGAATGACTCCAAGACTCCACTCTTTTGGAGTTGGCCTATGCGTTTCTTGTTTACATGTCCAAGACGACAATGCCACAATGATGCTTTATCTAGGCTAGTAGAAGAATCAATATACAACACATTATTTCCTAAGTTGTCTACAATCGACACAGTTTCATACACACCATCACAAGGTAATGCTTTAAAATAAAACACATTTTTAAAGAAAGCATTAATACCACCACATTCATTATCAAACGAAAAGGTAAAACCTTGTTTGTACAAAGCATGAAAAGAAATAATATTCCTTGCCATTTCAGACGAGTACACACATTTATTCAAATCTAATTTTAACCCATTATTAAGAAACAAAGTATAAACTCCAATCTTGGAAACAGGTGAAGCCTTCCTATTCCCCATGATCAAGTTTATCTTCCCGTGCTCCACATCCTCACTTCTTCTTAGGCCCTGCAAATCAGAACATATGTGAATACCACATCCTGTATCAAGCACCCAAGAGTTAGAATATGTTGAGTAATTAGACAATATAGTGTAAATACCTGCATGGGTGGGTTTCACTTTCCCATCCTTTAGATCCTGCAAGTACTTAGGGCAGTTTCGCTTCCAGTGCCCCTTGTCCAGGCAATAGTAGCAATCAGCATCCTTGGGAATGGCAGAAGGAGTGACAGAACCGCTCTTGGTCTTCGATGAGGAGCCTTCAAGAGACTTTCCCTTGGTACCCTTCGAAGGGTGCTTCCTCTTTTTCCCTTTGCCTTGCCCGATAGCCAAAACAGGGGTAGATGTTGGAGTAGTAGTAGAGGTAACAACCGCCTTGCCCTTAAGACCGGTTTCAGCGGTCTTCAAGAGTCCTTGAAGCTTGCTGAGGGTAACTTCCTCCTTGTTCATATGATATGTCATACGAAAATGGTCATAACAAGAAGGTAAGGAGTGCAAAATGATGTCAATTGCCAACTCCTCAGGGATGTTCACATTCAGCTTCAACAAACGGTCCACATACCTTTGCATCTTTTGCATGTGAGCCGTGACGGATTCACCATCCTTCATGCGGGTAGTTATTATGGAGGAGATTATTTCATACCGCTCCTGACAAGCACTCTGATGGTACCTTTCCATCAGGTCTTGGTGCATCTCAAAAGGGTAGAAGTCCTCATAGGACTTTTGGAGCTCGGCTGTCATCGTGGCCATCATGATGCATGCCACCTTAGTAGCATCTCTCTCATGTGTCCTGAATTCAGCGATCTCCTCAGGAGTAGCAGTAGACTCATCAATCTCTTTTAACTCCTTATCGAGGACATATTCCTTGTCCTCATAACGAGTAACCATCCTGATGTTCCTAATCCAGTCCATGAAGTTGGAACCATCGAAGATGACCCTCCCACAAAGATTCATGAGAGAGAAAGAACCAGTTGGGTTAGAGCCCGAAGCATTAGTGTTGGAAAACACCCAAATGTAATATTAAGGCTAGGATCCAATCACAATATATTATACTTAGAAGAGGGATGCCGTAATCTAAGTAATAATATATTTGAAAGGTAGGTGAATGACGATTCACCAATTTCCACCATGAAAAACAAAATGAATTATTAGGTTCTAATTAGATTTGAAATTCCTAGATTCTTTTGAGATTCATTGAACTTTTCAATGGCATGTTTCAATCTCGATTGTGCCCTTCAAGTTTTGTGACTGGGATGCCGAGGATCACAAAACAAGGTGTGAATAACCATGTTAATTCACTTGGTACCCTTAATATTATCACCTAATCAATGTGCCGGTTAACCACACATGCTCCATTGATCTATGACAAACATTAAGTCACCCTTCGTGATCCTTACTAGTCCAAGTTAGTGTGTCGGTTAACCACACACGCTCCACCAACGACTTGGTAAGGTACAAAGTGTGAATTCCATGGACTAGCACCATGTTCACATTTTTCCTAAAATAACTAAGATTGGGAATTAAAGAGGTTTAGTTACTTTATAATAATCATTATACTTTTAATGAGGATTTAAAGTCATTATCCTACCCGTTCGGCTAACGACCCTCCACCAGTCAAGCAAGCGGTGGGTGAGAGTGGACACCCATTAAGTTGCTATTTTATAGGCAACAACCTTATACCCACCTTATAGACCGGCTTCGTGAATGAGGCCTACTAACGGTAGAACGACTTATTCTTATACATATATATAATAATTAACCATTAATGTTATAAATAGTATAAGGGTTGAATTTTAACTATTAAAACTCTAAGGGTTGGAATTAAAGTTTATCAAAGTGTGTGAAACTTTACAAATTCCAAAACTTGAGGGCAAGTTTTGTAACTATCCAAAATTTTTCATTTCATAACTTATGAATTAAAGGTTCATAAAAAATGAAGACTCTTCATTTTTCATGTAACTTATGTGTTTAAATGTGTGTTAAATAAAAGTGACCTTTGGATATCCATAACTTGAGAACAAATTATGGACTCCATTAAAACACATAAATGATCAAGAATTAATTCTAAACAATTCAGCAAATAATTCCTATCATCTTCTAAATTCATAAGAACATGAAAAGGATCATCAAAATTTCAAGAATTATATGAACACATAAAAATCATGGAATTTTGATATATGCTATTGTAAATGGATTAGAACAACCATTACACCAACTAAAACAAGTTTTAAAACACCAAAACAGTTTAGGGTAATGTTTCTAGTCCATTTCCAGCAGCAAAAGTCGAAATTCTGCATTCTGATCATTCTACTCGCCAAGTGCACGAATCTACTCGCCGAGTAGGATGAATTTTGCCTTGAACTCGGTGAGTCCCCCCATGGACTCGGCGAGTCCATCAGCCAGACAGCAACAATTTCAACTTTTTTCACTATTTTGCATCAAGTATCAAACAAGCAAGCCTAGGCTCTGATACCACTGTTGGGTTTTGAGCAATCTAACACTTCCTAAGTGTGCATGCAACCCTAATAAACCTTGGATCTATGTTTGTCTAAATACATGCAAAATAATAATTTTCCAAGGTTCATAACCTATCTAACATGGCATGGGGAACATTTAAACATAAAAGAGTTAGATGAGATTACATACCTTTTGATGAGATTGATTCTTTGGAGTTTGAGAGCCAAGCACCAATAATGTGAATGCCTCAAATGGAATCACAAATCACCACAAACACTTGGAAAACTCTAGAGAGTGTACACACACTTGTAACTTTCGGCCACACACAAGCACACACACTAGTGGCTATTTCATGCAACATAAGCATGCTTATATAGTGTACATGGTTAGGGTGAAACCCTAATAACCCATGACCTTTCCTTTTCCAAGGATCCATGGGTTAAAAGCTCCATGGATCATCCATGGACTTCCATACAAGCCTAGCCCATTAACAAATGAGTATTAGCCCACACTATATAAAACCAATAGCCCACAATCTAATTAGTCTTCCTTTTAATCTCTAAATTAATTCATAATTAATTTAAGACTAGGACTAATTAAACAACATGACTTCATATTAATATATTATAACTTATAATATATTAATAAACATATGTGTATAACTCTCATAAAATTATCCATAAATTGTTCGGGTGAAGTGCAACCCAAATGGACCATTTCGGGTCGGGTCAAGTATATACCAAATAAGTTATGGACTTAGACACCTTATCCAACAAGGCTAACTACAAATGATTATAAAGAATGGTAAATGTTACCTTTATTTTCTCCTCCCACCACTCAGGTGATGCATCTAATAAGCTTCTTGTCCATCGATTCCAGTTTCAAGCCTCATTAATTGATCATAAAGCTTCCAATCTTTTTTCAAGGTGTCTCATTTGTTTTTAATTTGTTTTGGAGTAAAGACTTTGCATGTTTCTTCTTGCATGCCTTTCTCTAAATGACCAAAGATTATTGAAATTAGTACCGGGTCTACGCCGCTTTTCTTTTTCTGTCATGCACAATTTAATAAACTTCAACGAAGTATCATTATCCCAAACAATTTTTGGTTTATTTTTTGTCTTAAGTGTTTTACAATTAACAATATTTTGGTCCATTTTCTGAAAAATCCAATTCATAATCAATCAAAACAGCTTCACAATCATAAATCACAATAATCAAGACGATTCCCTCAGCTATATTCATCAAATATACTCCAATATTGAAGCTGAAATTATGAAGCAACAACACATTACATTAACCATGTAAAGAATCAGTTTGAAAGCAGGTTCAAAATCAAAAATCATAACAATCAATATGTTAAACAAATGCAAACTGTGAAGCAAATTGAGAATCTTCAAAATCAAAAATCATATGATTTCAACAATCATTCAAAAAAAATAAGGATGCAAATCATCTTTAACATCATATTCAACAATCAAATTCAACAACCAATCACAAAAATAAGAATGCAAGGTGGTGGAATGCGATTGCAGGTGCTTCAATCAATTAGATAGAGAGTAAAAATAATCGGTACCTGTTGCAATGTAAATCGTGTGAACAGATAGAAGATAGAGAAAAAAAATAAGTATTATTACTTGATACATGAGCAGGCTCGAAATCAATTGCAAAAATGGAATCGATCAGCTGGAGTAACACCAAAAGATGGAATCGACAACAATTACAGGCGGTGGAAGAAAAGAAGATTGCAGATTCGAACTACATGCAGGTTTTGGGAGGCGATGTACCTTCAGGTTATGGTCGACGTTTGATAGCAACGATGAGGTTGTAGGTATTGGAGACCGTCACAATGATAAGGGTAAGTTAAAGGGTGGTTTTGTCTTTTATGTGTTTTGTAAACCTAATAAGTCATAAGTAGTTTTAAAAAATTACAATTTGGGACTTCTATAAAACTCTTTTGCAAAGGCTTCATAAAAAATTGTTTTAAATGGTCTTTTATAATAGGGAAATTGTAAGAAAAGTACAAATATGTTCAGAAAAATTATACCTTAGTCCAAAGATTTTTTTTTTTTAAATAAAAATCTTGATTATTTCATTTCGACTCAAATTTACAAAAAAGACATTTTTTTCCTTTTAATAGGAAATGACATACTATCGTGTTTTTACAAATAATCGGGACTTTAATGTTAAAAAAATTATTTGGATTAAAATGTAACTTTTCTGAAAATATTTGTACTTTTCTGACAATTTACCTTTATAATACCTAAACCTTTTTTTTTAATTATTGACTTTTCAAAAAAATTAAAAAGTCATAATAAAATCTATATTTTTATAAAAAAATTGGGAAAATGACTATTGAGGGTAATTAACTTTTGTGTTTGTACTCATTTGGTCCCTTTCCTTTTTTTGTATTCAATATACCATCGAACTTGTTGTTTGTGTTCACCATAACCCTTTTGACCGGCTTTTGATCTGTGATAGCCGGTCAAAGGGTTATGATGAACACAAACAACAAGTTCGATGATATATTGAGTACAAAAAAAAAAGAAAAAGGACCAAATGAGAACAAATGCAACAGTTGGTTACCCTCCTGATTCATTTTCCCTTTACTCATTTACAGCAAATCCCACGTCATCTCCTACTGATATTAATGAATTTATGAGATTCATTATTTCTTCTCTTCAAAACATAACCCACAAAAGAACATTATTCATACATGTACAACTTTGTAATGCACTTGAATATTTATTAAGGGAATCTTGACTAAGCAGGCGCATTTCATGACTGCATTTACATTTGCAATCAAATGATTTATCGTATCATGGATTCTAGACAAGTCTACAAACGAGTGGAATCACAAGTGCTGTGATTTTTGAGTTTACTTAGCTTTTAGATCGAACTCATGGGATAAGATACAACATCAATATGTACAATATCATGTTGCTTTTGTAGACACATCACCATAATATTGTACATATTGATGTTGTATGTTATCTCATGAGTTCGATCTTAAAGCTAAGTAAACTCAAAAATCATAGTACTTGTGATTTCACTCGTTTGTAGACTTGTCTAGAATCCATGATACGATAAATCATTTGATTGAAAATGTAAATGTAGTCATGAAATGTGTCTGCTTAGTCAAGATTCCCCTAATAAATGTTCAAGTGCATTACAAAGTTGTACATGTATGAATAATGTTCTTTCGTGGGTTATGTTTTGAAGAGAAGCAAGAATGAGTCTCATAAAGTCATTAATATCAGTAGGAGATGATGTGAGATTTGCTGTAAATGAGTAAAGGGAAAATGAATCAAGAGGGTAACCAACTGTTGCATTTGTTCTCCTTTGGTCTCTTTCCTTTTTTTTGTACTCAATATACCATCGAACATGTTGTTTGTGTTCACCATAACCCTTTGACCGGTTATCACAGGTCAAAAGTCGGTCAAAAGGGTTATGGTGAACACAAACAACAATATATTGAATACAGAAAAAGGAAAGAGACAAAATGAGTAAAAACGCAAAAGTTAATTACCCTCGAAAGTCATTTTCCCAATAATATATTTTTAAAATTTATATATAATAATATTGGTTTGATTAATGACAATTTTATATTGTTACATCCCTACATGAGGTTGTTCTTTTTTATAATCGAAACTAAACTATTTTCTGGAACGATACGTGTTTTATAGGAAGTAGAGTATTTAATTGCCAGATGTTGCAGAGCATTTACTCCTGTGAAGCGGTGACGTAGCAGTTGTTTCCTCCAATCCACCTCTTTTCACTCATCTTTTTTATCGTAAATAAATTAAAAATCTGTAGTAGCAAGATAAACACGAGTTGCTTAACCAAAAGGTAATCCAACAGAGGAGTAAAGATGCAACCGACAGGCAGTGGCGGTGGTGGAGGACTATCCAGATTCCGGTCAGCTCCGGCGACATGGCTGGAAGCACTGCTAGAATCAGAAGAAGAAGATGTAATCATTGACCCACCAAAACCACCTCCACATCAGCAAGCTTCCATTGCAGGCACCCCCACCCCCTCCAGACCTACTTACGTTGATCCCAATATCTTCTTACCTAGCCGACAGAACAGCTCTCCCGCCGAATTCTTTTCTGAGATCAACAATCCTGATGCCTATCTCTCCAATTACGACGACTACCTCTCATCGTCCTACCACAACGTTAAACCATCCAGGGCTGTCGATGTAGACGACCAACAACCCAAGTTCACCACACAGCTCGTCAGTTTATACATACATTTTTTCATTATTTAATACTGCAACTTGCTTATTATATATATAATATCAAATTAATTAAGACTGATTTTAAAACTTGGTTATTTAGAGCGGAGATCAGAGCGCGTTGTTGGATGTTGAGATGGATAAGCTTCTGGGGGATTCGGTGCCGTGTCGAGTACGAGCAAAGCGCGGATGTGCCACTCATCCTCGGAGTATCGCCGAGAGGGTAACCTTCTGTTCTGTTGTGTTCTGTTGTTAGGTTGTTTGAATTCGTAAATGGTGATTAGAGAGTAAACTGGTGAAACTAATTTGGGTTTTAAGGTTAGAAGGACTCGGATTAGTGACAGAATAAGGAAGCTCCAAGAACTGGTTCCGAATATGGATAAGGTAAATCTCTTTCCGTCAGAACTTTCCTTTATTGGTAACTTGTTTAAATCTGTCAATGGAGACACAGTACTGCCTTTTCCCTGTATATCATGTACCGACTCCTACCTGAGACGTGGAGCAGCCTTTCCTTTTCAATCCAAAATTTAGTTGGGTTCTGCTCCAGATTTTGATCTTGTACTTTTTCTGTTTTTATCAATTGCTATAAGTTTATTCTACTGATAGCTAGTCAAGGATAGATATATCATCCATATCAATTTTGGAGTTGATTAGTGGCTCTTTTGACCAAAATAGTAGGCGTGTCTCTTGTTTTGGCAAAGGAAGACTTGCTTATGCTCATGTTAAATGTTTTTTTTTTAAGATGTCTGTTTATGAGATTAATCTAGTCTCAAAACACTTTGAAGCCTCTCCTTTAATTAAGAGGAATATAAAACTCACAAGGTCTAATGTGAGATGGGTTTATGATGCAGCAAACCAATACGGCAGACATGCTAGAAGAGGCGGTTGAATATGTCAAGTTTCTGCAAAGACAGATTCAGGTATTATACATTGACGCCTCTAGCAGTCTTATTATGTTGCCTTGTTTACAACTATTATACAGGTATTATGCATTGTCGTGCTCTTATTTGGGAGAATTAATCCTAGTCTCTGATTTTTTTTTACCCAACACAGGATACGTACAGAGTAACATGGTTTGTATATTGTGCTTGTTTGGACCAGACTAATAAAAATTTTAATTTTTTGTTCAGGAACAAGGTTGGATAAAGAGTTGTTCATGATCTCTCTTCTAGGCAAAAAGACGTGAATGCCATCTTCATACTTAGCTTATTATTGGAAATAAACCTAAAAAACTTATCTAGTCCCGTCTTGTCATATCTCTTCTAACAAACGCAAACAAGTCGTGCACATGTTGCATTGGACAGGACTAGACGAGGTTTTTAGGGCTATTTCGGATGAGGTAAGCATTCACATCTTTGAACAGACATGAGATCAAGGACGAGTCCCCATCCCACCTTGTTCTACCTTTTTGGGAGATACAGAAAAATTGCAATTATTTTCCCATTGACATCCATCGGAGGCTGTAACAATCAGGGCATGTCAAGCATAGTAACTCTCTGTCATAATGTTCATAACAAATTAATGGAACCAGTTTAATATATAAACTTCAATCCCCCACCCCTTAAATGCAGGAACTAAAGGAGCACCGAGACAAATGCACATGTGTGGTTGACGATTGATAACAGAAAAGAAGCTAACCTTTTTTTGATCGTGGTTCAAGGGATCATAATGGAGGACTATGGTGCTTATTCCAAAATCTCAGATCAAATTATATTTTTCCTTTCTGAACCAAGGAAATACCATGAGAAGTGAGTAAACTAGTCAGGGGGTATGTGTTGTTGGCCACTCTCACTTGTGTCATTAGTACCATCTGTTCTCCATTACACCTCTAGGATTTCCTTGCTAAATAGTAAACTTATCAATGGCTAATACTCTCACTTGTATACTTGCTCCTCCTAGTTGCTTACTCTTCGTGTTTTCTTGGGAACTATGTTATCTTTTAAAATGCTATGCCAAAATGAACACCATTTTGTCTTAAAATAACAATGTTGTGTTTGATATATAACCAAATAGATACAAAAAAGTAGCACATACATACACCAACCAAAGCAGGACGTATATATAAAACAAATGTGGAGTAAAAGAAAAATATTGAACTTGAAAGAAAGAAGACTGTGGAAACAAAACCAAACACTAAACAACAAAAGCCAACGAGAAGAAAATACCGACCATTGCACGTGTAGATCGGCTGTGGGAGATTCCGACAATGGAAAGGGGTTGAATGCTATTCAAAAAATATCAATCTTTAGTGATGCCAAACATGGCCGCCAAAGGTCAAAAATGTCGCTGCTAAAAGTATTAACCCCTAATGCTCTATGCCGCAATTAATGCTCTTCTTGCCACTATCGCTCTCGGTAGTCCCTAAAGTTGTGGCCATTAATTATAGTTTTCTCTTTTTAGCATTATTATTATTATTGAACATTAAAAATACAGCAAAACGATATAAATATAAAAAATTCTACGAAATATTAATTGTAGAAAAATAAGTCAAAACCTTAAAAGTTAATAATACAACGTCCAAAGTATTAACAAAAACACTAAGTGCAAGTTATGTTTTAATTTTAATGTAACATCCCGAAATTTGCTAATATTTCCGAATCCTCTATTTTATTATTATTTTGTCATTTGTAGTCCTTGTATGATGTAGATCTTGGCATACTAGCTTTATGGAACCATTTCTTATCCCCAAAAGTCCCAAATTGGTGAATGCTATGTGGTGAACGACATAAGTTGTCCTTTCAGACCCTAGAAAGAGTCCTAAGTGATAAAAATGATGTCCCAATGGCTGAGTGTGTCCCATGCATGTAGTAGAAGGGTCTTAATGGATTAAGACCATGTATTAAGAACTTTCTAGACGTCCAAAGTCTTAAAGTTCAAGACTTTATAGTTCTAGGGTACATTTGGTCGATGGATCTGAAGTTTGGGCTTAAGTGCTTAAGCCATTAAGCACTTATGAGAGTTTTGGTATAGACTCGCGTACGCCCCGCGTAGAGAGCAGTACGCCCCATACCAATTCAATGGTCCCCTTTTCTAGTCAACGTTAGACGGAGTACACCCCACGTACCAGAGGAGTATGCCCTACGTACGCCCTCTGTTGGGCTTTTGCGATTTGGGCTTCAGGATTGGGCCACCTTTGGCCGGTTTGACTTGGGCCTTGATTGGACTTCTGAATAATAGTGTTTTGGGCCAACATGGAAATAGACCCTAGGGTGAGGCCCAATTATAGGGATTTGGGCCTAATTTGGGAATTAGGCCAATAATGGGTCTTATGTATGTGGACCTTTAGATCATGGATTTGGTATTGGGACTTGGCCCAAATTAGAGAAAAGGCAAAATGGACTATATAGACCCTTGGTCAAGATTGATATCCCAAGTGTTGATTTAGTATTCATTATTTTGGATAGTTCGGGATTTTTGGCGAGACAACAATTCGGGAGTTAATTATTTAGTTCAGATCGATATTGTGAGGTGAGTTATCCTCACTATACCCAAGGGTCTAAGGCACCAAGGCCGACCCTTTGAATTATTATTCGGATTTGTTGTTGTTGATATGTTAGATCGATATCTTGGTAGATAGGATGGTTATGCTTAGTGACCTGTAGTTTGCTCTGACTGTCTGTATACTGGTAGGAGATTACATGTTATATGTGCACATGCTTGATTGGTAGTTGAGGTTATTCCATCTCGAGGATGAGTGCACCCTAGTATGTTGTCTCTATAGACTGTTATATGATTATCTGATATAGGTGCACGTGTTTAATTGGTTGTGGGCATTCCAATCCGATGGTTCTAGGCTGAGAGTATTCCATCCCGAGGATGATTGGACTCATAGTATGTGGGCATTCCAACCCGATGGTTGTGGGCCGAGAGTATTCCATCCTGAGGGTGATTTGACTCATAGTATGTTGGGATTCCAATCTGATGCTTGTGGGACGAGAGTATTCCATCCCGAGGATGATTGGACTCATATTGGGCATTCCAACCCGATGGTGGTGCGCCGAGAGTATTCCATCCCGAGGATGATTGGACTCATAGTATGTGGGCATTCCAACCCGATGGTTGTGGGCCGAGAGTATTCCATCCCGAGGATGATTGGACTCATAGTATGTTGGCATTCCAACCCGATGGTTGAGGGCCTAGGGTATTCCAACCTGATGGTTGACTGGACCCATAGTATGTTGGCATTACAACCCGATGGTTGAGGGCCTAGGTTATTCCAACCTGATGGTTGACTGGACCCATAGTATGTTGTTTGCTATTATATGTGTATGTTTGTGTGTATGTGTATTTTGGGGGGTAACTCACTAAGTCTTCGAGCTTACATTTATCGATTATTGTTTCAGGTACAGTGAATCACTGCGGGAAGGCAGATGCGTGACCGTACACTTCCTCACATGTTACGACTTGTTTTCTAGGATACTCTGATATGAACTATTTTGAAAACACTTTGTAATAATTAATGATTTTGTAAACAATTTTTATACTTGGGTTGGTTTTGAAAAGTTTAAATTTTTTTAGAATTTTATGGATGTTACATTTAACAAAACATTACATAAATCCTACAAGTATCTATATTGTGACAACCCAAAATTTCTATCTTGTAAAGTCAATCAAATCAATCAAAAGTCAGACATGTTTTTGTCACCTTTTAGCCCTGTTAGGGGTCTGTTTGAGAGTTTTTAAGCCTAGTGTAATGTATGAACGGGTGTTAGGATGTGTTAGCTTGACATCGGAGGAATTGATTTGAAACAGAAAACCCCTCACAAGGTGTTCACGGCCGCAAACTAGGTTCACGGCCGTTAACCACCTCCTATATATATAAGAGTGACCCCTTTTTCTCCTCACTTCTCCTCCTCCCAACCGTAAACATCCCCATTCTCTCTCAAATAACTTCGACCATGAACCCTCTAAAGCTCCAAAAATGTAAGTGTTTCATCCTAAAACTTGCTATACTTGAAAGATTACTAGATCGTAGCCTTGATTCTTCATGATTCATCACCATCTTCATGAACTTGAAGGGATCACGTTCGTGAACCCTTCATAAGGGTCGTGAATCCTTCATAGGTTCATTGGACCGTGAACACCTCATGAGGCCATGAACTCTATAAGGCCGCAAACCCATCTTTGGGTGGCCGTGAACCCCTTCCAAGCTTCCATTTGCAAGCCTAACACTTCATTTGGGGTGTTTCCTACAACCTTAGGTAGTTCCCTATACTAGTTAGTATATATAAACACTAATTGAATACACATATATGTGATTACATGCCTTATAGGATCCAACAGTGCTTCGGGACTTCATTTGTGAACTCAAGCATCCTATATCTATCTTACTTTCCAGATCACTCACAATCAGGTGAGTTCATACCCCTGCAATCAACCTTTTAACTATTTTAAATGCTTTTTAGGGGGAATACAAGTTGAACACAATTGTAATTGTGTTAGTATAAACATTTACACACTATTAAATATCTTGTTTCAAACCGTTATTAACTACTTTTACAACACTGTTAAACTTCCTTTTAAAACCCTTTTCAAAACTCTTGTAAACTCTTTTAAACACTTCTAAACTCTTTACTTTCAAAACTATATTCATGCATATATTAGTGTATAAGTATACTTTAATGGACTTAGGACTATTGTTAATAACCTTAACTCCTATTCCTTGTTTGGTTATGGGCTTAGGGTAGTATGTACTAGTCCGACTGTCAATTAATGTATGATTATACATGCTAAATGCATGCATGAATATTAAATCTTATTTTCAAGTTACATATAACTCAATTGTATATGCTGAGCAATTGAGTTGTTTCTACAAAGTCGGATACAAAACAAACCTACTAGTAAACTATAATAGGTATAGTTTAGTGTACATATACATATACAAGTACAGAGAAGAGAACATATACATATGCATATACAAGTACAAAGAAAGAACATATACATTTACATACACATATACATATACAAGTAAAGAGAAGAGAACATATACATATACATATACAAGTACAGAGAAGAGAACATATACATATACATATACAAGTACAGAGGAGAGAACATATACATATACATATACAAGAACATTAATAGAAAGTACAAGCATACTATAACATGTACATGATAAATAGAATGTGAGATACTACTTCATGGCATGGATTAAACTGTTGTGCCACGTTTTGTAACCAGAGTCTCCTGGAGGGAGAGCGTGAGTTTGAGTATAGATCTATACAGGATTGTGATGGGTTTTAGCCATAAGAACTTTCCTATGTGCGCATGCAAAACCCTAATGCTTGGATCTAGGCTTTCTAATTAAACATGCTTTGAATCCAAGACTTCTAATGACTATTTAGGTGTAATAACAATATTGAAACAGATCTAGAATCATACCTTTGAATTCCTTGATGATCTTGTTGTCTTGAAGCTTCTAGAGTCACAATTGTCACTCCTCTAATGGCTTACAAACACCAAATAACAAGGAGGATGATTTGGGAGAGAGGAGAGGGGAGGAAATCGTCCAGGTTTCTCTTACTTTAGATGAAGTGCCGATTTCTCTTTGCCATAGGGTCTATTTATACTTGTAGACTCCTTAAGGGTTACAACCTAAACCCTAATTGGATAATCTTCTCTTAAGGCTATCCAAATCCATTCCTTAGATAAGCAATGGACGATTCAAGCTATCCTTTAGCTTCTAGAATTCGTCCAATCCATATCTATATGGATTTACAGTCTAAAGTTTAACTATCAAACAATTGACAGTTTATACCCTCTTATTTAATTAATCTCTTTAAGTCACCAAATTAATTCCAATTAATTCTATGACTTATATTAATCAAATAACAATATATTATTCTTTATATTATTCTCATAATATACTAATAATATTTACTCTCTCTTAATAAATCATCCTATCAAGTTGCTATGGTGAAGGCAACCCAAAAGGACCATGCACAACCGGGTCAATTACTTGCCTAATATAGTTGCAGCCTTAGACACTATTCCAATAGTCTCCCACTTGGATAAGTCTAGTAACTATATGCACAAGTACAATTCGGTTTGCAATCGTAGCTCTCAAAGACGCTGTCAAACTCTGATCTAATCAATCTTGTCCTTTAGATAAGGGATCGTACAGTCCTCTGTTAGATATCATGCTGAAAATCCTATGGAATGGTTAGTCAAGCATTTAGGTTTCTCGATCTCTGATTTATTTGACATGGAACTTAATCGAACACATCAATTCAGTTCTGACCGGGCCCGGCACATAAGCCAAATCAAATCATCAAGCGGCCGAGATATCGCTTTTACCTTCTTAGATAAAAGTTACAGATAAACTTCGACTTATATGCATTTACTTATTCATTAACCAACTATACACAACAATGCGTTTTATAACACCGAGTTACTGATGCGATTTCGCATTATCAATGTACAATCAATTAACAAATAACAAACCATATATCTAGGTTTTAAGACTATATGATATTATCGTCTTGCGATCACCCTTTTATATCATATTCCATAAGGTGATTCCAACAAGCGCGGGTTTGTTCTGTAACAACCCGATATTTCAACTCTTTGTAATGACCTAAAAAGTCAAGTATTGTAACCACCTTGGAATTAATAACATTAACTTTGATAATAAAATGACCAAAAAGTATCTATTTAAATTCCTACTATGTTTAATATCATTAATCCGGGATCGCACGTAAAAAGAATGCCAAAATCCGGCTTCGTATATTGAAGTTAAGATTTTTCCAAGTTCGGCTTAGCAGCAGACAGCTAAAAACTCGAATCGGAGATCGAGCGACTTTTGGCCGGAATGACCTAAACGAGAATCAAAGGTCTCGACAATGGTATTTCAGCGGTAAAAAGTCTGGCAAAAACCGACGTCAGATAAAGAAGTTATGAATTTTTAAAGAAATATCCTTAATCACGATATTTTATAAATAAATAATAAAAATAATTTCATAATTTGTCAACGGAGTCTAAACGAAAGTTGTTGAGCATAGTCTCACCTACGCGTGGATATAAAGACCATCGAAAATGGAGTTCGTATGAAGAAGATATAATTTTTTGAAGTTTATTAAATAAATTATATATAAATTTAATTCAAAAATCTGGTAATATCCGAAGGAGGAGTCAGCGTCCTCATCCGAGTTACGCGCTGCGTAGCCTCGTACGCCCCGCGTACGCGAAGGCCTTGGTCTCGGTCCGTCCACGTCGCCCCTATGCGAGTCTACGCGATCAGTCCCATCCGAAGCGAAGCAGTCGAGGACTCGGTCACGGGTGACGCACGAGTACGCCCCGCGTACCGAGGCTTCCCAGACCACTATAAATAGAGATGCGAGGGTTCCGGAAATTTCACCCCATTTCTCTCATTTCTCTCACGATATTGCCTCGATTTCCATGCCCACACTACCCCGAAGCCCTGATCATTTTGCTCAAGTCCCGAAGATCGATTTTACTCCTGAGATTCCCGAGAATCCCGAGAAAAATCCGTTTCCCGAGACGAAACTCTGCCCGGTTTTTTCATCTCGCTATCTTCAAACTTCCAAGTAAGTTCATACCCCTACAAACACACTTTAAATACGTTTTAAATGTTTTTCTTTTTATATATATACTCTTTTAGGGGGGGGGGGGGAATACAAGTAAACATACGGTTATTATCGTGTATTTCATAAAATTTCACTTTACTCGTTTTTATCAAATGAATCACTTGTGATTTAGTACTACTATGTGAAAACTCTTTTCATACTTTACATGCACTAGATTTATACAAAGTATTTAGTAATTCCAAAGTATCCTTCAT